>NW_021621323.1:11015917-11245621 GCF_004785775.1 Grammomys surdaster | reverse complement strand
TGTGTGTGTGTGTGTGTGTGTGTGTGTGTGTGTGTGTGTGTGTGTGTTATCTTCCCCAAGAGGCTATAGATGGGAAGTATGCAGTGGATAAGGCAATGGCCTTACTTATAGTCCTCCAGGTCCCATCCCGTTTTATAGACATCCATTCGACTTCTTTACTACCAAGACAGGATTGTTGCATGGATAGTTACACAGATAAAGAAGCACAGTATTTGGGAATTTATCAGTGAGAGGGTATATGCCTTTAACCATACTTCAAGTTTTAAAGAATTCTGGAACCTTCATGGAAAATGATCAGGGTTCTTAAGGGCGATCTTGATAGAAGAAGCTGTTGGTAATTCGGGAGTGGAAGTATCCCAGAGTTCATTGGGTGATATATGGATCTATAAGTAAAGACTTTGGGGCCCTAGCCAGTTCTACACTGTGACAGGATAGTGAGGAATACCATAAGAGCCTCTGAAGTCTAGGGGTGGCCCTACCAAGGGCGGCAATGAAGTAACTGTATAGAGAGGTATAAGAAGGCTGACAGAGATGGGCCAGGGACAAAGGACTAAAGAGAAAATGTGGTCAGGGTCCAAAATGTAGCTTCCACATTGATAAGGAACAGAATGTTGGTCCTTCCATGCCTAGGGTTACTCAAATGCCATCGACACTGTTAAGACTATGGAGGCCTACGAAGCTTCAGAGTCCCGCCAGGTCTCAAAGGGAGAGGAAGTTCTTACTTGCTGGGCTCCTCATAATCCAGGAACAAAGTCAGGGGCCTCTGTCCTTTTTCAGGACTCATTCTGGCTGAGGGTGACCTTGTCTCATAAGAGAGAGGGAGACTTGGCTACGTTCGATGTAGTCCCACTTCGCAGATTAAATGTGGTGCTGAGGTAGGCTTATAGCTCCATAGCTTTGAGCCCTCCAGGCTGAAGTGTCCTAGCCGACCACAGCTGTAACAAGAAAGAGTCCTTTGACTCACAGCTAGGTTTGTTCCCTTAGACTGAACCATGTGTCTGTAAGCTGTGAAGTTCTCAGATTCCCCCAAGCCGTGGGCCAGGCGATTGCTGCAACCATTTGCTTAGCTTGTCATGGATCTCAAAGTCTCTTCCTGGTTATTAAAGACTTTGAAGGACAGATTTAATAAAGTGAAAGGGAAGACTGTGTTTTGAAGTTTTTGTATCTAATACCTGGGACAGGTTTGGTTTATAAAATGCATAGCCAGAAGGGCTTGGTCTTTCTGACTCTCGGGGTACAGATTAGCACATCTGCACATGGTTTCAGCTAATCATGATAGAAAGAGAACAGTGTTCTTGGAAACTCTTGTTATCTCCTACAACTTGTTATAATTAATGGGTTTGATAATGGCCATTTTCACCTCCTTTAATAAACTGGTAATCATAAGATTCTAGCAGGTTCCCCCACCTCGACCCCACAGTTTCCTATGTCTGTGGCCTGATATAACAAGCTAGGCTCCACAGCAGAAACAGGAATGAAGCCTGGCCTAACTCGTTTATGAGTATGAATATCTTCAATGTAGTCACATTCTGAACACCAGAGACAAGACACCTCTTTATGCCTGCAGTAGATCATCGGGATGGTAAGGTTGTCCTGACAGATTAGATCAAAAGTTACCAGGAGCCCTTTGGATTTCTTAACGAAGGTTGAGGTGCCCTGGCTAACCAACCCTACTTTAGGTTGTATTTGAGGTAGATTAGACATGTAAGTAAATGGTGCCAATATTCTTATATCAACCTCACTAGGGGGAAGACTGTTTTGTGAGGTGAAGGTTTTTAACGTGAAGTTTCTGAGAGAAGGTGTGACAGAGTGTATGCAGGTAATCGGCGGGGGTTGAGGAAGGAGGAACAGGAGGAAACATGGGAGAGCGAGGGAGTGGCAGGAGCAGAGTTGCCAGGTGGAGGGGTGGATGGTGGAGGAGAGAGGGGCGAGGTTGAGCAGGGGCTTGAATGTACACAAAAGAGGGACCATCAAAGATAGGATCTGGGGCTGAGTTTAGGGGAGATTTGGTTGGGGTAAGAGAATCTAGTGATGCAAAAACAGTGCACACACCCCAAAATCCCTCACAGCTGAGGATAACAGGGGAAGGAAGACACAAAGGCTTGGGTATAAAATATCTCAGAGTCCTTACCTAAATCACAACCCAAAGTAAATCAGAGTTTATTGTGCCACGAGGTAGCCAGCATTCTAGATTAGGGAGAGGATAAAAAGAACAAATTTTGTTACAAATGAAAATAAGTGTTGGGCTGGGGTGATGGCTAAGAGGTTAAGAGCACTGGCTGCTCTTCCAGAGGAATCGGGTTCGATTCCTGGCTGCTGTGGCAGCTCATAATAGTCTGTGACTCCACTTCCAGGGCATCTGGCACCCTCACACAGACATACATGCAGGCCAAATTCCAATGCGCATAAAAATAAATAACCCTAAAGAAAGGATGAAGGAAAGAAAAGAAGGGTTTTCTCTGTGAGACAACGAGGATAAAATTTAGAGCAGCGTTTGAAATTACACCCTAGGGGTGAGTCCGATGAAATAAAAGTACGATCTTCCCATGAGTCTTCCCAGAGCTGCATTCTTCACCCAGAAGGCATCCCTTGAGAGCAAAGGCCTCCCTAGTGTCCGGAGTAGGGGAAAGGGAAAACTTGGTCTCCTCACACTGGTTTGTCTTCAACCTGCTCTATCTGGTTCCACACAGAAGCCAAACCTGTTCGGTTAGTCGGGCCAGACCAACCTCAAATGGAAAGCTTCCAAACCAAGAAATGGCCGCTAATCAGTCACAAGGAAAGAAAGGGAGGCTTGCTGCCTTGGAGAGAGCAAAAACCTGACAGGATCGAGTGTGGAATGGTGGACACACACACCATCAGTCACTCACTACATTCCTCAGATGCTCGGCTGTGTGAAGGAGGAGGATGCAGGTGGAGAAGAGAGATGGGAAAGAGAAGAGAGTCCTAACAGCATGTGCTGATTTTTTTTTTCAATATATAAGTCCTTTATTGTCTCCAAAGAGCCTTCCTTGTTCCTGTGATCAGGATCTTGTTTCTGGAGCTAGGAAACTGAGGCCTCATTCGTCAGCCTGCTGCACGGTTCCCTTCTCAGACACATAGGTAGATGCCATCCAAAAACTTCACAATATCTTTGATTTTAACTGTGGTAGCTTGCTGAATCAGAGCCCCTGAATTTGAAACAAGTTCAATATCATTTCCTTCAAAGATTAATTCATCCTTCTGGGCTCAAGAGACAGAACAAGCAATACCTGTTCTCATGCAAACCCTACGGATGTATTTTTCACCCAACTAATTTCGGATTTCAACCAAAGACCCATCCTCCTGAATAAGGATGTTGATGGGGAAGTGAGCATACACAGACCTCATCTTGTAACGGAAGCCCAGTGTAACACCCTTGATCGTGTTCTGACACTCTTGATCATGTTCTGAACATGACTGCAGCCGGTTCTGACAGTGGCCAGTTCCTTTCTGTTACCCCACCATTTGTCAACCCGGAGCCTTTTCTTTTTCTTTCCGAGAAGACTCAGCTCTACACTGATGTGACAGAAGTCCCTCCGCAGAGTTCCCCTGTGCCCTCACAATGACTGTGCACTCCTTCAGAGTGATGGTTGATATTTTCTGGAATGTCGACAGTCTGATTGCTGAGAGTGGTCTTCATTCTCACAGTAGATGGGGCAAAGAGCAGCATGCACTGATTTATCTTTTCAAGTCGTCTCTGCTACGACCACCACCCGTCAGGAGAGTGGGCTCGGAACACCAAAGCAGCCCCTTCCCCTTAAAGAATATAGGAAGCAGACCTCCTTTTCCCACGGTTTACAGATCCTATCAGGAGTAACCTTGCCCGGAATCTTTCAGTGACAAGCAAGAAGTTAGACTTTCATAAGTGCCTGAAAAGAGCTCCTGGGTTTATGCCTTTACTAGCAACAAAAGTCCACAGTCACAGCCAGAAGGACTTAAGAGTCTCACTGGAGAAGCAAAGACCCAGGCAAAGCCTTTCAGAGGCTTATCTGCTAACCAACCATGAGGACCAAAGACAAGATTTATCAAGCAAGGTAAAGAGGTTTCTATATGGGCCACCAAAACGTCATGCCAAAAGTGATTGTGACAAGTGAAAGGGGCAGAAGTAAAAGAAAATATTTAACAGGGCGAAACAGATACGGAGAGATTTATTATTGAACATTGAGGGCTAGTGATATGGCTTTGCTGACGCAGAGTGCCTGCTGCCAAATCTGATACTTCAGTCTCTGGGACTCACATGGTGAAGAAAAGAACTGACTCCCATAAGATGTTCTCTGACCCCCACACATGCACCTGGAAGACACACACACACACACACACACACACACACACAAAAGAAAGAACTGACTCCCATAAATTGTCCTCTGACTCACACACACCTGGAAGACACATACACACACCACACATTAGACAAAGTACAACACACATACCACACACAACACACACACACACACACACATAAAGGAAAGAACTGACTCCCATAAATTGTCCTCTGAGCCCCACACATGCACCTGGAAGACACACACCACACACACACACCACACACACCACACACACACCACACACACACCACACACACACCACACACATACACACACACACACCCCACACACACCACACACGTACCACACACACACACACACCACACACCACACACACACATAACACACACACACCACATACATACATACACCACACACACACACAAAGGAAAGAACTGACTCCCATAAGATGTCCTCTGACCCCCACACATGCACCTGAAAGACACACACACACACACAAACACACACTCAAAGGAAAGAACTGACTCCCATAAGATGTGCTCTGACCCCCACACATGCACCTGGAAGACACACACACACACACACACTACACACACACACACATACACACACACTACACACACACACACACACACTACACACACACACACACAGAGTTCCTGGGGCTTTTGGCAAGCTAATCTAGCTGAATGAGAGAGTTAGACATTCAGTAGCAGACCATGTAAAATAAATAAATGTATGTGATGGAAGTGCGCATGAGGAAGGAAGATAACAGCATGAACTTCCGGCCTCCATGGGCACATACAGCCTCACACCCATGGGTACACATAGATGTATGGACATGAACATGCACAGACACCAATTTTTTTAGTTGAAGAAAATATGCTACAAAGAGAGCTATGGCGGTTCTCAGAGAGAGAAAACAATCCTTTTTTGAGGGGATGGGAGTTTCGTACAGAGGTAAGGGAAGTTGCTTTTGGTTTTGTGTTTTGCTTTTGGTTTTGTTTCAAGAGGGAAACTTACAGATCCAGTTCTCCTTTCTTCTTTGTTTAAATTGAATTTATTTTCGTCTTCACGCAAGTATATATTGTATATGAAGCACATCCCTTCCATATCCCCAGGCTGTCCCTTTTCCATCCTCCACCCCCTCCTGTTAGGTCCCTGTTGTCATTCTACACTGTTTTATTTCTGCGTTCATGTCACATATACAGACACAGTTTTATGTACTTATATAAAAATCTGGAAAGCACAAAGGAGAAAATATCCAATATTTTGTCTTTCTGATACTTGCATAATTTGCTGAATAAGATCTCAAGTTGCATCTATTTTCCCGCAAATGACATAGATTCATTCTATGCTTTTTACCTGTGGTAAAAAGCAATTTCATTATGTATAAAATCCATTTTGTTGTTGTTGCTGTTGTTTTTAATCTGTTCCTCTTGTTGGACACCTAAGTTGGTTCCATGTAAGTTTCTTTTTTGAGACTGACCGTTTGGGATAAGGATCCATTGGTTATTAGGAGATAGGTTCTAGATGCTTCTACAATACATCACTAGTAATTGGTGTGAGACTCCAAGTGCTCAGTGTGGGAACAGTTGCTTTTATTTTTGGCCTCTTCTATCTTTTATCCATCCATCCATCTGTCCATCTATCTACCTACCCAGCCAGCCAACTACCTATCTTCTGTCTATCATCTATTCCCTCCCTCCCTTTCTCTCTTCAAATTCAAGAGACAAACCTTCAACTATCCCTCCTGGGAATCCCTTTCTGGGCACCTGTGTAAAGCCCAACTGACACAAGTCTGTGGGTGGCTGGAGACATGCTGTCATCACAGTGTTGGAGAAGATGGGATTGGTAGAGTGAGCAACAGCAGTCAGAGCTTGCACAACCCTGAGTGTTGACAGGGAATTGGCCCTGGAATCCAAAGAGACCATCTTTGCTTGTCTCTCTGCTTGCTCTGCCTTCCCCCGTCTCATCCTTCTTTACACCCTCACCCTCAGTGGTTCAACTTGCTCTTTACTTTAACTGTGACTATGTCTTAGCTTCTACACTCAAAGATTTCCTTCCATATTCAAAGTGAGAGAAAATACAAATTAATCTAACTGCAAACAGATGAAGGTAAAAATAGACATTTTGAAATAGCAAATTCTATGTATGACATAAATTCCTCTTAAGTTACTATTAACTTTTAAAATGTATAGTCTGAAGTGGAAATGTCTGGTTTCTTTGGAAACTCAGTTATGTCATGTGATGTTTTTCTGGATACCATATTATGAGAGGATGTTTTGCTGAGAACAGACACGTGGTGTTTTTCTGGAAGCTTCCTAGGAAAAGGTCATGTGACATTTTGCTAGAGCAGATGCTTGAGAGGACATACGAGGTTTGGAAAGTTAAGTATAACCCAACGGACAGTGGACAATGCTGTGGCATTGGTCCACTTTGCCTTCTTTGCTTGTCTTCATTTTTCATGACTTCATAAAGAAAAACACACAGGAAAGCACTTCTGGTGGTTTTCCGGCGGCTTCTTGTCACCTCTGTGACTGGGGTCAGTCGGTAGAGCCTCGAGGTTTGTATTGAACTGCCATTGCTGATTCATGAATGCTCTGGACGGAGCTACCACTGCTGATACGTGTGAGCTGAACTGCTGACACCCTGACAATGAAGACTGAGTTCACCTGAAAGAACTATTTCTAAACAGGTCCACATCCTCCTTTTCCCTGTTAACCTTTCCTTGCCACTAGCTCTGGTGAGTAGTGGGCTAGAAGGGAGGCTAAAGCATTTAAGAACCCTTATCAAAGTAGGTTTTGAAAAATCTACGCCTACAGTAGTCTGTGAAACAAAATATGTGACCTTATTTAATTGTTTGTTTTCAAATTTGGATATGTATGAGGATTTGCCTGCACACCACTTGTAGAGGCCAGTAGAGGGCAGAAAAGGGCATCAGACCCCCCCCCCGCGCCCCTACCCTCCCCAGAACTAGACTTAAACCTAGTTGTCAACTACCACATGGAATGGATGCTAGCAACTCGACCTGGGTCCTCCACAAGAACAGCAAGTGTTGTTAACTTTCAACCAATCTCCCTGACCTAATTTCTTACATGGCAATTAACTACCTACATCTGTAGCATTTACAGCTTCTAGGGTTAGGGACTTTCTAGTTCTTGTTTGGATGATGGCCTTTGTAAAGACTGAGAAATTTGTCCAAACCTTGCATGAAGATTAACAAGCCATTTCGGACTACTAGAACACTGGTTTGGAACCAGAAAGACAAAGCAATTATTGGTCTCTTTCTCCTCAATGATCAAAGACTGAATTCATTCATAATACGCATTCACTACTGTTTCTATGTCAGATGCTAAATGAGATGCAAGAAGCATATAGGCCACTGTAACAGAATGCCACAGGCTGGAAGATAAAAAGAACAGAGGTTTCATCATTATAATTCTAAGGACTAGCAAGTATCTACATCTGGAAGGGTGGTTTGTTTGTTTGTTTGTTTGTTTATTTTTGGGTTTCAAGATAGAGTTTCTCTGTAAGAGTTTTGAAAAATATAAGCCTACACTAGTCTGTGAGACAAAATATGTGACCTTATTTCATTTTTTGTTTGTTTTTAAATTTGTATGAGGATTTGCCTGGATGTCCTAAAACTTGCTCTGTTGACCAGGCTGGCCTCAAACTCAGAAATCCTCCTGCCTCTGCCTCCGTAGTGTTTGGATTAAAGGCATGTGCCACCACCTTTAGAAGGTGTGCCAAGGTGGTTTTTTTGGTTTGGTTTTGTTTTAATTATTTTCTCTTGTTTTTGTTTCTTTGTTTGTTGATGTTTTTATTTTTCTGCACAGGCTTTCTCTGGGTCCCTGGATGCCCTGGAACATTCTGCAGACCAGGCTGGCCTCGAACTCAAAGATCCTCTTGTTCCTGCCTCCCTTGTGGCACTGCACAATTTTTTGTCTTGATTTTAAAGCTGGGATCTCAACCCATGGCCCAAGCTGCCTCAGGGTGCTGATAGTTTCCTGCCCAGCCTTCACCCTTCCAAGTGTTAGGATAGCTATGAGAACACACAACCCAGGTATAAGGGTTTTCTTGATGAATCATTGCCTGGCAGGCAATAGACAGAAACATGAGAAAGAAAGGGGGTGATTGGAAAAGGAAGATAAAGAGGGGAACATAACAAGAGGCAAGGGGTAAACAAGGGAGAGAAAAAGACAAAAAAAGGTGTAATAATGAGAAGGAAGGGAAGGCAAGAAATGGTGGGGAGGAAACCAAACCTATTCTTTCATCAGAAACAAACTCCTCCAGTGGCATTCATTCCTTTGTGTATGAGGAGAGACCAACCTCTCATGGGCTGATCACCTCCTAAATGCCCTACTTCTCAGTGCTCATAACACTGAGGATCAGACACACTGAAGCCACAGAACAGTCAGCTAATCCAGCTATTAAAATACAATGGTGTAAGGACTATTTAAGGTGTCCATGGGGTTAGCCTGAGGATATCTACCCAAAAAGAGGTAAGCAGTGGGCCATGAGGTCGGGTAAGGGTCCCAGAGGAAGTAGCACAGGCCAAGATTTGCAGTAAAAGAAGGGCCTCTGGCTCAAGATCCCTTGTAGAGAAATTACATAGAAAAACAGTAGCTCACCATGTCTCAGAGTTACATCAGCTAGCACCTTACATACATTGTCTTACATAATATGCACAACAACTCCACGGCCTGGGCTGTGTTAATATTGCCAGTGTATGTGTCAGGAACAAGGAAGGATTAGACCTCTCATATTTACAGAGCCAGTAAAGAGAAAGCTTGACACGAAGCCACTTCAAGAAACAACACTTTACATCAGCATTGAGTTCCAGCCCTCCTACGTCTACTGATGTCTCTGGAAATGAGGTCAGCATGGTGCCTGGGATGAAAGCAGGCACGTGGTCCATGTTGTCATCCTCTCAGAACTGATGGAGGCATAGGGCAAAATCCAGGACAGCCTTTCCATCGATAAAGACATCCTGAGTCCTGGCGTGCTTGTGTGGCTTTTGAAAGGGATTTCGTTCTGGGTCTTTGTCCGTTTAGAGGGACGCAAAGCCTCCTACTTGCAGATCACTAGTGATAATAACCCGAAGATGCTGGACCTAAACATTTCAGCAGGTGACCACAGTCAGTCAAGTGTCAACTGCTGTCCATCTTCAGAGCTCGGAGACTAATCTGGATCGTTAGGTCCATGAGTTACACAAATATGCCTCCTTAAAATGAGTAAATAAAACTCACTTTTTAATTTAAATTTGCTCTCATTTTATGTGTATGGATACCTGCATGCACAAGGGTGAGCCATGTACATCATTTGCATGCCTCGTGTCTAGGGATGGCAGAAAAGGGTGTGGGATTCCTTAGCACTGGAGTTACAGATGGCGGTGGGCCACCAAGGTCAGTGCTGGGAACAGAAAGCAGATTCTCTACAGGGGCAGCAAGTCCTCTTAATGGTTGAACTAGTTCTCCAGCCTCAAACTCACAATTTTATTGTAAATTAAGATAACACAATTAAATGGCCTTATTTTTTTTTTCCCTATACTGGTGATTGAGCCTAGGGTCTCTTGCCCGCTAGGCAAGGGCTTTGCCACAAGGCTCTATCAGATGCTGTGTGTTAAGTGCTCATTAGGACACAGGGTCTTAACAGCTAGCCATTTTTAGTTTGTTTTTGAGATAGGGTGGAAGCTGGCCTGGAAGCTGTCATGTGGCAGAAGAAGGCCTGGAATTTCAGGTTTCCCTGCACGTACACTTCCTGAGTACTGAGATTTCAGGCATACACCACTACACTTAATTTTATGTAGTGAAAGGGGCAGAAGCTAGGATTTTTTGAATGCAAAACATCTACTCTATCAACTGAACCTCTTAGCCCCTGCATACCTCAGTCTCTAGAACCATGATGGTTACAGGCCTATGGCACAGGAACTGGTTTTGGTATGCACGTTTGTTTTAAGGGGTGAGGCGAGGACGCCATTTACACAATCTCCCTGAGTCGGATGACCTGAGTGAAATACTTGTCTCTCTGGGTCTCAGTAACAACATCTACCTTGGAAAGTGGTTACAAGGATTAAATGTGCTATCATCTGTTTTTTTTTTTTTTAAAAAAAAGCAATGTCTAACTGGAAGAAAATAGCACCTTCAAAGACATGGAGGAGAACTGTTAGTATTTGGACTGGAAAAGTCCCCAGAACTTGTGGATTTAAAGTTTGGTTCCTACCTGTTTGTGCTTCTGGGCAGATGGGCCTAGAGAAGAAGTCAGTTGGATGTGCCTCTATGACCTGTAGTTTGTCACCTGCTTTCTTTCTTTGCCCCCTTCCTTTCTTATTCTATTGTTCTGGCTGTCACGAGGGGGGCAGGCTTGCCCCTTCACACTTCTATCAACTACTACGGTACTCTCTCCGTCTTACTACAGGCCCAGAGGCAACAGAGCTAAATGCCCACAGACTAAAAACTCTGCCACAGGAAGCCAAAGGACAACGTCCCTCCTTTATGTTGACTTTCTTTAGTTTGTCCCAGCTCTGGAAAGCTTATTGACACAGCAACAATTACCATCCACTAGATAGAAAGAACGTACCAGATGTTATGCATATAGTCTCGAGCACGTAGAAACATCATACCTCTCCACCAATGGTGGATGCCATGCACAGAGATGGTCTTGTAAGATTATAATGAAAGCTGGATGGGGTAGCATATGCCTGTAATCCCAGCATTCATATAGGCTAAAGCAAGAGGATTATGAGTTCAAGACTGGCTTGAGCTATTTAAGGTCCTGTCTCAAAATAAATGAATAAAATCCAGTATTGTAGTGAAGTGTGTGTTACTGTTAACTTTTGACACCATACCAAACACTGGAGACTTAGGGAGAGTGATGACTTCTGGCTCCGTCTTCGGATGTTTTTGTCTATGAGGGTTTGGTCTCATTGCTTTAGGTCTGTGCTTACATCACAGAGCAAAAGCTGCTCCTCTAATTTCAAGGACATAAAGGGAGAGTGAGGAGGGGCCTAGAATCACACAGCCGTTTTCACAGGCAACGAACACCCCAAGGAATCCAAAGGCCTCCCACAGGGCCACAGCTCTTAAAGGTTCCGCTGTGATTGCTGCCACTGTAAGGCCCAGTTAGCCCTGGCAGACACAGATGTTCAAAAGGCAAACTACAGCCTGAGAAACCCTGACCCTCACCGTGGGGAGCCATCCAGCCCAGACCTCACTGTGTTACTCCCAAGTTTGTGGGGACGCTGGTGTCAACAGGCCTGTCTCACCGGCAGCCATGTGCACACACAGGCTTTGTAATGATGGCAGACAGCAGTTGCTGGATTATATATTTATCACACTCTGCTTTTTTTTTCTTTCTTTTCTTTTCTATCTTCCCTCCTGCCTGTCTTTCTTAAGAATTTGTTTGTATTTGTGTCTGAGCCTACTTGCAAGAGTTAATGTGTTCCACACCCTTGCAAAATGCCTGAGGCCAGAGGGTTTTCTCCACTAGAACTGAAGGGCGGGGCGGTTGTGGCACACGCCTTTAATCCCAGCACTTGGGAGGCAGAGGCAGGCGGATTTCTGAGTTCGAGGCCAGCCTGGTCTACAGAGTGAATTCCAGGACAGCCAGGGCTACACAGAGAAACCCTGTCTCAAAAATCCAAACCAAACCAAACAAAAAAAAAAAAAAAAAAAGAAACTGAAGTAAAAAGTAGTTGTGATCTGATATGGGTGCTGGAAACTGAACCCAGGTCCTCTGCAAGAACTTCAAGTGCTTTTAACCACTGACCCATCTCTCCAGCCCCCATACTCTGCTTCTCATAGCAACTTTAGAGCGTACACTTCTGCTTATAAATTTACTGTAAATAAGTATGTCATGCCAGCTTAGTTTAATTTCAGTTCATGTTCTTTCATTCATCATCAAGACTGATCTACATACATTCATACATACATACATTCATACATACATACATACATACATACGATGTTTATGAATTCCCCAAGATTCTTTCTGTCATTGATTTCATAACAATGTAACTAGAAACATTACCTGACATGACTTCAATCTTCTCGGGTTTGTGAAAGCTTGTCTTCTGTCCCAATATGGGGTCTGTGTGTGAGACTATTTGATACCTGCTAGAAGTCTACAACTGTGAGGTGGAACCTATGTGTCATCAGGTTCATCTGGCCTAAAGTGACATTTGAATCCAGCATTCCTTTGCATATATTCTGTCTAAATGATATAAGCATTGTTGGAAGTGGGTTTGCTGAAGTCACCTACGTTTGTTGTTCTATGATGTTTCCCTGTGTCCTCCATTTGTCTTACGTGTTCAGGTACTCCTCTTTAGGGTCATATATGTTTGCATGTGCTATATCAAACTGATCAACTGGATCCCCTGTCACTAATTAGGAACTACCTTTTGCCTCTAAGAAGTTTTATTTAATCATTAAACTTGTTTACAAAAAAATGTATTCCCTTATGGTGTGTGTTTGGGGGGGGGGAACGCACATACACTCTTGTGCCTTGGCATGTATATCAAAGGCCATGCATATAAAAAGCCAGCTTGTAGGATTTGGTTGAACTCAGAGCGCCAGGCTTGGCAGCAAGCTCCTTTATTCACTCCGCTGTCTCACCAACCCCTCTAGCACGCTTTGATCTGAAGTTTATTTTATCTCATACAAATAGAACCACCTATATTGTCTTTTAAAAATGGAATGTCTTCTCTTTCGCTTTCTTATTTATTTAGTGCAGGTGTGCCACAGTGCACACAGATACATCATCGGCCGGTTTGCAGGAGTTAGCTCTCTCCTTCTACCCATGTGGGTTCTTGGGACACGCTCTGAGCACTGGGCGTGGCAGCAGGTGCCTTTACCCATTGAGCCGTCTTGTTGACCTCTACCCTTCATTTTCAATTTACTGTCATATAACACTAAACTGCGTCTCTTACACAGTATACAATTGGGTTTTGTTGTCCATTATAAAGTTCTTTAAATGTAGCTTCTGTCTCTCTCTCTGTCTCTCTCTCTGTCTCTCTCTCTGTGTGTGTGTGTGTGTGTGAGAGAGAGAGAGAGAGAGAGACAGACAGACAGACAGACAGACAGACACAGAGAATGTATGAGTGTGGTCTATGTGGTATGTCTGCACATAGGAAACTATGTGCACACTTGGGGAAATTAGGATGGAATGTAGCGTGAAGCTATTACTCTCTCACATCTTCCTGTGAGACAGGGTTTCTAACTGAACCTCCAGCTAGGCTGGTAGGAAGCAAGCCACAACCCACTCTTCTATGTCTACACCCCACAGCACTGGGAATATAGGCTTCTGTATACACACATACAACGCCTGGAGTTTGATGTGGATGCTTAGACCACAGCTGAGGTCCTGACGCTTGCTAAGTAAGTGCTCTGCCCTCTTGAGACATTTCTCCAGGTCCCCACATCCAATTCCAGACCTCAGCTGTTTAACTCAGAGCTTTCGAGTAACCCTTATGGTATCTATTTTTACATGAGAGTATAGTTTTACATAACTGTTCTCACTCCTATTTCCATGAAACATTTAAGGAAGCTTATTGATATGACTGCCAGGGCTTAGATATGAAGAGTATTGGGTTCAGCCCCCAGCAGGTGGTGCTCGTGAGGGACGTCAGGAGGTGGGTCCCAACTGATATAAGCAGTTCACTAAGGGCATGCTCTGGAACTCACTCTGTAGACCAGGCTGGCCTTGAACTCACAGAGATCCACTTGCCTCTGCCTCCCAAGTGCTGGGACTAAAGGCGTGTGCCACCACAGCCCAGCTCCCTTTCTTCTTATCCTCTGTGGTGTGAAGAAGCTTCCCCACCACTCGCTCCCATAGCCCTGTCACTCTGCACAAGTACAGGGGACCAAGTAGCCATAGACTGGATCCCTTGGAACCATGAGCCAAAAGAATTCTTTCTTCCTGTTTAGTCATTTATACCAGGCATTCTGTCACAGAATCATGAAAGCAAACTCATTCAATTATCTTCTAGGATGGGTTCAGTTGTATCTCTACCAATGTATATTGAACAGGAGTATGGTAATTAGAGTCCAGTCTCATTGAGAGTTCACGATGCCAGTTATGAGCTCACTTGCACAGTAGACACAAGGATGATGCTCTTGTATAGATGTCAGTCTATACAGTGACTACTGTAAAGTTTATGCCACTGTCATTCCTAACATGAGCGTGTGAAGTCTATATATAGTAAATAAGGTTGTTTTGTTTCTGTTTTTTTGAGACAGTGTCTTATGCAGCCCAGGCTGGCCTTGAACCTGCTAGGTACATACGAAGGTACAGGAAGGACCTTTGCTTCTGTCTCCCTTGTACTCGGATTACAGGCCTGCAGCATCACATCAGGTTTTATGAAGTGTTGGGGGCCAGACCCTCTGCTTTCTAGATGCTCTGTGTTGCTCCCTGTTGCCGTGATAAACACTGTGACCTTTCTCATTCATTCATTCATTCATTCATTCATTCATTCATTCTGTATACAGCTTTCTGCTTGCAATCTGCCTACAGGCCAGAAAGAGGCACCAGATCTCATTATAGATGGTCATGAGCCATCATATGGTTGCTGGGAATTGAACCCAGGTCCTCTGGAAGAGCGGCCAATGCTTTTAACCTCTGAACCATCTCTCCAGCCCACCGTGACTTTTCTTAAGAGTTTCAGAAGGATGAATGCATCATGCTGGGAGGTGTAGTAGCAAGAAGTAGGCACAGTGACAGGACCAGGAAGCTAACAGCTTGTACCATAAAATGCAAGCATGAAGCAGAGAGGGCAAACTGGAAGTAAGGGCAGATTTTGTGATTTAAAACCTTCCCCCATGACAACTTCCTTCAGCAAGGCAGCACCTCCTAAACCTCCCCCAAACAGGGCCACCAACTGGTGACCAAGCATTGAGATGTTTGAGACATTTCTCATTTAAACCCATTATACTAGGTAACCATTCTACCAACTGAACAACATCCCAGCCTATGACAAAGTAACGGAGCCGAGTACTTCATTAAAAGAAGATTAGTTGAGCATGGTGACACACAGCTGTAATGTCACCATGTGGAAGCCTGAGGCAGATGGAATGGGAGTTTGAGGCCAGCCCTGAGCTATGCAGCAAAACCTTGCTTCAACAACAAAAAGAGGGGTGGGGTCGTGAGGGGAGGGAAAGGAGGGGAAAGAAAAGGAAACTTTACACCTTTATTTTATTTATTCTTCTGTCATCTATTACGTCCTGACTTCAGTTTCTTCTCCTTCCTCTCCTCTCAGGGCCCACCCCACCTCCCCTCTCCTCTACCTGTACTCCTCCTCTGTGGGACTCCATAAGGGTACCTTGGTTCATGGTTGGGCATGGGCCTGAAACCCCGAGACTCCAAGGGAGAAATGGCAGGTGTTCGGCCACGTCCCCAGAACCCAGAGTCCTGATATGCAGTCTTGTCTCCATAGACCTACATTGTTCAGTCACGTAGGCCATTACAGCCCCTCCCAAAGTGCACAAGTAGAGTGACTACAGGCCTCAGGCCCTAGGGATTTACATACTAATGAAGGTCAGAGGGCGGAGCAAATTAAGTATTCTTCCCAGAACCTCCCCCTTTCTCCCTCCCTATTTAACTCAGGTCTGCCCTGAATTTCAGGGGGTACATCCAGATCCATCCACCACCAGCCATGAAAATAAACCCTTTTGGAACTATGGACATTCTTGTATCATTGGGGCCTGCCACCACCAAAGCCTCCAGCCTCTGGAATCTCAGACTTTCTCCTGTATGTGGGACCCGCAGCGTAGAAAGCCTCCTGGACAACTCTGCTGCGGCCTATTTTCCCATACTCCTCCTTCAGAAAAATAAAAGATATTCCAGGCTTCCTAGGGATATCAACCAAACATGACATATTACATTTCAGTAAGACTAGGCACCTCCCTCATATTAAGGCTGGATGAAGCAATCCAGTGGGAGTAAACAAGTTTCAGAAGCAGGCAAAAGCATCAGGGACAGACCCTCTCCCAGTTAGGAGACCCCAATAACACCAAGATACACAACCATAACATATGCAGAGGACTTGGGTCAGACCTATACAAGTTCCCTGATCCTCAGTTCCGTCTCTGTGAGCCTCTAAGAGCCCTGTTTGTTGATTCTGTGAGCCATTTTCTTGCTGTGTCCTTGATCCATCTAGTTCCTACCACCCCCCTTCTTCCTCCCTCTTCCTCAAGAGTCCCCGATATCCACCTAATATGTGGCTCTGAGTCTCCACATCTGTTTCCATCAGCTGCCGGATTATGTGCTCCAGTCTACAACACAGCCAAGTATTATTAGGAACCATTTCATTGACTTTTTAATTTTTTCATCTTTTTTTGTTTTTGTTTTTGTTTTTTTTATGACTAAAACTTCATTGTTTTTAATTTAATTTTTTCTATTTTTTTCTAACTGGATATTTTATTTAAATTTCAAATGTTATCCCCTTTCCTGGTTTCCCTTCTGGAAACTCCCTATCCCATCCCCCATTATCCTGCTTCTATGAGGGTGCTCCCCACCAACACCCACCCACTCACCCACTCCCACCTCACCGCCCTAGCATTCCTCTACACTGGGACATCAAGCCTTCACAGGACCAAGGGCCTACCCTCCCATTGATGCCAGATAAAACCCCTTCAGCTCCTTCAGTCCTTCCCCTAACTCCTCTATTGGGGTCTCTGTGCTCAGTCCAGTGGTTGGCTTCGAGCATCTGCATCTGTACTGGTCAGGGTCTGGCAGAGCCTCTCAGGAGACAGCTGTCTCAGGCTCCTGTCAGCATGTACTTCTTGGCATCCACAATAGTGTCTGGATTTGGTGTCTGCATGTGGGATGGATTCCCAGGTGGGGCAGTCTCTGGATGGCCTTTCCTTCAGTCTCTGTTCCACTCTTTGTCTCTGTATGTCCTTTAGACAGGAGCGACTCTGGGTTAAAATTCTGGAGATGGATGGGCAGCCCCATTCCTCAACAGGGGGGTGGGGGGGGCATACCTAACCTCTGGATATGGTCTCAATATATTCTCCCTCTGCTTTATAGGATATTTCAGCTAATGTCATCCCTGTGGGGTCCTGGGAGGCTCTTGCTTTTCTGGCATCTGAGACTTTCTGGTTGTTACTCCCAGTCCCCATCCCCCATTGCTACACACCTCTGCTCAATTTCCTGACCCTCTGTGCTTCTCCTCCAGCTCCTCCCATACCTGATTTTCCCCCTCCTTTCCCCTCCCCCTTTTCTCTTTCTCCCAAGTCCTTTAATTTTATTTTTGAATATTTAATTTATTTCTTTATTTGCCAGTCATGCTTGGTTCTATCCTAGGTCTCTGGGCTACCTGGTCTCTGAACTAACTAGCTTCTGGTTCCTGGCCTTCCAGGCAGTGTCAGGCTTGGACCCTCCATGGCTTGGGTCTCAAGTTGGACCAGTCACTGGTTGGCCACTCACACAAGTTTTACACCACCTTTACCCCAGCACACCTTACAGGCAGAATAGGTAGGTTGAAAGTTTTGCGGCTGGGTTGGTGTCCCAATCCCTCCACTGGAAGCCTTGTCAGGTTACAGAAGAGGGCCAGTTCAGGCTCTGTATCCCTATGTATACTAGGAGTTTTCTCTAAAGTCACCTTCATCAACTCCTGGAAGTTTCAATCACACTCGTTTTTACCTTGTTCTTGAAATGACCTCCAAACTCCAGTTGTCTACCCCAGTACTCTGTCCCTCGATTCCCCAAGGAGTTCTTCCTGTTCCCATTGCCACCTGTCTCCAGTCCATCCACAAAATCGATTCTATTTCCCGTTCCCAGGGAGATTCATGGATCCCCACTTGAGCCCTTCTTGTTACCTCGCCTCTCTGGGTCTGTGACTGTCCTTTACTTTATAGCTAATATCCAGTTATAAGTGAGTACATACTATACTATGCTTGGCTTTATGGGTCTGGACTACCTCACTCAGGATGATTTTTTTCTCGTTCCTCCCTCTTGCCTGCAAATTTCATGATGTTATTCTTTTTTTTTTTTTTTAAACAACTGAGTAATACTCCACAACACCCTTAACAATATCCACAAGTAATAGAAAACATCTTGAGGATAACTCTAACCAAGAAAGTCAAAAGCCTGTAGGACAAGAACTTCAAGTCTTTGAGGAAAGAAATTGAGGAAAATATCAGAAGATAGAAAGATCTCACATGCTCATGGATTTGGTAGGAGTAACATAACAAAAATGGCCATTTTATATCAAAAGCAATGAATACATTTAATGCAATCCCCATTAAAATGTCAACACAATTCTTTATAGACCTTGAAAAAACAATACTCAACTTCATATGAAAAAAAAAGAAAAAAAGAAACCCAGGATAGGTAAAACAATCCTATGCAATAGAAGAACTTCCAGGGGGGCTCACCATCCCTTATTTCACGCTGTACTACAGAGCTATAGCTATAAAAACTTAGTGATACTGGCATAAAAACAGACAGGTTTATTAATGGAATTGAATCAAAGATCCAGATATAAACCCACACACCTATGGAGACATGAACATATACAATGAAAAAAAAGAAAGCATCTTGAACAAACGGCGCAGGTCTGACTGGATGTTGGGATGTAGAAGAATGCAAACGGATCCACATCTATTGCCCAAAAATCAAGTCCAAGTGGATCAAAGACCTCAACATAAAACCAGACACACTGAACCTGGTAGAAAATAAAGTAGAAAATAGCTTTGAGTGAATTGGCACAGGAGGCAACTTCCTGAACAGAAGAAGAACAAGCTCTTCCCGAACAAGAGCTCAGGCACTGAGATCAACAACTGATAAACGGGACCACATGAAACTGAAAAGCTTCGGTAAGACAAAGGACACTGTCAATAGGACAAAACAGCGACTTACAAACTAGGAAAGGATTTTCTCCAATTCCATCACATCTGACAGAGGGCTAATATCCAAAAGATAAAAAGAACTTAAACATCAACAAACCAATTAATCCCATTAAAAAAAAAATGTGCTACAGAACTAAACAGGGAATTCTCAACAGAGAAATCTCAAATGGCTGAGAACCACTTTAAAGAACTGTTTGACATCCTAAGCCATCAGGGATATGTGAATCAAAAGGACTCTGAGATTCCATCTTACATCTGTCAAAATGGTTAAGGTCAAAACCACAAGTGACAGCTCGTGCTGGGAAGGAGGTGGAGCAAGGGGAACACTCCTCCATGGCTGGTGGGAGTGTAAACCTGTACAGCCACTTTGGAAACCAATATGGCGGTTTCTTAGCTATCCCACCCTTGGGGATACACACAAAGGGCGTTCCCACCCTACCACATATCTACTTATCTATGTTCATAGCAGCTTTATTCATAAAACAAAGAAAAGTTTAAATCACTCATACTTCAAATCCAGGCTGTCCCTCTGGGTGCCTATCAGTTACAAATTCGGTGACAAAGCAGAAGTGGAAACAGCTACCTGGAGAAAGGGCTAAGTTTGGGAGGTAGACTCATTTTGTTAACACCCACTTTGAGAAACTAGCTCACCCCACACAGCCAAATGCTAATCCCCTCCATACTGGCGCATCATAATCTAATCCAGTAGGCCTTGTCTCTTACAGGCTCCTCACCTCTCAGCACCACCTCCCTGGGGATTAAGTGTCTAAACCCATGAACTTTTGGTACACATTCAAAACATATCAAACAAGGGGACTGGAGAGATGTCCTGAGAAAGAAATCAGGATTAGAAGCCTGACCTGAGCAGGTAGTAAACTGAACAATTCTTAACATTCTCAAGCTTGTCCACTCACCTATTAAATGGAAATCAAAAGGTTTATCTTGGGGCTGGAGAAATGGCTCAGGAGTTTAGAGCAGTTTTCAAGACAGGGTTTCTCCATGTATCCTGGCTGTCCTGAAACTCTCTCTGTAGACCAGGCTGGCCTCTAAGTCACAGAGATTCTCATGCTTCTGCTTTGGATTGGGATGTGCTGGGATGAAGGATGTACCACCACCACCACCAGGCTTTGAGACTCTGGTTTAACCTTTCTTTTATTCATTTGTTGGGAAGATACAAATGTCTTATCCATTTATAGATATTTTCCATTTATTTAAGACATCTAGTTCTCTGCCACATGTCTTAAAAACAGGTTATTCTCTAGCAAAACTTTTGCAGCCTCTAATAAGCCTATTTGTATCTGTCACAATTACAGAGTTAAATCAGATGTACAAACTACTTCAGGTCAACAGAGACTATTTTCTAGCCCCACACAGATTAAAAAAGAGAACCTCTTAGTCAGGCATGTTGGCATATGTCTTAATCCCAGTTCTAGGCCAGCTTGGTCTACAGAGTGGGTTTCAGGACAGCCACAAAAAAACAAAACAAAACAAAACAAAACAAAAACAAAGAAACACACACACAAAGAAACCCTGTTTCAAAAACAAATAAATAAACAAAAAGGAAGAAAATAAGAAAAAAAGAGTTCCCCTCCCCCCAAAAGACACCCTCTTTACAAATGCCCAGTTGGTCAATGGTCCCTGGAACAGTATGAACTGGAATAAAATACAGGTAGACTATGTTCAATGGTCTAAAGTTAGGGAAGTTGCCTCTTTGGGGTTCACCATGCAATTTCTCTGGATAGGGAAAGGAAGAGGGTATCATGTGCAAAAGAGTGTCTAGGCTTAGTTTCTGACTTTATAACTAAAGAGTTGAGAGTTCTTAGGAATGCTAATATGCATCACCTACATGTTGGGACAATACTGGAATCATTCACAAGCAGAAATAAGAAGGAAGGAAGGGCTGCTGAGGAGCTATAACTGATGTATCAGGATATAGTTTTCCTGGGACCTCAGAATGTAGCTTTATTTAGAGTAATGTCATTGCAGATGTAACTATAGTAACAATTACCATGGGACAACACAACAAGAACAAGATTATAAGGGATAGGGAGAAGGTGACATGTGAAGATGGAGAAGCTGATCTGAAGGCATGATGGTGTCTATAAGGCAGGGAATGGCAGACTGCTGGCAGCCACGAAATGTTAGGAGTCAGGAAAGAGATAGTTCCCTAACACAGACTCCAGAGAGAAACCACTCCACTGACCCTTGATCTCAGACTTGGGGGATTCTAGAACTTCTATCCCATTTGACTGCCAAGTTAGTGGTTTGAAAGTGGTAGGAAGCAAAATGGAGTCATTTGTGTCACAGCCTAGCAAAAATAAACAGAAGAAGGCGGGTCTCAGTTCAACGAAGTAAACCTCCACACATACGTTTGAGAACAAGAACTGCCACTATGTGTACAACCTTGTACAAAGGCCACAGCAACTTGACACGGAAAGCATGTTTGTGAGAACATCTGCCCAGTAAGTGCTTATTCAACCACAGTCTCATGTCACCTACTTACTGAGTCCTGTAACCAAAGAGGATAGTTTCAAAATAATATGGAACTCTCCTCATCACCTTTGAAACCCTTTGCTTTCTGAATATACCCATGCTTTCCCACTACATCCCGACTCGGTAGATCCTACTTAGACCCACATTAAACTCATATCCTTGGCAAATTTCTGCTGTTTTTTTAGCTTGGCCATAACTTTGCATCCTTAGAAAATATCCCAATTGGAATGTCATATCATAAGCAAGAAAACTCAAAATGTCCTACACGGGCCAAATGAGTCAAGAGCTTTGATAGCTGAGTCAGGAAGAGCCAGCCAACAAAGGCTTCAAGAGTTTAAAAGACAAAAGAAAGAAATCTTTGTGAACAGGAAAGCCTTCGAGTAGAGCATACCTCAGAGGGACTCACAAAATGGACTGAATTTACAGGCAGAAATGGGACGCAGAGCTGGGAGGAAAGGGGATCCCAAGCAGAAGATGCCAGGAGAGAAAAGTCACGAAGGAGGGAAAGCTCGGGATGCTCTGAGATGCCAAGTGGTCCAGCTGGGTTCCTCGTTAAAAGTTCCCAGAAATAATACATGCACATTAAAATGCATTTGTTTGTTAGATAAATTCTGAGCTAGCATCAACACGATCCACCTCAGTTCTGTTTTGTTTTTCTTAATATATAGAAATGGAATTAAAGAATTCATTTATTTTCCCTAAGGTCAAAAAGCTAAGTATGTCATAGAGAAGAGACTAAATTCTGAATCTTTTGTGGAACAGCCTTTGTGTGTGTGTATGTGTGTGTGAGAGAGAGACAGAGACAGAGACAGAGACAGAGAGAGACAGAGAATCTGTCTTTCAGAGAATTTCTATGGTCTGGCGAGATCAATCAGCCAGTAAAAAGCAATCAGTGCTCAAGCTGGACTACCTGAGTTCAGTTCCTGGAACCCAAGTAAGGGTGAAAGGGAAGAACTGACTCCACAAAGTTGTCCTCTGACCTACACACACACACACACATACACACACACACACACACCCCACAAACACATGCACACCATGAACCACTCACAAAATAATAACAGTTTAACATTTTCAAGAAAAAAAATGGGTTCAATTTTAAAAACTTTATTGCCAACTATAAATTGCCAGTTATGTTGGAATATCAGTTACACATATTCAATATTAGCCAGTAACCTGGTTATGTCTTAGGAACAAGCATACAGGAAAGCTTTTCATAATGATTTTTACTTGCAATGCTGGCCTTCCTCTCCCAACATCCTCTGCCATCTTTCCTACCCTTACACAGTGCCTTGTAATGTTAAATAAGTCCAGAAAGAAAACAATCATTTTAAGATGGACAATGGTGATATACTTCTTTAATTCCAGCCCTTGGGAAGCTAAGGTAGGTGGATCTCTTTGAAATCAAGACCATTCTGGTCTACATAGTGAGTTCCACGACAGTCAGGGCTGTTGAACCCATAAACCCTGTCCTGAAACAAACAAACAAACAAACAAACACACACATTTTAAATGTTTTATTCCTAAAATTATGTTACATAAAAAAAGTTTTTCATGGGCTGGAGAGATGGCTCAGTGGTTAAAAGCACTGACTGCTCTTCCAGAGGTCCTGAGTTCAACTCCCAGCAACCACTTGGTGGCTCACAACTATCTGTAATGGGATCTGATGCCCTCTTCTGGTGGATCTGAAGACAGCTACAGTGTATTCATCATATATATAAAATAAATAAATAAAGTCTTTAAAAAAAAAGGTTTTCATATTCTTTTTTTTTTTAGGTAGATAAGTGTCTTATTATTTTCTCTACTGTCCAACTAATTTTTTTTTAATTTTTTTGAAAAATGAAATACAAGTACTTAGGACAATTCAAGTATTGAAGCAAAACAAACAGTGTGAACTGTTACATAAGGACTCTGATCAGTCTGCTCCCTGGTCTGCACAAAATATATAAAGCGACATCAAGTCATTGTGACTTTTGTTTGTTTTGAGTAGCACAGGTTGGCCCCAAGCTTATTAGGTAACTGAGACTGTCTTGAATTTCTGGTCCTCCTGTCTCCAACTCCCCATTGCTAAGATTACAGGTATATACCATCACACTTGGCAAATTTGGGAGTTTTTTTTTTTTTTAAAGAGAATGCACACAGTAGGTTGCCCTGACCCCATCTCTCTTTCCTGACGAGGTCTTCCTATGTTGTCCAGGCTGCAACCTATACGAGAATTTGCTTGTGATTGTAGCCCAGGCTTGCCTTGAATTTATGATCCTCTAATCTTACTCTCTGGAATGTTGGCATGATCGCCCCATGATGCTCACACCTGGTCTGTGTTATCTCCATTTTCCTTAAACACACAGCGGAAGGTAGGCCCAATGGTGTACACCTGTGACCTTAGCTACTCTGTAAACTGAGTCAGGAAGTTCACGGTTTCATTTTTGTTTTGTTTTCTCAAGACGAAATTTCTGTGTAGCCCTGACTGTCCTAGATCTTCCTCTGTAGACCAGGCTGGCCTTGAACTCAGAGATCTGCCTTCCAGTGCTGGGATTAAAGGTCTGTGTCAGCACTACTCAGCTATGAGGATCACAACTTCAAGGCAAGTGTATGCGTTTGAATGAAACCATGTCTCACAATAAAACAATACAAGCTCATTTCTCATCTTAACATGCTTAAATGCCACGCCCACCCCTGCATTGTAGTTAGATGAGATCTAAATATCTTAGTTTATTTAGGTCCCAAAGTTAGGGCCTCTTAATTCTCCAGTCATATCTTCTGTAATATATTCCTAATCAATAACCCGACAGTATTTCATGCTCAATCTTGCAAATTCAAACTCATTGTTTGATTTCATTTTTTGGAGACCAGGTACCTTTTATATCTTACACTGGCTATGTGAGCCAGGCGGTTGTGATGCATGCCTTTAATCCCAGCACTCCGGAGACAGAGGCAGGTGGATGGCTGTGAGTTTGAGGCCGGCCTGGTCTACAGAGTGAGTTCCAGGCCAGCCAGGGCTACACAGTGAAATCAATGTCTCAACAAACAAACAAACAAACAAACAAACAGACAGACAGACAAATGCTCTGTGCAAACCCTCCACCCTTTGTTTATACTACAGGACGTTTGGACTTGGTCTCTGTAAGACAGTACCGGTGGGTGGCTGCATGTTGGGGCACTTCTCTGGGTTGACTTGACATTCTTGGTTCTGTGCAGTATGCTGTTTAATTTTAACCTTTGTGTTTCACTCTAGAAACTCTAACCCGTAGGCAGCAGCCAGAAGCTGAGAGCTCACGTCATCAAATTCAAGCATAGAGCAAAGAGAAGTTAAATGGCACAGAATCTTTTAAACTTTCAAAGCAGGCCTCCAGGGACACACTTTCCTAACAAGGCCAGGCTTCTAAAATCCCCCAAACAGCACCACCAACTAGGGACCAAGTACTCAAATGGCCAAACCTACAGGGGTATTCTTATTCAAATCACTACATCTTATGTAAACTTTGCTGGCCCAACACTCAAAGTAGACAAGACCTCAGGCTTGCTGTGATCTAGCCCCAGCCTTCCCAGGACTGGGATTACATCTGCTAAGCCTGGCTGTGGTTCCCTTCCCCACTCTTCTGGTCTTCTCATCCCATCAGTCATCTGATCACTTTACCAACAAGCAAGACAGCTCTCAGGCCCAGGCACTGGGCTAAAGTCAGCCACCTCCACCTTTCAGACTGATTTTGCCAAGTGTTTTAGTCTTGGGTCTTCTTCGAAGTCATTCAGGGTGACCTGGCCTATTGCCCTAGGAGGATAACCCGTACCCAAATAGGTAAGTAAAATCTTTACATGGAATCCTTGGGTGTGTCAGGGGACATTAATGTCCTAATCACCAACTAGACCTCTGATTGATGTAATATTCTACCAGATTTCTTTCAACTCTTTTATATTCTCTCTCTCTTTCTCTCCCCCCCCCCCCCCCGTGTGTGTGTGTGTGTGTGTGTGTAGGTAGAGTGGGATGATAGGGTCTCATGTGGCCTAAAATAGCTTGGAGTTAGTTACTTAGCCAAAGATGATCATAAACTCCTGATTCTCCTGCCTCTACTCTCTAAATGTTGGAATTATAGGCATGGGCTACAATGCAGGTCTAATAAATTAATTAGAAGAAATGTGTGTGTGTTTGCTTCCTTGTGCAGGTGAGCAGGTGCATTGTGGAGGCCAGAGCTGTAGTGGAGTGTGTCATTCTCAAGACTTCTCCACCTTCATTTTAGGGACAAGGTCTCTTACTCATCTCAAAGCTCCTGTTTTAGGTTTGTTATTTTAGGCCGGCCTCAAACTCACAGAGATCCACCTGCCTCTGGCTCCCAATTGCTAGGATTAAAGGCATACGTCACCACCACCTGGCTCGCATAGAAATTTCTGGCCAGTGTAATATATAAAAGCTACCTGGTCTCCAAAAATGAAAACGAGTACCAGAAATTTCCTGTCTCAGCCTCCCCCGAGGGTAGCCTTACTGGCATAAGCTACCCTGGTTAGCCTTTTGTAGGTTCTGGGAATCTGAACTCAGGCTCTCATGCTGAACCATTTTCCCTCCATGGTGGCAACACCCCTTTAATTCCAGCACTAGCGGGGCAGAGGCAAGCAGATCTATGAGTTGGAGGCCACACCAGTCTACAGAGCAATTTCCAGGAAAGCCAGGGATACAGAGAGAACCCTGTCTCAAAACAAAACAAAACAAAACAAAACAAAACAAAACAAAACAAAATCAAACGACATAAAAACCCAGGGTGTCATTCTATATCCCTGGCTGACCTGGATCTTGTTACTAGACCGGGTTGGTCTCAAACTCATAAAGATCCACATGCTTCTGACATCCAGAGTATATGAAGATTAAGGGCATGCCTCCCACACCTGGTCCCGCCCTCCCCTGCTTTACGACTGGTGTGGGAAGGCAAGGATGTCACTGTGAAATTCAGACTCACCTTGAATTTCTAGCAATTTTACTAGCACCTATCTTCCTGCCTCAGTATCTTGCTGGGATTATCTAACTCTGAATGAAGTGCCCTCTATTTTAGTTGTAATGTACATCTCTTTATTAGTAAATGTACATCATAGAGTGTATTTTCCATGTGGCCCCAATGTACATCTTTAAACTAATAGGTTCTTGGCTGGGCTGTGGTGGCTCAGGCCTTAGTCCCAGAACTTGTGAGTGAGGCAGAGGCAGGCAGATCTCAGTCTGAGACCAGCCTGGTCTACAGAGCGAGTTCCAGGACAACCAGGGAGACACAGAGAAACCTTGACTCAAAAAAAAAAAAAAAACCCAAAACATTAAAAACAAACAAACAAAAACTCACCTTGAAAAATCACAAACATTAAAAAAAAAAAAAAACAAACCCCAAAAAGTTGTTGGTCCGTATCTTTTTTTTTGGGGGGGGGGGGGTTGGACCCAAATATTATATTATTAGGTACCTTATTGTCTCTTCATTCTTCCTTTAGGAACTGAACATACCATCCTCCAGAAAAATAAGAGGAGTATTTGGGAAAGGTGAGATAAAAAGCGATATTGCTGTGAGCCGGTTGTTCAGAGGAATCAGTATTACATTCACCCCTCTCCTACATTACTCTGTTCTCCCTGATTTCACAAGAATAAGGCAGAACTAAAGTAAAGCATGCAGATAAAGTTTTGGTATTTAGACCAGTACACCTAATTCTGTATGCTAAATTCCTTTCCCCCTTTGTTCATTAATATCCTCTCCAGGTAGCCAAACCCTCCTAACTCTTCCACTTCTGCCTCCTAGACACCCTTGACTTCCCACGTCCTCATCCTCAGCGTCCTGTCTGCACGTGATCTTACGATTCCGCGGGCTACCTAGCCCTGCGGTCAAGGTAAATCCACGCCCAAGCTGCCCCATAGAGGTGGTCTCAGAGGGTACTGCGGGGTCGAGGGGGTGAGGAGATGAGCTCATACTACGTGACCCTCACGTTCATTTGCCTGGAGTTCTCACGCCAGAGACCTGGCAGATTTTACTATTTCCCAATTGTTTACTCGCCAAGCTTTCGGGTCCACGCGCCTCCTGGCTGAGCCTCGCTCGCTGAAACTTCATTCAAAGGCCAGAGAGGCCCACGAGGTGGCGAATGGGCTTGTGGATGACCTCAAGGCCACTTCCTCCCTCTTGGCGCCCTTCCCCCAGTCCACCAACCACCTTCTTGTAAACAAAATTGTCCCCCAGGGCGAGGGGAGGTCTTGCTCTTCTGCGCCCTCTCGCGCAAAGGGTTAATTTTCCCGATCGCACGAGGGGGAGGAGATTTCCCTGTAGACGAGTAAAAAGCGTGATGGACAAACGTGCGGGCACTAAGACCGCAAGGCATTCATTTCCTCCTACGGTGGATGCGCACGCTGGGAGGAGAGCCCCTGAGCTAGGAGCTGGGAGCGGAGGCGCAGGCAATGCTCAACCCTGGATGTAGCTGAGAGGCTGGGAGAGAGATCGGCCAGGAGACTGACGGCGGGGCAGTACCTAGGGGGGTGGGAGGGGGAAGCAGACAGGAGAACACTCGAAATAAAAGGCTCTTTACAGATTTTTTTATTTTGTATAGAGAACACGTAGCGACTCCGAAGATCAGCCCCAATGAACATGTCAGTGTTGACTTTACAAGAATATGAATTCGAAAAGCAGTTCAACGAGAACGAAGCCATCCAATGGATGCAGGAAAACTGGTAAGGTGATGCTTTTCGCGTGAGACTGTTCCCGGGAGTGCATTAATGTCGGTGTTCCCGGGCTGAGCGTGAGCGGAGCGATGGACTGCCGGCAGTAGCCAGCAGATCCCGGAGTTCTAGGATCTCATGTCTGCAGGAGACTCTGAGGCTGCATGGAAGCGTGCGGTTTGGGGGTGCCCTGTGTGAGCCGCGGCCACGCGGGCATCTTTGTGTAGATTATATAACGTAGGACCTATAATATGTGTACCTGGAATGATATACGGGAGACAGAGGCATGTCACAATCCAGCTATCCCACCTGTGCTGTCTGGTTGCTTTCGCTTAAATTTGGGGGTTCTGCTTGGCCTCCTGCAACTGGAGCGTGCAAGGCAGTGGAGGGAGGACCCGGTCTCCGATTCCTTTAACCCTCTTCAGCCTGCTCTCTCTGGTCCTGTCCCTCTCCCCATCCCTCGTGTCCTTCCTTTCTCCTTGTAGTTCCTCCACTTTACTGCCCTCCCTTGACTGTCGCCTCCAGCCGTAGATGTCCAGGGTCCAGGACCCCTTCCCCACTCAGATTACTTTCCGGTTTCATGAAGACACGGGGAGGTGGGGACAATGAAAACTGCAATAAAAATGAATGAACCCGAGCAAGTGGAGCCACGCCATTATTAAGTTTCTGTGTAAAGGAAACGCCTTTTGGATGCGCTTCTCAGTGCGGAGCGGCAGTTTGGGTACTAGAAGGTCTTGCCAGGCAGTCTTCTTGGAGGTCTTTCCCCAGAACTTCGAGTCCGGGAAAACATCTTGTTTACTGAGTTCCTCCCGTCGGTCTTTTGAAAAATCCCTGTGTGGGAGGTGATCCGGTGTCACCTTGCAATATTTAAGAAGGGAACTCCCTCCTTCCCGTAGACTGTGCCGTGGTGGAGACCTTTCCCTCCGGTTTAGTGCGAGCTCCACGATCTCCCCACCCCCACCCCACCCGCTCTGCGCAGCGGCCGGCCCTCGGGGGGCTTCCGGGCTCGGGGAGGTTCCGCTGCCGCGTGCGAGGGCGCTCGCGACCTGCCTTCCCTCCCTCCATTCATCAATGGGAAACCGGAGACGCCGGCGCTCCCTGGCTGGGGCGGGTGGTGGCAGCCACCGTGGGGTTGCGGGCGGCGGAGGCCGGGAGTTCGCTTTCCTCTGCCCGGTCCCGGGCTCGCGGCTCCCGCCCCTTCCCGCCCGCGGGACGCGCGCCCACCCTTGGCCTTCAGCTTGCGAGTTGGGCCCTTGGGCGGTTTACGGCGGCGGCCGGGCGGAGTCAAGGCTCCGGGGCGCCCGTGTTTGGGCTGCGGCATGGCGGCTGCCTGCCTGAGGCCCAGAGCCCCAAAGCCCGCTTGGTGTGGTCGCCCGCGTCCTCCTGGACACCGAGGCGCGGGCCTGGGTCCGGAGCGCGGTTGCATCCGCCAGGAGTCTGGATCGCCCCGTAAGGGGGCGGCCATAGGGAGGCCCGGGCGCTGCAGGAAGCCCAGCCCCCTCCTGCTGGCGATCAGGGGTCTTAGAGGAGCACTTCCTCCCGTAAGGGGTTTGGGGGGGCGGTGACCCGAGCTCTGCCTGCCAGCCTGGAGCTTGGATCTTCTCCGAGGCCGTTTGTGTCACAGTCCCTCGCTGGGCTCTAGCCTGCCTTCCTCCTCCAGTAGCTCACTGCTCGCGTTTCCTCTGTCTCTAGCTTGCTGCATCCCGGTTGGGCCTGCCATACCGGAGTAGGCTTTCCCAGCCTCTGCAGGCGCATGGCATTCACTGTCCGCCCTTCGCTGCTGCACCACCCTGGTGCATACTGTTTGTTGTCCCCCTTTTTTCCCCTAAGGCTACTTTTTGTGCCTGTCCCAGGACCATTTCCCGCCTCTTTCTCCAGACACTCAGTTGAGTGATAGTCACTGTCAGAACTAGACAGGTCCTTGGTCCCCGTGGGACTGAAAATATCCCAAATACACTAATTTCTTTTCTCTTGTTACTCTTTGACCACTATTTATTAGCTCTCAAACAGTACTTTTGTTTTTCCTGGCAATGTGTTTTCTTATCTCTCGTTATTTTATTTTAAATCTTATTTTAAAGGTGGATATTTACACGTGCCGGTGGCTCCTAACACATCGTGGGCTGATGAGGGCAAGGTCCTGGTCTTTTTTTCCCCGTCTTGATTTTGCAAAGCGTTTGGCAGCGTGCTTTGTACATGGCAGATGCTTACAAAGTCCAGCGATTAAAACGCTCGGTTTGCCGCCAACACTATCTGCTCATATCCATGCCTGGAATTCAGCATGTTTGACTAGCATTTTGAACGCTAGTCTAGTCTCACTGTAGAATGTATGTTCTTCTTGTCTTTGGATCTTTGGCTTTATATTTTTGGATTGCTCATTATAGCGGAAAGGCCTATCCCTTCCTACTTCATGATTCTAGCTCCCTCGCAGCCTGATTTTAGAACTTTCCCACCCGCTCTCCCTAGACAAACCCCAACAACCCAAATGTCTTGAACAAAATGAAGGTTCTTTCCTCATGTTATCACTGGAAGGGAATGGCGTCATAAAGACCTATATATACCCTTTTGAGAGGGAGATTGAGGGGCTTGAAAACCACGAAATCTCATCTTCACCTGACCTAGTCACTTAGAATGATTTAAATGGCTTCTAGAATAAAAGCATGTAGATAAGCCCGTGCCCTGTTGTTTGAGAACTTATTTGTAACTGTTCTTTAAAATCCCATAGTCCTAGACTAAACAAAGCTGCTAATTGTAACAGATCTCTAGTGAGCTGAGTTACCAGGGCATCTGACCACTTCTGGGGTCGGGGTGGGGGCTGGGAGGAGCCAGGCATGTGCCTTGCATTACACTAGTCTGCATATAGTAACTAGCCTCATTTGAGAGGACTCAAAATGAGTTGGTAAAACCAATCCTATAATGCTTTCTTACCTTAGTTACCTCAGCATCCGTTCACGGGGCCCCAGGTCTCCGAGTAGTCTATGTGTAAACTCAGCTGGCGAGGCTGAGACAAACTCCTGAAGTTTATTGCTGCTTTCATTGTTTAACCTGATACTCACTGGCCTAGATATGAAATATTGTAGGCTTTATTTTTGTAGCGAATAGTTTTATAATAGAGTAGGCTGCAATGACAATTTCAGTGCAAAGTACAAAGTATGTATTCCCTTGGAAAATCACCCTGTGTGTGATTTTTCTTGAAACTGTGTCCCGGTTAAAAATAACCCGGGTAATGTTATCTGGTGCAGTTTCTAACATGAGGTAGAGAAAAATGCCTGTCTTTTAGCTCCAAGTAACATTTTTTGAGCTCCAGTTTTAGACTGGAAGGCCCTTGAGACTTAACAGCATCCATGTAGACATTTGCTTCTTCTATGACCTGGCTGGCCATTACTTGTGTCCACTAACATTTGACTCTTATCGGTAAACGCTGCTAGCGAGGGAGCAAAGTCACCCAGCCTTGGGAAAAGCTGGAAAGGAGACATACAATTCATTGAGAAGGAAAGTAGGCTGTGCCTTCTCGCCTTCAGCCGCCTGCCAGGTTTGTGCTAAGACAGTGGATGCTAGTTGCTCCGGTTGTAATTGCCTGGCCAATGATGATTATCTTCTGATGTCGGCTGACACGGTGTTCACCAATAGGAAAGCAGGAGGCCTGTGCTGACTGCTGAAACATTATGTATGTGGGGTGACGTCATCAAAGGGCTTGCCTAGAATCTCATGAAACCCTCCCCCCTCTCCTGGCATCCTCCACACATCCAGCTTTGAGTGCTTTGTACACTTTTCTGACTTTCTCCTCTCCTCCTGTGGTGATTTCTAGAAGGCTTTTTTGTTTTTGTTTTTCACATTTGTGTTCTGTATTCTAGGGTTATGAGACAAGTTTCAGAATAAAATATTACCAAACAGAGGAAACATTTTTAACTCACAAATTTATTTTTACTGAAGGGGAAAAACAGACTTTTAAAGGAGATGCATCATGTCTCTACATTTCTTACATATGAAGTTTAAAAAGTAATGTGGTGTAACATGTCAGCATTCTAGAGCATTACAAACCTGTGCCAGCGGTTCCCAGGTTTTCAGATGGACAGATTGAGGCTGTTTTTCCTGTAGGGAGAATAGATCTGAATTGCTGCAGAATTTTTCCATGTAACTTGGCTGTGTGCATCTGAGGAACATACTGGGAAACCGTAGCATCCATGGCGTGATACAGAATAGGCCAGAGTTTTACCAGGTGATTCTTAACATTACCCAAAATGCGATTTGGGTCCGCTGTCTAGGACAGTACTTGAACTTGAATTCTATATGTAGCTGTCTCTTATTTTGGAGAATCAGACCTCATGCTAGCAACATGACTGGGGGATGACTCTAAGGGACTGACAGCCCTTCCAGTGAACTTCAGGGTACAGTTGTCATAGATGTTAAGAGACATAAGACTCTGTATCCTAGAGAAGGAAATCAAGGTTCCTATTGTAATATAGGAAGTAATAAAAAGCTACAGGGAACTTTGACCTGAACTTTCAAGTATCTCTGAAGAATTCATATGTCTTTCCTTGTTCAGGGTCCCAGGGATGAAAGCTAACTAAATGCAAATTACTTTAATATCCTGTTACCTGCTTAACAGGATGTGAGTTTATGGAGACAAAGGGGTTTTTTTTGGCATTTTTTTTTCTGGTTTTGTTTGTTTTATTTTTGCATAAGGCTTTTTGTTAGTAGTTTTTTGTTTGTTTGTTTGTTTGTTTCTCAAAAATTCCTGATTGCCTTTCCATTGCTGATTATGAAGGTATCACAGTACACGTTAGCACTTAACCCCACAGTCAACCCACTCTGCGTCCAACAGTCGCTTTATATATTTCCTTGAAAGAAGACTCAACCCAAGAAATTGGAAAAATTACAAGAGGGAAGAAGACCTTAAAACTAAGGAAGAAATAACCCACCCACTTAGCCAGCAAAGTAAAATGTAGAGTGGATGATATTACAGCGATTCAAGCATCCGTCTCGTGTCAATGATCTCAATGAAATTAGGTCCAAGCTTGTTAATCCTCCACGTATGGACAGTGAGCTGTGCTATGCTTTATAATTAGTAGGAGTCAGACACCAGTGTGCCAGGTGTCTTACCTCCACCAACCCTTTGCTTATCCCTGCAGTCCGATCTGCCAGCTCCCAGTTGTTTCCCAGTATCAACTTTGTTAGGTGAACTCAGACATTTACTTAGAAAAGTTACTCATGATACATAAAGACAACCTTATGGAATCTACATGAAGCCAACTTTGGCCAGGACTTCATTTCTTTGCCCATATTATGTATAGGCAAGTGCAGGTATGTAGCATTGGCATATTATTCATGAGCCCTTTTAAAGTGTCTCTTCTTGTATTTACTCTCCAGTAATTCACTTTACAAATAAACAAGGCCTTTAAAAAAAAAAATCTTGCCATAGGGTAAGAGACTAGGTAAATCTTGGTAAATCTTTTATACAAGAGCATCCAAAGGCACAGGCCGTGAGAAATCATCTAAGCTGAAGTTTGTGCGTTTCACACGCCTTGTTTCTACACTTCTGTGTTGAGCATTGGTGATTTTTAGTGTTCAAGGTTCTATCTTGTTTTTAAGACAGGTTGGGTATGAGCCGAGCTCATCTGGAACTTGGCAATCCTCCTGCCTCCGTGCTAGAATTACAGGTGTGAACCCCTTCCCCCAACTGGTTTGTTTCCTGGTTCTTTATTCCTTGTGTATTGGAACAACCAGTCCTTTTAGGAAACCTTTGGTTTAACTAGTCATCCGCTGTTAACATTTGACATTTAAGGCTTTACTTTGAACACAAGGGGGAAAAAAACCAATAAAGCAGTGATAGCAGCTGCGCAGAGAGATTAGATCAGTTGTCGAGGTCAGTTCTGCATGCTGATTAGCAGACTGATGGACAGTCACTTGTGGCTTTCAGATGTTTTCATCCTTTTGCTTTCAAGGCTGCATGTTTTAGGTTATTCTTTCTGAAGCTGCGTGGACGTCAATGGCAATGTTACAGGGACTGTATCCTTGATGTGCATGTCATACATGCATACATACACTTTAAATGAAATATAACTCCATTTTCTCAACCTATTTCTTTTCTTAAAAAAATTTCTTTTTCATGTGTACGGTGTTTTTGCTTGAATGAATGTCTGAGTGTCACATGTTTGGTGCCCTCGAGGATCAGAAGGACATCAGATGCCCTGGAACCGGAGTTGCAAATGGTTGTGAGTCACTCACTGTGTGGCTGCTGTCTCAGTGAGCATCTCTCTAATCCCTCAAGAGATATTTAAAACTTGTTCATTTTTACTTATGTGTATATGAGTATTATGTATGTATTTATGTGTGTGTGTGTGTGTGTATGTATGTGTGTGCCTGCCTGTCTATATGTGCATCATGTGTGTGCAAATGGCCATGGAGGACAGGAGTCACTGGATCCCCTGGAGCTGGAGTTCTGGGGCATTGTAAACTTATAGCAAGTGCTGACCTCTCTCCAATCAGGCAACCTCCCCAGCTTACAAAAGGTATTTCTTAAAGAGACATTTCAGAGGACTTAGTTCAATCCTTGATTTTATTAATGTCTGTCCTTGAGATTTGTTTTTTCTGAGTTAGGAGGTTGAATGTCTGAATGAATGTTACTTCTTCGGATTACCTGAATGCTGTTCTTTGAAGACCATGTACAGGTGGTTGAGAAGTGCAAGTCTGAGGTTTGTTTTGTTAGAATGCTCTCTGTATGTATGCAGTGATCACACATGTACATAGCACATGCTAACCGTGACTTTAGAAATAATGAAGACTGATGGTCTGTTTTTAAAAAGAATTTTTCTACAAGAACTTTCTGAGTTAAACAGACTTTGCTAAAATTTTTGGTAAGGTATGTCCTTATAAAATTTACAATGTCATTTAAAAAAAAAAGCTAGCTCAGCACTCCTGTAAATCTAGCACTTGGGAGGCATAGGCAGGTGGATCTCTGTGAGTTTGAGGCCAGCCTTGTCTCGGTGAGTTCCAGGCCTGCAAATCTTCTGGTGAGACAATTTCAAAGCAAACACACGGAAATAAGAAAAGGCAAGTACTATGATCTTAATAAGTATTAAGACTGTGAAGCTTGACTGTTTATCCTAAAATTTCACCCAATTATTGCTGGAGTGTTTTGTTATTTTAATTGTTGATAATTATTTAACTCCTCAAGTTTTTTTGTTGTTTTCTGTCTCTTGGGCCAGGTTGTTTAACTTGTTTCTGTACAGGAATGAGAGGCATTGTTGTGAGACTCGCTGGGGTAATAGACTTTCAGGTGAAGTGCTGTCAGTGGAACTGAATGCTTTGAAGTAGGAATTTCAGGGTCTTGTTTTGGGAGGCTTAATGAAAACAAAGATGTCAAAAATTTGTCCCCAAAACTTAAAAAAAAAAAAAAAATCCTCTTTGGAGGCTTATTCAAAGCCCCTGGGTAACTTAACTACAGAGGAACTGGGATAGCTCTCCCTCCCAGGGTAGGAAGTTCAATAGAAGGCATTTTACAAGGAAAAGTACCTTCCACATCAACTTCAACAATTTCCTCTCAACTTCATGACATTTTGGTATAGAATTAAGGATGTAGGAGGTAGAGTAGATTTCCTTAGATTCAGTGTAAGGATGGTGATACCTCAAGCTACAGGTTTACTTATTGATTACAACGTTTCTTCTCAGAGATTTTTAAGAGCAATGATTAATCCCCGTACTAAACTCATACCACATTATGATTTATTTATTTATTTATTTATTTATTTTCAAGACAGGGTTTCTCTGTGTAGCCCTGGCTTTCCTGGAACTCACTCTGTAGACCAGGCTAGCATCGAACTCTCGAACTCAGAAATCCGCCTGCCTCTACCTCCCAAGTGCTGGGATTAAAGGTGTGCGCCACCACCGCCCGGCTATATATTTATTTATTACCAAATGCTTTGTACAGAAGAAAGCAGGCACTGTGTGTGATTTGCCTGTAGGGACAAGTGGAAAAACAGGCTTTAGGCCTACCCAAGGCGTGAATGGGGAGGGGGTCACACAGGCCTAATCATCCCTGTTGCTTAAATATTAGTAAGTATCCGATCAATACAACAATACACATGAAAATGTAGCTGCCCCCAAACATTTCTGTGGTCTTAGTCAGTGGTCTGCAAGTGTCTCTTACCTTAATTTGCTTTAAGTGGATCCCAGACACTTACAGCCAGGCTAACTGCAGAAAGCCCTTGTCAGCTTTACTGCTACAGTGACCATAAAGTCAGTCACGTAAATACTTTTGCCATCACATGTATTCCTTGCGAATATTACTGGTTCCTGAGTTTTAGCACCTCTAATGATATTTGAATTATAGGACACTGACAGTTTCATCTAAATCACTGGCAAAGAGATTTGGAATGTCTTGTAAGTGTTGGCCTTCACGGTGCTCTCTGTTTGTTTGTGATGTCCGCCTCTTGCACTGAGCATGGTTCTAGACCCTACAGGGGATGCTGGTGGCCACGTTTTAGTTGCTGGTTACAGTCTGATCTGCTGATTGAAACACACGTACAGCCTGGGAATTGCTTTGCATTCTACAGTATGGATAGTTTAAAAAACATCTTTAATTTTGCTTTTGAAACTTTTCTCCAGTTCTAAAGCAACAAAAGTACTTCTTATAGGAAACATTAAAAACAATAATAATAAATAAATAAATAAATAAATAAGTAAGTAAATCAGAGCGGGCGGGGGGAAGGCACTTTGAGCTCTAACTCAGAAATGGCCGTGCCCTTTCGATACATCCCAGCTCTCTTTGCAAGGCTTCTCTCTCCATTAAGGCATTTGATGGCACATGTGCCTGACATTGCACTGGGTACTTGGCGTGGTCGTACTGTCTCTTGACATCTTCCTATGTTGCTCTTTTTCTTTTTACAGAATAGATTCTGTTGTGTCTTATTTAAAACTTTAACAGGCCGGGCAGTGGTGGCGCACACCTCTAATCCCAGCACTTGGGAGACAGAGACAGGCAGATTTCTGAGTTTGAGGCCAGCCTGGTCTACGGAGTGAGTTCCAGGACAGCCAGGGCTACACAGAGAAACCCTGCCTCAAAAAACAAAACAAAAAAACAACAAAACTTCTAGTATTTTATTATTAGGAATAATTCTCCGAACATCTATTTATTTATTTATTTATTTATTTATTTATTTATATTTTATGAGTGTTTGCTTGCGTGTACCAGCATGCCTCATGCCTTCAGAAGTCAGAAAGAGTGTGTGGGATTCCCTGGGACTGAAGCTACAGGTGCTCGTCAACCATTTTATGGATGCTGGGAACTAAACTTGGATTGACTTCAAGGACAGTAAGTGTCCTTGACCTCAGAGCCGATGCTCCAGCCCCAAGGTGGTGACAAGCATCTTTAAATGTTCATCTATTTACTTTGGAGAAATGTAAGTTGTAATTTAAAGGATTATGCTGTTCACAGTAGGACTGATGAGAAGTTGGATGGATTTACACTCTGGCCAGGATGGGCAGAATCTAGACTTGTAACAGGACAGTATTTAGACTTAACAGTGAAGATGATTTCATGATAAACATCTCTGATAAGTTAGTGAGGACAAATGATACCCCACTGTTTTAATTTCTAACTCTCTGATGGCCGCAGAGATTCCATTTCTGTTTGTTTTCCTTTTTGTTCTTGTAAGTTACTTCTGTCTTTTTCCACCCGGCTAGTTGGATACCATACAGTGTGTTGGGGAGATTAGCATGTTGTCCAACGTGACTTCATACTTTCTTCTCTGGGAGGATTAGTGTGACCACTGCTGCACTCATTACATAGTTGGGAGCAAATTAGAACCAGTTCAGTGGCTAGATGGTGGCACACGCCTTTAATCCCAGCACTTGGGAGGCAGAGCTTTGAGTTCAAGGCCAGCTTGATTTACATAGTGAGTTCCATGACAGCCAGAGTTACATAGTCAGACCCTATCTTGAAAAGAGAGAGAGGCAGAGCGGTGGTGGCGCACGCCTTTAATCCCAGCACTGACACAAGCTACAAGGTGGACAAACAGTGAGGACTTTGTGCTGAGTGAAATAAGGCCACCACAAAAAGACAGATACTACGTGACTTAGATTGTGGAATCAGCCAAAAAAGTACAGTCGGAAGTAAGGAAAGTGGTGACTTCTGGAGGCACAGGGCTAGGGAGGTGGAAATGGAGAATTCTCTAAGATAAAGAACTTCTCGGGCGGTGGTGGCACACGCCTTTAATTCCAGCACTTGGGAGGTAGAGGCAGGCGGATTTCTGAGTTTGAGGCCAGCCTGGTCTACAGAGTGAGTTCCAGGACAGCCAGGGCTACACAGAGAAACCCTGTCTTGAAAAACCAAAAAAAAAAAAAAAAAAAAAAAAGAAAAGAAAAGAGAGAGAGAGAGAAAGAGAAGAAACCAGTTTAATATATTCAGTAAACATGCATTTTGTATCAAATCAGTCAAAACATTTGTTTGTCCCCGAGAGGGGTATTAGATTCATCCTTCAAGTGTATAAAGAGAGAAGATGGTTCTTTAGTGCCAATTTTGAACTTTCTTACTGCTGCCCTTATTCAGGTTTTCATGGGTGTGGCAGCGAGCATTTCCTATGGTAGGATAGTATAGTGGTGAGTGCTCGGACTGTGGATTCAGGGTGGCTGGGTTTAGGTTCTTGCTCTATCTTGAAGAAGCTGGATAATCTCTGGTTTGGTTTTCTTATCTCCAAGTTGGAGATATTCTTTGTACTCCTCTTTGGGCTTCCAGTTGGGAAAGGTGATGCAATAAAGTCAGCTGTCTGCAAGCTGTGAGAATGGAATACACGACCAAGTGTGTTCAGTCTCCAGCACCGTGCCCAGCCCATACATCTTTATTACACAATTCCAGTCACCCTCATTGTTGACTCTGTGGATTCAGGTGAGAAGAGGGAGTGTCTGTGGAATTATAAAGCAGTTTCTGAGGTAACCTTCCGATGGCTGCTGGCCAACCCTGCACACTGATAGGTGCTAGTGGGTAGGTCCTGAGAGTTGGGAAGGGAGTGTGGTTTCAACTGCACCTGAAGAAATCTATAATCCAGACCATGGCAAGAGAAAGTAGTGATAATATTAATGTGGTGTCATCAGAAGCCTTTGCTGTGCGAATTTTGAAGTACGTTGAGGAGCGGTGCTTTTTTTCTGCAATCCCACCTAATGAACAGTATGAAGGATAGTCAATCGATAGACAATGAACAGGATCAAGGACAGTAAATCGATAGACAAATCACTGATATATTTTCTGTAGAGGACTTGGGCTTACTGCAGTTACTTATGTGTCAAACACACATAACCTGTGTTACACCAAAGGTAAAATTGTTCTGTGGGTCAGTGAAACAGTAGTGACTGAACATTTGGGGACCGTGACTTTACAGGTGTGTGCTTTCATGAAATATTTGGTCATTGTTCAAGGAATCTTTTATTTTTGGTGGCAGAGGCCTGACTGTTTTGTTAATGGGCTTAAAATTCCACGATATCCTATATTAGTTTCTTTTACTGTTGATCCAGGGTAAGGGGACACAAGGGTGTTTCTTCTATCTGCTTGTTCAGGGAGAGTTGTGCCAGGTGGGCTGCAGTGGCACCTGCCATGTGCCTTACAGCTAAACGGGAGTATAGCTAAAACATGTGTTATATAATGTTTATATTATCAATAGATCGTTGGCAGCTACATAGTGATACATCTTTGTATTTCCTCAGTGAGTAGTAGAATACTGGTCAGTCTTGAAAATACGTGTCTTAATTGTGTTAGCTGGTCTTATTTTTTTAAGATGAAAAGACTTGAGTTTGGCATAACTAACTTTTAAGAAACATTGCTAATTTGGGGGAGGAGTCATCCTTTTTTAGATACTTGAAGCTATCCCATCCATTCCACTCAGAAAGAAATGACACTTACAAAGGATTCCCCTGAAACGGAGGGCAGAAGGGTAGAATTAAATGTGCAGAAGAGTGGGTTGGTTGCAGGGCTAGAAGGTTAACAGTACTAAAAAGTAATGGTATAAACATGGCATGTGTCAGTAGTTTGGATTACATTCTGAGTATGTGTGAGTCCTGAGGTCTTCATGCTGTTTTCATGAAGAAAGAAAGTTTCCATTCCCTGTGTAGATGTATAGCGTCTAGTGTGTTTCAGGTGACTGTTTTTGGTTTTATATTGTATTTTTTCAAGACAGAGTGTTTCTGTGTAGCTCTGGCTGTCCCGGAACTTTCTTTGTTGACCAGGCTGCCCTTGAACTCACAGAAATTGCTGTGCCTCTGCCTCTGAAGTGCCCAGATGAAAGGTGTTTGTGGTGACATCTAGTTTGACAGTATGCTTTGAAGTGAACACATTTTAAAGTTGACATTAAGGCCAGCCTACAGGTGAGTAGACAGGCAGTCTGAGGGGCCTATGAATTGCAGTCTTCATCCCAATAAATGTGTTTTCTTGGATTAGGGGTTAAGGTAGAGGGCAACCATAGTTTGGTGTTATATTCAAGATCTTTCTCTAGTAATAAGTTACATAGCCATTTTATTTATTTATTTATTTATTTATTTATTTATTTATTTATTTATTTTAGGAAAGGGCCACATTCTTTAAGAGAGAAGGTTAAAAGACAATCAACCTTAATATTTTTATGCACCGACTCAGGAATGGATCTAGTGGGGCTAAGGCTCCCTAGGGATAGAATTATCTAATCTAATAGAGATGAAAGATTAGACATCAACCTCTCCCTAGAGAGAAAGAATGAGTAGCATAATTAGCCGAGGGACCTTGTGGCACCTGGACGCATGCTGCACACATTCCTGGGATTGCTCATTAGCAAATACGTCTCACTGAAGGGCATCACGGCTGGATCTAGGACAGCTAAAATAAAAGGTCCTCCTGTTGCTGACGTGAGGGCTGTTTTGTGGATGGTCGGTATGGATCCAGGGTGTGTGGTCCGGATGGAACCATGTGCTCAGCTTCTTCGTGGGACTGCTTGGTGGAGCAAATTGTTCTAGGCGTTGTTCTGGCGTCTGCCTGCTTCTAGACTCTCCCCCCCCCCCAACCACCCCCAAGGAGAGATGGAGTATCACTTCTGAGAGTACAGAATGTAAGGTTCTGTTTTTCAGTCTTCTCGAGTTAGACAGGAAGACATGCTAAGTCCAGGGCTCACCTTTCCGTCCTAGTCTTTGGCTGTCTAATGGCCATGCCAAAAAACAAGATGGAGGGAGAGGAAAAGAGACACTAGAAAGCTGCTCTGAGTCATCTGGGTTCAGTTTCTAAAAACCCGAAAGGAGCCAGTGACACTCAGCACGCTGCCCCTTCTTGAAATGAGATGAAATACCATTATTAGATTACACATCGAGTTCCACACTCTTGAGTGCAGAAAGCAAGCTGTAGGTTAGAACGGAGAATGCTGTTTGAGTATAGATTTGTTGTCGAAAATAAATGCTGCGGAGATTCAGCATTAAGGTGAGTTACTAAGCTAATGATTCATACATACACTAATCGAATTAAGATAATTAATGTTTCAGGCAGAGTAGACTTGGCTTTTTAAGAACAGCATTAAAACATTGTTTCCTCACAGGCTAATTTATCCTGCAGTACTTTAATCATTTAATCTGTTCAACATTGTGGCTTCTTTTATGTTGTTAAAAGAAAGGGCAGGATTCTTTTTCAAGTAATTTTTAAGGGAAGCATTCTTATTATCGGAATTCATTATTAAAGTTCATTTTTAAACAATTAGCCACCTCAGAATAAATCATAAAAACCTACGTATCGCTTCATGTTCTATAGCCTCATATTTTTACATTCATCAGTATTAAAACTACCACTTATTACACTCAAGGTTTTTTAACTGGAGTGATTTCTGAATATGAAGGCATAGCTCCCAACTGGAGAGAAACAATTTTAAAATTTTTCGTTTTGTTTCTTTCTGTTTTTCAAGAAAGATAGTGTTTCTCTATGTAGTCCTGGTTTTCCTGGAACTAGCTCTGTAGACCAGGCTAGCCTCAAACTCAAGAGAAACACCTGCCTGCCTCTTCTTCTGTCCCCCCCCCCCCCTAATGCTGGGATTAGTCACTTCCAGTTAGTTTCTTTCGTTTGTTTGTTTGTTTATTTTGTGATCACACTATAATTGCATCTTTTCCCTCATCTTTTACCTTCCTCCAAACCTTTCCTTCTTGCTTTCTTTCAAATTCACGACCACTTTAAAAGAAATTGTTACATACGTATATCTGTATGTGTTTGTGTGTGCCTGAATTCATAGATACAACCTGTTCAGTCTATATAATGTTCCCTGTGTGTTTTCAGGGCTGACCATTTGATACTGGATAGCCAATTGGTGTGGTCTTCCCCAGGGAAGACCATCCCACAGGCAGCATTCCGTTCCCTTATTTAGTTCTTTGTGTAGGCTTGAGGCTCTCTGGGCTTTTCACACTTTCTATATAGTAAGATTAAGGTTATTTTATTTTAAAAAAAATTTCAATACTGTTGCCATTTAAGATGAGTATTGTAATTAAAAATAAACTTCACAAATGACGGGGTTTATACCCTGAGTCCAGCAACGGTAGATGTAACCCTTGAGTTTGGCTGTTATAATGTGGTAAGCTTGCAGAGCGAGGTCCTGTGGTCTGGGCTTAGCTTTGTTATTTCCTATGGATAATTCAGGCGAGCCTAGGTCTTTGGTTTGGCTTGGTTTTAGTTTGTTTTGTTTTTTTGGGTTGTTTGTTTGTTTGTTTGCATTACAAGGATGAAATAATACCCAGGATGGGATGCTTAACAGAACAAGCAAAAGGCTCCAGCACTTTTCTGGAATTATTTGGATAAGGACTAAGAAGTCCAGCCTGAGACCTATGTATGAATTTAACCTCTGACTAAAGCTTTTGTGGGGAGTAATTCTGCGCCACAAGGGACTAGGCATATCTAAGCACCTTTGGTCCCAGCCCTGCTGAAGGCACCAGGAAACTGTGAGTGAGACCGTGTATCTTGAATGTATCTTAAAGAGTCTAGGTGGATTACAGGAAGTCACAAGTAGGTGCAAGGTGACGCCTGCCTCGGGCTGAGTTTACTCAGTAGAAGGAACTGGGCTTCTTCCTGGTTTGCAGTCTATTATGTCTGGGTGTGTTGTAACAGATCTTGTTTTGCCTTTAGGTAGTTAACAGTGTAACAGTTCCGTATGTCTTCTTGGTCTTCTTGGTGTACCATCCCCTGGACGTTTGCAGTGCAGCTGTCCTCTCAGACAGAGTTAGAGTTTAGGTTTTCATTGGTCTCTGGCCAGACAGACCATCAGGAGCTTGCCAGTTGTCTTATTTTAGGTGCGTTAAATTACTGTTTGGTTGGGTTTTTTTTTTTCCATATTAAGATGACATGCATTACTTATGTTTTCCTGGGTGTTCAGCTGGCCTTAACCGCTCAGTATATATACTCAACTTTCTGAAATAAAAACTTCCAAATTTATATCTGTATATATATTGTTTTACTCTAGAATTATAGAGACAGACAAACTTTTTTTTCCCTTTTAGTGCAAGGAGTACTGTTTTAAATTGGTAGAACAAAGATGTGTGTTATTCTAGATGAGTATTTTTACATTGGTTCATTTTATTTTAATGTGTTTGGGTGTTCTGTCTATATGCATGTCTGTATGTGCCTGGTGCCCTCAGACCAGTGAGATCCTTGGAGCTGGGATTACCCATGGCTGGTTGTAGGTTAGGTGCTGGGAATCCTGCCTGGATCCTCTGTCAGAGCAGCCAATTCGATCCCCCCCCCCCAACCTCCCATCCCCCAATGACAGATGGGTGTTTTCTGCAGTTTCACCAAGTTCTAAGAGAATTCAGTGGACCTGAAGGACCAAGGCGACACTGGCATGCCTATGGGCGGCACTGTGAGGACTTGCCTAGTGACGCAGCCAGTGCTCTTAACCGAGGGTCTCACTATTTAAAAAGGAATACACTGTTACCACTTAATACTTTTTGCTTGTTATTGAATAGGCTTGTTGGAAACAAAAACTTGAATACATTGTAGAAAATTTGAAAAATATAATAAAGCAAAAAAATAAAAAAAGGAAAGGAAAACATGTTACCACCAAACTAGTCCCTACATTTTAGGACAATTTTTGTTTTTACTTTGATTTTCTTTTCTTTTTCTTCTTCTTTTTTTTTTTTTCGTTTTTGTTTTTGTTTTGTTTGTTTGTTTGTTTTGTTTTTTCGAGACAGGGTTTCTCTGTGTAGCCCTGGCTGTCCTGGAACTCACTCTGTAGACCAGGCTGGCCTCAAACTTGGAAATCCGCCTGCCTCTGCCTCCCAAGTGCTGGGATTAAAGGCGTATGCCACCACCACCCACACCACCACCCGGCCTTTTCTTCTTCTTTTAATTGGTTATTTTCTTTATTTACATTTCAATTGTTTTCCCCTTTCCAGGTCTCCCCTCTGGAAATCCCCTATCCCATCTCCCCTCCCCCAGGACGAAGATTTTTTAAAGCACTCAATCCATCCTTTGCTTGTCTGTTTTTGTGACTCTTGTTACCAGTGTGGGTTTCTGTCCCCAACCCCATCTTTCTTAAGTAGCATGGAGAAAGAAAGGAAGGAAGGAAGGAAGGAAGGAAGGAAGGAAGGAAGGAAGGAAGGAAGGAAGGAAGGAAGGGAGAAAGAAAGAAACTTTAAGAACGTGAAGCTTCTCTGAATTCTAGCATTTCAAAGGTTCTAACTCTGGGCTGTGGGTGTAATGCAGTAGGAATGCAGTAGAATTAGTCCCTCGTTTGAACATAGCTCTGGGTTCAGTTTTTACCCATAAATCAAGGATGGTAGAGGCAGGAAGACCAAAAATTTAAGATTATCTTCCTCTACTAGCAAGTTCAAGGCTGGCCTGATCTGAGCTCAAACAAACAAAACAACACACCCCAGGACCCTCCCAGCCCAAGCATTTAACTGATCCATGGAGACCCAAGGATTTAACTGTGATCATTGGAGTACAATATTTTGTCAAGGTTGATTTCAAGTCACTGCTCCATGCTGATGATTACAGCATTCAAGACTCCATTCAGGCGAACCCAGAAGTTTTGACCTTGGGTTCACTCAGTGACTCTGGTTTCTGTTTTGTGTTTGTGTAGCCTCAGCTTGCCTGGTTCTCAGATATGGCAGCCTCTGCCTCAAGTGATGAGATTAAAGATGTGCAGAACCATGTCCAGCATTTTTCAGTGTAGGACCAGGCTATCTGACCACCTTTCTCCGTCTCCTGAGTGCTGGAATTAAAGGCGTGTGCCACCACCACCACCACACCCAGGTCTTAATAATACCTATACACAAGATGTTGGTGGCTTCTGAAATGACTTTTAGTGTGTTTTTGAGGAACAAGGTGTGTGTGTGTGTGTGTGTGTGTGTGTGTGTGTGTGTGTAGAACCTATTCCCCACACGCTCCCCTTTGAAGTAAATTAGATCCTAGACTGATTTTTGAGGCACACTGGATAGGGAAGATTGAAATTTGAAAAGATAAAAAAAGATCAACGTTTAGAGAAGTTTTCACTATAAGCCACAAAGAAGTTAAGAAACAGTTTGACTGTAAACAAAGTTCCTAGTCTGAGATTTTCCAGAAATTTCCAGTTTATAGTTAGGAAAGGGGAGGTTAAAGTTTGTATATACTTAGGTCTTAAACATACATGATTCACTGTTTGACATTTTTATTCTAAATATCTTTTTTAAAAAAAAGTATTATCTCTGCAGGCAGTCTTCCCAAGAATTTTGTTAGCTGTCAAAATTCGTGACTTTTAGTTGTTTTAGAAACTTTAACCAGATGCTGGGTGTGCCCCTCCCCTCCAAGTTCCCTTAGTTTTCCCTGTCTCTCTGATTTCTTTTTTCTTCATATTTTCCTGTGACCTCCTTGGTGATTCTGTTTCCTGTGCAAAATGAGTTTGCTAATCAAGGACTTTTGAGCTGCTTTGATTACAGGTAATAGAATTTAAAGATTGAAACATGAAGATGCTTTAACTATTTTGCATTGTCATAAGCCTAATTGTTCACTGGATTATCATGTCAAATTCTAGTATCTGAATTGCCTTCTGTTACCTTTAACCTATAGGCAGTTTTTCTGAATAGTTACAAGATGGTTACTGTCACAGGTAGCCAAGCTTCCTCCCAGCTTTCAAACAGAAGGAAGAAGTAAGAAAGTCTCTTCTCTCAATGCTCTCTCCTCCCAAAGAACAACTTCTGTTTGTTTGTTTGTTTTTGTTTTTCGAGACAGGGTTTCTCTGTATAGCCCTGGCTGTCCTGGAACTTACTCTGTAGACCAGGCTGGCCTCGAACTCAGAAATCCGCCTGCCTCTGCCTCCCAAGTGCTGGGATTAAAGACGTGCACCACCGCCCGGCTAAAATTTTATTACTATGTTTTTATTTATATGAGTACACTGCAGCTCTCTTCAGACACACCAGAAGAGGGCATCAGATCCCATCACAGATGGTTGTGAGCCACCATGTGGTTGCTGGGAATTGAACTCAGGACCTCTGGAAGAGCAGTCGGTGCTCTTAACTACTGAGCCATTTCCCCAGCACCCAAAGAACAACTTCTAACGCAACTTCTTTTGCTCACATTTGTTTGTTGTGTGTGTGTGTGTTCGTGCGCATGCCTGTGTGAAAATCAGAAGATAACTTGTAGGAGTTGGTTTTCTCCTTCCACTATGTGGGTCCTGGAAACCAAACTCAGATAAATCATCATCCTTGCTTGGTGCCAAGTACTTTTGCTGAGCCATGTCGGTGCTGCCCCCCTACCCCCAGCAGGTTTTGCCCTTATTACCTAGGTCACGGGTCTCACCGCTTGTAGACCCGTACAAGGTTTACCACTTTCGAGGGTAAAGAGCCTGGGGTTTCTTTCCCCATTCTTAACAAAGGCACTGATACAGATGATTCTGAGGCATAAATGTACCAATAACGTCTTTGTGTTAGCATGGGTAGGATGAACTTTGCACTAGCCAACGCATCCACTCTGAGAAAAAAGAAAGGACTTTTAGACTGAAATAAATTCTATTCATCTCACACTTCTTACAGAATATGCTTAAAAATTGTGCAAGTATTAAGGTATTAGTGGTGTTAAATGTGAATTACTCTTTAATCTCTAAAAATAGAGCATAAGCACTGCCTTTCCAATGGAAGTAGGAGAAAAATGCTTAAACCATGTGAATCCAGCCTTCTGTATTGCTGGAGCGGGAGACAGGTCTGCTCGCTAGAAGACTCTGACCTGCGTTCCTATGAGGAAGCAATTGTAATGTTGGACTTTCTTTTTAATTCCATTGACCGTTGGCGCCCTGGGAATTACACGTGATATTGATCCATTTAGAAAAAGGGATTGATTTTTTTTTTTCTACTCTGGGACCCTGGAAATCTTCCCCTGCCTTCCATTTTTCTTTCATTTAAAACTATCAAATCATTCTATTATAGTGTCATTTAATATGTCAGTTGTATTGGTAGATAACAGTGTTGCTTGGTTTCAACTTCAGGACTGGGGACTGAGGTGCATATTTTACATATCAAAGCAGATCTGACCTCCAGGTTCTCTCAGCATCCCTAGGTCCCTATCTGGCACACCCTGTCCCTAACCTTGAACTTTCCAGCCCAGGGGCTGGGCTGCCCTTCCCCCCAGAGGCTCCTCCTTTTATAATCCAGACGTTTTCATCTCTTTCTCCTCCCTCTTCCTTCTCTTCGTGCAGGCCCCCACCCCTCCCCCACTCCACCCCCGCCAGTGACTCCCCTGGCCTCAATCCTTGAAGCCAATGATCTTGCCCCAGAGAAGCTTCCCAATTCTAATCTGACTTGAATTGGCTCATTTCACCAGTGGGGAAATAACCTATCAAGCATATTATTTTTAAAAATCAAAGTGCAAGCAAATGATCACTGTAAAGTCTGAGGTGGAGGGCTCAAAGGGCTGAGATGGATTGTTGGAGGAACAGAGTTTATTAGAAGAGTTATTCATGCCTTGGATGGACAGAAGCATTAGCAGGGCGGGACTGTGAGGGACTCAGGTCTCAGCACCAGAGGCAGGCAGTATGGCAGGGTCTTTGAAGAGAGGAATCACCCCACCTTGTAGAAGTGACTTTCAGAAAGTAAAGGTAGTTTCACAGCAGAAGCCTGGAGCCAGCTCATATTGAGGTAGGAGGCTGGGAAGCTGGTAGGGAGGAGGATGTGGGCTGGAGTGCCCTCTTTGGATGCAAACTTTCCACCTGGCATCCAGAAGTCTGTTACCTAGGGATTTACAGACATTTCTGTGGGGTGCTTGTCTGAGCCTGTGAAAGGGGTGGCTATAAGTATTGTGACCTGAACAGCAGCTGGCTTGAAACATTGCATTCTTGCAGTTGTGAAACAAAATTTCTCACTTTACACGTGATGACCTAAGATTGACAAGGTGTGGGACCACAGACAGCAGAATGGATTTTTGAACATTGGCTTGGGATGTGAGGATCTTACACTGCTTTCCAAAGCGGTACTGTGTTATTAGTATGTTTTAGATTACAGACCACAGAAGGAGAGTGACCCTAGGGTACAATGTGTGGTTTCTGACCCTTGGCCAGACATAATTAGTTCTAAGGCTCTAGGTCATAAGTCGTCTGAGTCTTGTGTCCTTTAAAAAGAGATGGCGCTGACCTGGTAGGGTTGCTGCACTGGTATCCTGAGTTGGTATGAGTAAAGCATTCAGTAGTGTTACATACATATAAGCTGTAAGTATGTTAACATTGATTTTCTTTAAAGGTTTAAATGTTTTAAAAATTTACCCAGCTGTCTCACAGTCTCCTAGGCTCCTTATTGCAGCTGTGTGAAGTCAGAACTTTCACCTTGGCTTCATAGGGAGAGCAAAACAGTTTCATATCCTGGGGTGTTTCCTTCCTTCCTCTCGTCCTTTCTTCCTTCTTCCTCTATACAGAGTTTCAAACCCAGGACCCTTATGGATACTAGGCAAGCTTTTAACCACTGAGCTACAGCTTTGAATTCCCTTAGTTTATGCTTGAAAGGGTTTTAAACCTTTGGGCACGTATAAGCCATAGGTGTCATTTCTTAGGAGATGTCCAACTTGTGGGTTTGGGTTTTTTTAAGCTTTATTTTTATTATTCTTATTTATCTCTATGTGTGTCTATGTAAACATATGACACATATGTGCGAGTGTCCACCAGGGCCTGAAGAAGTCAGATCCTCTGAAGCTGGAGTTAAAGGCCCTTGTGAGCACCCCCCCCACCCCCCCCACCCCCGTGGCTGAGGACAAACCTTGATCTCTTGAAGAGCGGTAAGCTCTGTCAGCTGCTGTACCATCTCTCCAATCCCTGCCTCATGTTCTTTTAAACAGGGTCTTTCATTAACCTGGAACTTGCTGCTGATTAGGCTGGGTTGACTGGCCCTCAAGTCCCGGGGTACCAAGCGTGTGCCTGCCCTTTTTCTGTGTGGGTTTTGAGGATCAGATTTTCATGTTTGCCTGGTAAACACTTTACTGACTGAGCCACCCCTCGGCCCCCTTCTTTTTGTTTTGTTTTTTTTTTAAATAATTTTTGTTTTTAATACAAGCAGAAATTCCATGTAGAATTTTTATTTCTATATCAAGTGGTCCATGACAATCCCATCAAGAAAGGAATGTTTCACAATGTCTTAGATTTTACTTTTACTCAGAGTATTGTCCCATGTGTCGCATTTTGGGCATGGGGTTTCAATGCTAGTTTGGTGGCATTGGTAGAATGGTGTGTAGAAACGTCCTGGGTGCAAGTTTATCTGGTACCTGTGATTTCCCATCTCTGTCTGAACTGATGGTGAGGCTATGCTGGTTTGAGGGTTTAGTCCGTCAGGAAATCTAAGGACAACAGGAAACTCACCAAGTCAGGTCTAACTGAGAAAGACTGCAAAATCAGTGAAACTTCCCTCATTTGATTCATGATCAAATGTAGAAATCGTTATTATGGAAATACGGATTCAAAATATCGGAATGGCTTTATATCCCCTTAAGTCTTTTTAAAAATTGCATGGCAAGCAATGAGCTTTGTTTCCTTGTGTCACATTTTGATACAGTTTCACCATGTAGGCCAGGCTGGTCTCAATCTTGTGTCTTCCTACTTTAACACTGGATATGCAGGGACTCCTAGCTTGTGCCATCACTCCCAACTTGTCATTCCCAGCCGGACTCACCAAGCAAAAGGACCAGCCAGTTAAGAAAGCTTTTGTTTTGTTTGTTTATAGTTCAGGAATTGTTTTGGCAGAATGCACCCGGCACTGACTGACTCGGACTGTTTAACATATCCTGAGATCAGGTCAGCAGTTAGTCTCAACTTCAGGTTGAATTAAGTTTCCTGTTACAGTCTTTCAGAGTATGTAGACCGAATGTCCTAGGATTGGCTAGCAGTGGATGTTAGCACTGGGTGTTAGCCATGGGTGGTGCCCATCAGCGCTAGCCCTGAGTATTGTCAGGGGGCAGGACTTGAGGCAGTTGTTACTGCCCGGAGACTCACACTCCCAGAAAACTGGTCTGCAGATGTCACACGGCCTTGCTTCCTTTTAATGCCTGTCTCAGGCTTGTTCGGGCCTCTCTAAGTCCCACCCTGCAGTCTGTTCTGTGGAGGTGGAGAAGTAGGTCAGAGGAACTATTTCAATACACAGGTATGCAGGTGGACCTTGGTCTTTCTTCTCAAACCTGTATGTTTGCTCAGCACATGGGGAGTCCTGAGCCATTGCTCCCAGGGGAGATACAGAGGTAGGTTTCTGCCAGTCTCTAGTCAAATACTTGACTGACTGGTCAATATGTAACCTTATTTTACGTGTGCTTCTGTTAAAGACATCTTACTGTATGTATATCATCTGTTCACTGCCACTACCTCACGTGACAAAGCAGCTCATTTAATGCATTTCTTTACAAAGAGTGTCTCATCCTTGTGCTTAAGAGTATTGTACAGCATTTTAGTCGTAGGGACCATTGTAAGCGAAAATATTGTGACCAGTGAAACTGAGGAAAAGGTACTTGTGTTAAGGTAGTACAGAAGTCATAGAAGGTCTGTCACCCTCCCACTTGACCTCGATAAGCATGTGCCATCGAGTTGGAGAATAGTCCCTGCCTTGAACCTGACTACACGTGACCATGAGCACACACATGGAATAGCACTACAAGGTTTTAAAAAAAATATCCTTTACTAGTCTTTGACCACTTCATGCATGTATACAAGGTAGCTTGGTCCTACCCACCAAGAACTATGAAATTTTAAATCAATTTTCTTTTTTCTTTTTTTTTTTAAGATTTATTTATTTATTTTATGGATATGAGTACACTGCAGCTGCCTTGAGACACACCAGAGGAGGGGACACATCAGATCCCATTACAGATGGTTGCGAGCCACCATGTGGTTGCTGGGAATTGAACTCAGGACCTCTGGAAGAGCAGTCAGTGCTCTTAACTGCTGAGCCATCTCTCCAGCCCCTTAAATCAATTTTCTTGAGGTGAATTCTCAACAATGAGGTTTGACTACAAATGGAAAGTAACATCCCAAGTCTTGTGGGACAGAGGATGGACCCCAGTGGTAGAGCTCTTGCTTAGCAGTGCTCAAGGCCTCAAGAAAACAGAAAGTAAAATCCAGTTCCATTTATAATGGCCACCTTCACCTAAAATACGTTTCCACTGGACATTGAGAGGGGAAGTCCTTGTCTCCTTTCAAATTTAACTCTTTGAGCCCTGTTTTTTAAGTCAGAGGTTAGAAAACAACAATTGAGATGAGAACAATTGTCTTCCCTGTGATCCAGAGAGGGAGGTGGCTCATTCCAGGTACACAGTGAGTTCTTTGTCCTTTTATGAAGATGAGAGGAAGCTGGACTGTGTCTATTCAAAATGCTTAGTTAGGGACTTGTACAGAGTGCTTACCCTGTGCCTACTGAGGGCTTCCTTTGGGGACAGTATGCCGCCTTGAAGTTGGTCTCTATGACTGAGTCCTGAAAACAGGATGGGGACAGAGGTAAATAAATAACTGGCAGAATGTTGTTCGTTTGCCAGTCAATGAGTCAGGTCTCAAACCCAGACTGGTGGGGTCCCCACATAGATGTGACCCACCCCTTCCTTTGGCTTAAGACTTTGGCACATAAACTTGGAACATCATGGAATCCATCTTTTAAGGGATGCATTTTTGTTAAAGAAGTTTCAGTTCAGAGAAAATACAAGAGGTAACCATTTTTTGAAAACATCTCACATCTGCTTACCTGTAACAGTAGTCTGTTCATTCGTACCAGTATTAATACACAAGGGAAAATACAAAACAAAATGTCCATTCATTCTTTGAAGAATGCTAATGTTTTCCTTTGGAAGATTCCTTTTATGTCACCTAAATTCTGGTTCTCATAAAGCAATATGAAAGCAAAATTTCTACTAAAACATAAGTCATAAATAACAGAGCCTCCCTCACTAGCCCTTCCAAGCACTAAGCCTGAAGTAGCATCCCTACAAAGCACAAGGGGACCCTCCTTAAATGGTCTGATACTTCTTGGACCCCAGAGGCCTGCAGGAGTCTTATACAAACCGTCAGGATAACTTCAGAGACATTTGGCTCCTTTTCTGCTATAAAAGAAATGAGAGAAGTCTGTGTGTTTAAAAAGGACAAAGTCATGAGAGCTATTTTCAATGTTCTTGACAAAGATCAACTATATAATAAAATATATGCTGATGGAATTTCCCCCAGTCTCTAGTCCTTCAATGGGCCCTTATGTAACCATCAAAATCTTGCTATTGTGACAGGAAATTTACACTATAAAATAGGAAGAAAGCCTACAGCAGGTGTAATACAATGTCAACTCACAGAGCACATGTGCACACAGTATACAAATGTACAGTTAGCCTCAGATTAGGATTTACACTGAGTCTACACTTATACCATATTCTAATTGTGATTATCTCACGAGGCTAGTGTTTACACATTGTCAGGGGACTAAAAAAAAAATCAGTGCACCACATACATTTAGTTCAGAGCTTTGGCCCATAGCAGCTGTGTGCAGTGAGGCTGTGCGAACTATCCTTCGGGTCAGCTGGTGACCACTAAAAGGGTTGGAGTAACCTGCTATTATGGGAGATAGGCAAGGTAGGCGTTAACTATTTCAACTTCTTTGAGTTACTGTTAATCCAGAAAGGGAAAATGTGCATGCGAAATACAGGTCGGGTGCTGGCATATCGCAACTACTGGCCACCCTAAGACAAAAATGAATGACTGGGCCATGGGCTATGCAGATGACTAAGAGGCAGGGACTCTTGTAGTTGGAGTAACAAAGTGAGGGGGTGGTAGTGGTGGAGGTACTTTTACAATGATGGCAATGGAGTACTGCCTTGTGCCAAACTTACGAGGCGAACCACACTGAGATCTGATGGCAGTGTGCAAGAAAATAGAAGAGCAGATTTAAGAGCATTCTTCCTATCTCTAAAGGAGCATCCTCTAATGACGGCTGGAGGGAGCCTAATGCTTTAGCAGCAGGTAAGTAAAGGACAGACCAAGGTATTAGAGAAAAGACTCGGGGGCAAGAGATAAAAATGTCGGAAGGACCTGCAGTCCAAGGGCTGAGTTGATATGGGCAGGTGTTAAATCTGATGATTTCCACATGCCTTATTTTGTAAATCCTGATAATCCTGGCAGGAATGCATTATCATTGTTAGCCTGTAATCCAGCAGATAGATTTTCCGAAGAGGTGATTAGCTCACTCCTGCCCTACACGGGGTGTGTGACTGAGATCAGAGCTCCCTGCACCCAAGACCTGCCCACTATGGTTCCCGGGCCCACTCAGCACCACATGTGTCAGAGAATGCACTGATGTGCAGCCTTCTCACAAGTTAGTGAGCTGGACATGTGCTCATTCTGATTTTTACAGCATCATTAAAATGCTGGGTTGATCAGCAGTAGCCCTGAGGAGAACCAGTCAGACTTGACTGAGGTTTATGAGTGTTTATTGGGGAGAGTAAAGTTGGGTACTTGAACTCAAGTATAGTACTAGCGGTCTGGAAACCAGCCTAAGGAACTGGGGAAAGATAGTGTCCTAAGAACAGACAGGATGGCTGAAGTCGCTTCATCTTCTGCAAAGTCAAATGATACGGAGGACGATTGCGGACTTACTTGTCTGAGCCTATGAAATCGCATGCCTCCACCAAAACGGGTTTCGTGGAATTGATTTCTTCCCTTATTTGCTTGTATGCGAAGGAAAATGGCAGAGGCTGCTCTCCTGGCCAGTTGCCGTTTGCAAGTGTTCAGCACACAGGCTGTTTGGCTTGTCCAACTAGTTGAAGCCAATTCTCTGCAAAATAGAGGTCAAACAAACCTGCCTCACAGGCTTTGTCTGCCATGCTTTGGGTGGAAATCTTAAAAGACTAAATACACAAAGGGGCCACACACGGCAGCAGCATCACGTTTAAGCAATCCTTCCGTACTGCCTGCTTTCACTGAGTCTTCCCAGAACTTAGAGTTGACCTGTGGAGTTTGAGTTAGTTACGGGAAAACATTCACATAACCACCTTGCTCAGAATTCTCAAGGCATCCCTTCGGCTTTCCTTTTCTAGGATGGCTTATCTGTAATCCAGCAGATAGGTTTTCCGAAGAGGTGATTAGCTCACTCCTGCCCTACATGGGTGTGTGACTGAGATCAGAGCTCCCCAGCACCCGAGACCAGCCCACTATGGTTCCCCAGCCCACTCAACACCACATGTGTCAGAGAATGCACTGATGTGCAGCCTTCTCACGCCTTTGTGAGCTGGCCTCTTCTTCCCTTACCCTGACCTTGTTACCAGGGAAACAGTGAGTTAAAAGGATGGGGCTTATGGGTTCTGCAAGTCTGTCTTTGACACTAAGAGGTCCGTGAACTTGAGCGCGTGCTTTTCCATTGAACTTTTTCATTTCTAAGAGTGAAAATTGGGTAATCAAATGAGGCTGGGCTAAGAATTAGACAGGTTAAGGTGTGTCAATCGACTTACATGGTATCAGACACTTTCTGGTTCCTCTGTAGACAACAGCTCTACTGATAGGAATGTCAGAAACCCCAGTAGCCTCACCTTGCTTTCAGCATAGCAACAGAGTTCCTATCAATTAGTGCTTTTAACTTCTTTTTTTTTTTTTTTTTTTTTTTTGCTACACTTTTTTTTTTTTTTGAACATGAAGTGCTTTTTTTATAGCATGTTTTACAAGGGGAGGGGGTAAGAGGGTCCAGGTGGTGGAAAAGTACAAAATCTTCTTGGCCTGTGCCTTGAAACATGTCATGGTCTATATGGTACACTGCCTTGAATTATGATCTACCTGCTGTTCTTCAGAAGATATGGTACACTGCTTGAGTTATGGTCTCCCTGCTATTCTTAAGAAGACATGGTACTCTGCTTTGAGTCTATCTGCAGTTGCTAAGCAGGATCTTGCAGTTGCCAAGCTTCAGAGGACATTGTGCAGGTGGGGAAAGGTAGGGGGAGGCAGGGGAGCTGACAGCTGTGTCAGTCTCCTGCGGAGTCACTTCTGGATCCTCTGCAATTTTCAGCTGATGGTAATGAACTTCAACTGCCTTCTTGATGGCAGCATCAACCTGGTTCCGTGGACGACAGGTCACGGGCGATGATCTCTGTCTTGCTCAATCTTGATGTCGTGCGCACATCCTCTCAATGAGGGTCCGTCCGGATGGGTCCGTGCCTCGAGCCCCACGTCTGGGTGCCACTTGACCCGACCGGCGGGTCCTGGTTATTCGTGGGGGCGAGGAGGACTGCAACCTGCTATTCTTCAGAAGATATGGTACACTGCTTGATTTATGGTCTCCCTGCTATTCTTCAGATGATATGGTACACTGCTTTGAGTCTATCTGCAGTTGCCAAGCAGGATCTTGCAGTTGCCCAGCTTCAGGGGACCTTGTGCAGGTGGGAAAAGGTAGGGGGTGAGGGTAAGGGCGAGGCTCCTGGCTTCTGGTCCATCTGGGTTAGAACTTCTAATAGTAGGCATCACGGGTGATTCAATTTTACCTGGAAAGAAAAAAGAAGGGGATTCTCAGGGAGATTTCTCTTCCCTGGATGTAAATTGTTATTCATCGTATTTATGATTGGGCCTGGCTTTGTGAGGGTATCTATTTTTTTCATTAATATTTGTGGTAGCCGGTTAGCTGTGCCTTCTGTGGTATTGGGCAGGCATATCAGTCCTCGGCTCCATAAGGGAACTGGGACTGGGGCATTCCCTTTATGGGTATGAGGGTCCTTCCCCATATCTGTGGCAAAGTTTTGTTGGTCTTGGTGGTGCCCGAGGTCACCAACATGGTCAGCAAGAGATTTGCCATGAGCTTTCAGCTTTAGAGAGAGAAAAGTGAACAAGGCATGATGGAGAGTATTTCAGGGGGACTCCTTCTGAGGGGGTACCGTTCCCCCTCTTTTGTTTTTAAAGCCAATTTTTCAGAGTTCTTGTAAAATCAGGGCAGAAGCGCCAACAGTTGCTCCTTCCACACTCAGAGAGTCATGAAGGCCTTATTTAAGGATACATAAATCTATATTAATAATCTTTTGTCAAAGGACTTTTATAGCTCCACTGACAATTAATCAGACTATATGATATATCGATTAGAGATAGCTTTTTCTACTTTTTGTGAGATTACCTCTCTTTTGTCAATTAACTGTTGAGGAAGTTAGGGTTTACCTCTCTCTTGAGAATATTGAACAGAGATTTAAATTCTTTTGTGGAGAGCTTAAAATAGTATCTTAGCCAATTTGCATCTCCTAGAAACTTTTGAAATTAATTTAAAATAAATAGACTTCCTTTTTTTTAAATCCTTTATCTGTGTGGGGTTTTTATTGGGTATTATACGTATTTACCTTTCAATGTTGTCTCCTTTCTCATTCTCCCCCCAAATCCCTTATCCCCTACCCCTTCCTCCTAATTTTTGTGATGGTGTGCTCCAAACATCCTCCCAGTCCCATCTCCCTGCTCTCGAATTCCAACACAGTAGGGGATCCAAATTTTTGGGGACCTTGGCCCTCCACTTTCACTGGAGTCTAACATGGTCACCCTCAATTCCCTATACAGGTGCGTGAGTCCCTCCCTTTGTGCTCTCTGGTTGGTGGTTTAGACTTTGGGAGTTCTGGTTGAAACTTTTGATGCTCCTTCTAAAAAGGACCAACGCATTCATACTTTGGTCTTCCTTCTTCTATGTGAGTTTTATGTGGTCTATATGAAGATTCTTAGAAATTGTGAGCTTTTGGGCTAATATCCACTTATCAGTGAGTACATACCATGTATGTTCCTTTGAGATTGGGTCATCTCACTCAAGATGATATTTTCCAGCTCCATCCATTTGCCTAGGAATTTTGTGAACTGATTGTTTTTAATAGCTGAGTAGTACTCCATTGTATAAATGTACCACATTTTCTGCATCCATTCTTCTGTTGAAGGGCATCTGGGTTCTTTCCAACTTCTGGCTATTATAAATAAGGCTGCTATGAACATGGTGGAGCATGTGTCCCTGTTGTATGTTGAAACTTCTTTTGGGTATATGCCCAGGAGTGGTATAGCTGGGTCCCTAGGTAACGCTATGTTCAGTTTTCTGAGATATCGCCAGACTGCCTTCCATAGTGGTTGTACCAGTTTACAATCCCACCAACAGTGGAGGAGTGTTCCTCTTTCTCCACATCCTCGCCAACATGTACTGTCACCTGTGTTTTTGATCTTAGCCATTCTGACTGGTGTGAGGTGGAATCTCAGTGTTGTTTTCATTTGCATTTCCCTGATGACTAGGGATGCTGAACACTTCTTTAGGTGCTTCTCAACCATTCGAGCTTCCTCAGTTGAGAATTCTTTGTTCAGGTCTGTGCTCCATTTTTTAATAGGGTTCTTTGATTGTCTAGAGTCTAATTTCTTCAGTTCTTTGTATACCTTGGATATTAGCCCTTTATCAGATGTAGGGTTGGTGAATATCTTTTCCCAATCTGATGGTTGCCGCTCTGTCCTATTGACTGTGTCCTTTGCTTTACAGAAGCTTTGCAGCTTTATGAGGTCCCATTTGTCAATTTTTGGTCTTAGAGCACAGGCCATTGGCGTTCTGTTCAGGAACTTTTTCCCTGTGCCTATGTATTCCAGGCTTTTTCCCAGTTTCTCTTCTATTAGTTTCAGTGTGGCTGGTTTTAGGTGGAGGTCCTTAATCCACTTGGAATTGAGCTTTGTACAAGGAGATAAGTATGGATCAATTTTCATTTTTCTACATGCTGACCACCAGTTGGACCAGCACCATTTGTTGAAAATGCTATCTTTTTTCCATTCGATGGTTTTAGCCCCTTTGTCAAAGATTAAGTTACCATAGGTATGGGGGTTCATTTCTGGGTCTTCTATTCTATTCCACTGATCCTCCTGCCTGTCTCTGTTCCAATACCATGCAGTTTTTATCACTATTGCTTTGTAGTACAGCTTGAAGTCGGGGATGGTGATTCCTCCAGAAGTTCTTTTATTGCTGAGAGTAGTTTTCGCAATCCTGGGTTTTTTGTTATTCCAAATAAATTTTAAGATTGCTCTTTCTATCTCTGAGAAGAATTGAGTGGGAATTTTGATGGGGATTGCATTAAATCTGTAGATGGCTTTTGGCAAAATAGCCATTTTTACTATATTAATCCTTCCAATCCATGAGCATGGGAGATCTTTCCATCTTCTGAGATCGGCTTCGATTTCTTTCTTCAGGGGAATGAAGTTCTTGTCATACAGGTCTTTTACTTGCTTGGTTAGGTTCACACCAAGGTATTTTATATTATCTGTGACTATTTTGAAGGGTGTCATTTCCATAATTTCTTTCTCAGCCAGTTTATCTTTTGAGTAGAGGAAGGCTACTGATTTGCTTGAGTTCATTTTATATCCAGCCACTTTGCTAAAGTTGTTTATCAGGTTTAGGAGTTCTCTGGTGGAAGTTTTGGGGTCACTTAAGTATACTATCATATCATCTGCAAATAGTGAGATTTTGACTTCTTCCTTTCCAATTTGTATCCCTTTGACCTCCTTGTGTTGCCTAATTGCTCTGGCTAGGACTTCCAATACTATATTAAATAAGTAGGGGGAGAGTGGGCAGCCTTGCCTAGTCCCTGATTTTAGTGGGATTGCTTCAAGTTTCTCTCCATTTAGTTTAATGCTGGCTACTGGTTTGCTGTAAATTGCTTTTACTATGTTTAGGTATGGACCTTGAATTCCTGACCTTTCCAAGACTTTTATCATGAAGGGGTGTTGAATTTTGTCAAATGCTTTCTCAGCATCTAGTGAGATGATCATGTGGTTTTTTTCTTTGAGTTTGTTTATATAATGGATTACATTGATGGATTTCCGAATATTGAACCAACCCTGCATTCCTGGGATGAAGCCAACTTGATCGTGATGGATAATTGTTTTGATGTGTTCTTGAATTCGGTTCGCTAGAATTTTATTGAGTAATTTTGCACCAATGTTCATAAAGGAGATTGGCCTGAAGTTCTCTTTCTTTGTTGGGTCTTTGTGTGGCTTAGGTATGAGTGTAATTGTGGCTTCAAAGAATGAGTTGGGTAGTGTACCTTCTGTTTCTATTTTGTGGAATAGTTTGAAAAGAATTGGGATTAGGTCTTCCTTGAAGGTCTGATAGAATTCTGCACTAAAACCGTCTGGTCCCGGGCTTTTCTTTGTAGGGAGACTTTTAATGACTGCTTCTATTTCTTTTGGGGTTATGGGACTGTTTAGATAGTTTATCTGGTCCTGATTTAACATTGGCAACTGGTATTTGTCTAGGAAATTGTCCATTTCATCCAAATTTTCCAATTTTGTTGAATATAGGCTTTTGTAGTAGGATCTGATGATTTTTTTAATTTCCTCAGTTTCTGTTGTTATGTCCCCCTTTTGAGTTCTGATTTTATTAATTTGGATACTGTCTCTCTGCCCTCTGATTAGTCTAGCTAAGGGTTTATCTATCTTGTTGATTTTCTCAAAGAACCAGCTCCTGGTTTTATTGATTCTTTGGATAGTTCTTTTTGTTTCAATTTGGTTGATTTCAGCCCTAATTTTAATTATTTCCTGCCTTCTACTCCTCTTGGGTGTATTAGCTTCTTTTTGTTCTAGGTCTTTCAGGTGCTCTGTCAAGCTGTTAGTGTATGCTCCCTCCAGTTTCTTTTTGTAGGCACTTAGAGCTATGAATTTTCCTCTTAGCACTGCTTTCATTGTATCCCATAAATTTTGGTATGATGTGTCATCATTTTCATTAAATTCTAAAAAGTTTTTAATTTCTTTCTTTATTTCTTCCCTTACCTGATTATCAAGGAGTAGGGTGTTGTTCAGTTTCCATGTAAATGTGGGCTTTCCATTCTCTTTGTCATTTTTGAAGACCAGCCTTAGACCATGGTGATCTGATAGGATGCAGGGAATTATTTCAATTTTCTTATATCTGTTGAGGCCTGTCTTGTGCCCAATTATATGGTCTATTTTGGAGAAGGTACCATGAGGTGCTGAGAAAAAGGTATATTCTTTTGCTTTAGGGTGAAATGTTCTATAGATATCTGTTAAGTCCATTTGGTTCATAACTTCTGTTAGTTTTACTGTATCTCTATTTAGTTTCTGTTTCCATGATTTATCCATTGCTGAGAGTGGGGTGTTGAAGTCTCCCACTATTATTATGTGAGGTGCAATGTGTGTTTTGAGCTTTAGTAAGGTTTCTTTTATGAAATTCGATGCTCTTGTATTTGGCGCATAGATATTCAGAATTGAGAGTTCATGTTGGTTGACTTTTCCTTTGACAAGTATGAAATGCCCTTCCTTATCCTTTTTGATAGTTTTAAGTTGAAAGTTGATTTTATTCGATATTAGAATGGCTACTCCCGCTTGTTTCTTAGTGCCATTTGCTTGAAAAATTGTTTTCCAACCTTTTACTCTAAGGTAGTGTCTGTCTTTGTCACTGAGGTGGGTTTCCTGTAAGCAGCAAAAAGCTGGGTCCTGTTTGCGTATCCAGTCCGTTAGCCTATGCCTTTTTATTGGGGAATTGAGTCCATTGATGTTAAGAGATATTAAGGAGAGGGTGTTCTTGCTTCCTGTCATTTTTGCTAATAGTGGAGACATCGTTTGTGTGGTTATCTTCTTTTGGGTTTGATGGAAAAGGATTATTTTCTTGCTCTTTCTGGGGTATGATTGCCCTCCTTGTATTGGAGCTTTCCTGCTATTATCCTTTGTAAAGCTGGATTTGTGGGAAGATACTGTGTAAATTCAGTTTTGTCATGGAATATCTTAGTTTCTCCGTCTATGGTAATTGAGAGTTTTGCTGGGTAAAGTAGCTTGGGCTGGCATTTATGTTCTCTTAGGGTTTGTATGATATTTGTCCAGGATCTTCTGGCTTTTATAGTATCTGGTGAGAAGTCAGGTGTAATTCTGATAGGTTTGCCTTTATATGTTATTTGGCCTTTTTCCCTTACTGCTTTTAAAATTCTGTCTTTGTTTTGTACATTTTGAGTCTTGATTATTATGTGACGGGAGGTATTTCTTTTTTGATCTAGCCTGTTTGGCGTTCTGTAGGCTTCTTGTGTGATTATGGGCATCTCATTCCTTAGGTTAGGGAAGTTTTCCTCAATAATTTTGTTGAAGATATTTACTGGCCCTTTAAGTTGGGAATCTTCACTCTCATCTATACCTATTATCCTTAGGTTTGGTCTTCTCATTGCGTCCTGGATTTCCTGGATATTTTGAGATAGCAACTTTTTGCATTTTGCATTTTCTTTGATAGTTGTGTCAATATTTTCTAAGGTATCTTCTGCACCTGAGATTCTTTCTTCTATCTCTTGTATTCTGTTGGTGATGCTTGTGTCTATGACTCCTGATTTCTTTCTTAGGTTTTCTATCTCCAGGATAGTCTCCCTTTGTGATTTCTTTATTGTTTCCACTTCCATTTTTATGTCCTGGATGGTTTTGTTCAATTCCTTCATCTGTTTGTTTGTGTTTTCTTGTAATTCTTTAAAGGATTTTTGTGTTTCTTTAAGGACTTCATCCTGTTTCCTGTGTTCTCCTCAAGTTTTTTGATAGTGTTATTTACTTCCTTCTTGTAGTCCTCTAGCATCATCATTAGAAATGATTTTAGATCTGGTTCTTGTTTTCCTGGTGATATGGGGAGTTCAGGACTTTCTAATGTGGGAGAACTAGGTTCTGATAATGGCAAGTACCTTGGGTTGCTGGTGCTTGTGTTCTTGCGCTTGCCTTTCGCCATCTGGATCACCTTTGTGCTATCAGAGCTGTCTCTGACTGGGGCCTGTCTTTCCTATTATCTAGGTTGTGTCAGAACTGTTTGGGATGGGTTTTGCTGCTTGAGTTAGAGATGAGGCCCAAGATGTGCTCGGTGCTCAGGTGGAAACCGGAAGGGGCCGGGGCTCCGGGTCAGGAGCGGATTCCTGGATCCCAATGAGTCCCAGTGGGTCCCAGTGGGTCCCAGTTGCTCCCTGATTGGGGGCGAGCACTGCCACCTCCTAGCCTAAGAAACTGCTTGAGCTAGCTTGAGCCACGGAGAGCCCGGCTCCCTCTAGGTTCTGTGAGATTGGGTGCAGAGCTGACTCCCGGGATCTGCTCTGGCACAGACCGGAAGGAACCCACGCTCCGGGCCCTGGAGTGAACTCCTGGGTCCCAGTGGGTCCTAGCCACTCCCTGTTCGGGGGCAAGCACTGCCACCTCCTAGCCCAAGACCCTGCTTGGCACAGAGGTCCTGCGAGCCCCGCTTCCTCTGGAGTCTGCGAGATTGGGTGCAGAGCTGCCTCCCGGGATCCGCGAGTGCTCCGGCCCAGACTGGATGGAGCCCGCTCCAGGCCAGGAGCGAATTCCTGGGTCCCAGTAGGTCCCTGTTGCTCCCTGTTTGGGGTGAGTGCTGCTATTTCCTTACCTGGGATGCTGCGTGAGTTCAAGCTCCTGGGAGTCCCTGTTTTTCTTGGTTTTCTGCGGTTGGGTACGGAGCTGCTGCCTGCGACCTGCTCTAGGCTCGGTCCCAAACCGGAAGTCTCCTGCTTTTAACTTCTTAAGGGTGCAGAAATGCCACGCCACGTCACCACCCTGTCCAGGATTTTCATTGCTGCCAAATTACCATATCATGGTGACTCCAGTTTCTCATCCTGATATGAAAGATTCCTCATGTCTTGGCTCCAGTTCAGCCTTACAGGCTCCTCTCCCAGCATATACATACATACATACATACATACATACATACATACATACATACATACATACATACATACTCTGGCCAGCTGACCTGCTAGCATATCTCCTGGAATACCAGTCACCTTCCCTTATGCATGCTACCACCTCATAAGGTCTTTTGAGGTTCTCTGGTAGTTTGGAACTTTGTGTCTGGACTCCTAATTCTTCAGATTATACTTGTTGTTGAACACTAATAGTTTTTCTCGTATCCACTTACTGTTAGTACATGATGGGCTCTAGCTGATTTTATATTCCTGATAAGACTTAGCCATCATCTATCTAATGTGCCGTGGGTTCAGCCCCAATTGCAGAGTTTCACTGACCCAATATGATGTTTCTAGAGGCATGTTGGCCAGATGCTGTTGTCATGGGTAAGTATGCCATGATGTCAAAGATATTAAACATGCAAACAGTGAGCTGTGGAGAGGCCAGGAAGGGCTTCTAAAGTGCCAGTTCTCAACCTGTGTGTTGCAAGCCCTTTGTGGGTGGGAGTGGGGCATCTAACGACCTTTTCTTAGGAGTCGTGTATCAGATCTCCTACATATCAGATACATGTGTTAAGATTCATAACCGTAGCAGAATTATAGTTATGAAGTAGCAACAAAAGTAATTTCCACAGCATTAGGAAGGCTGAGAATCATTGCACTAAAGGATCGCCAACATTGAGAAGACCATGACAGAGCCCAGGCTGTGGGAGAGGAGGATCCAGTCGAGACACAGTAAATCAGGGGCTTCCTCTCCATCTCAGCTACTGTAAACATCAGCTCTCCACTCTGTTTTGTGACAGTTCTCAGATATTGATTGCGTGCATAAGTCAGATTTTGAGTTTATGTGTTCTCAATTTGGATCAGGGTTATTTTTATCTAAATTGATTGGCTTGGTCTCACAGGATGCTACTCTTCCCTTGCATGTTCTTAGGCACAGAACGTTTAGTTCCCATTCACTACCTAGATGGAAGCTAACCTGCCCCGCACCTTGACTCCGGCTTCCTGTTTTGAATAAGGATCTCATTGACTGCTTGGGCGGTGGGTTACTGAGGCTAACTAAGTGATGGATAGCAAGTGCTTGGCATGTAAGCTCAGCATTCAGTAAAATCTCTTGTGTTTGTGTACTACTGTAGTTTGATACACGAGGATCTCCACATGGTAAAGGCTGGGGCGAAAGCAAGGCACTACTGAGAGATGATAGAAACCTAATTTTAGTGAGTAATACACTTTATCTCATTCTGAGGATGTGGGCCAGCGTCTGGCTTCAGCACTTCTAGAATTGTTCCTCAGTATGGATGGCCTTGGTGGCTTTAAACATGTTGATACACTCCATCTTGCTCAGGGGCTACCCTTGTCCCCTGTGAGAGCACTACGCATCTGGGTGTTCTTGAGCAGGAGGACAGGCCCACAGTGGTGCGGGAGGTCAGACGAATGGTGATACTCATCCCAGTGGCTGTGCTTGCAAATGTAGTGGAGCCGGTTGGTTCCTAAGACAACAGTGACCGAGTGGATTTTCATCTCAGTCACCACACCAGATCCCATCTGCCTTTGGATGGAGAAATTACTACTGAAGGGGCATTTCTTGTCTGTAGGTGTCCTCGATGACTTACTTGGATGTCACAAAGCCTATAAAATATTCTTGTAGTATTAAGGGAGTTGTCCCTTTGCCAGTTTCTCCTGGCAGAGCCCTCTTGTTTTGAAATATGGACAGATGCTGTGTCCAGATAGCAACTCACCATCTTCCTGCTTGCTGGAAGAGGAGGGTGATGGTGTCCTTTCAAGATAGAGCCTTGTAGGTCACTGCATTGTCCTCTGGGGGACTATGGGACATAGCAGGGACATGACCTGTTAACACCACAGGAATGTACCACCATAGGCCCACAGAAACACCAAGATAATGCGTTATGGCTCTTCACACTAGCTCCATTAAAGTTCTAAATATGACTAAATCAAGTTTTATATTTGTCTTTCTACTTCCTTTAAGTCAGTTTGACCCTGGATTTGTTCAGTATTCTCCTGCACTCGCTGCATTCTGTCTTAACTTTTGATATTTTCCCCCTTAATCCACTTCATAGAATGAAAACTGGACATCTACATAATTTAAAATTTGCACAACAGCATGTAGTGAAAGGATGTTTGGTATAAAGGACTCCTTTCCTGAGCCACATGGTACCTGTCCCCGAGGATCACTGAGGAACTTTCTAGAGACAAAGCAAATTAGCAATACATTCAGTACTCACTCCAGGTAGCTAAATAGTCAGGTTTCTGAGAGCCTCTGGAAAATATTTCTTTTAAAATTTATTTTATTTCTATGTGTGTAGCTGTTTTGCTTACAGATATGCCTATGTACCATGTGGGTGCCTGTGCTTTCAGAGATCAGACAAAATTTCATCCCCTGGAATTGTTAGGGGTGCTTATGAGTCCTCATGTGGGTGATGAGAAACAAACCACCAAGTGTTCCTAACCACTGAGCCGTCTCTCCAGTCCTTGGGCACAGCATTTTGACAAATGACTGATCATAGTGTTGATTTTGCAATTTTGTGTTTCATAGGTGCAGTTGATTCATTATCGCTGAATTCTCATGCCCAAGGAGGCTTATTTCATGCAGTTCCTCTTTGAGGAACATCACAGCCTTCTTGTCCTAAGGTACAAACCCTTCTACCCTAACCACAGGCACATTTTAGTCAGAAGAAAAAAAAAAAACAGACAAAATGGAAAGACATACACATAAAATAAAAACATACACATTAAATGATAGCATGCGCTCCTGCTCCGGTGACCACGGAGACCAGAGGCAAAGCACTGTCCTATCCCACTGCAGCTGGGGATGGGTATCAGAGGACTCCAGTTTTGACTCTGCATGTCTGAGGATCACTTTGACAAAGTGATGGTTATTGATATTTGAAGGGAGAGTGAATAAGATGAGCTTGGCAATGCATGCCTTTAATCCCAGCACTCAGGAGGCAGAGACAGGAAGATCTCCCTGTTTGAGGCCAGCCTGGTCTTCAGAGTGAGTTCCAGGACAGGGCTACACAGAGAAACCCTGCCTTGAAAAATATCCATCATCATCATCATCATCATCATCATCATCATCGTGAATGATGGTATCCTGCAAGACACAATGTTCTACACTGTCTTGTCTTTACTTAAGGATGCAATGTAATTATATTTTATATGCATCCATTTTACTTAGGGTAGGAGATATATATTCTGTTTTGGTTCTGAGGTTATATACTCCATTAAGTGGGTATTTATTATTGCAAATAACCATACTTACCCACATACATATATGTAGCAGCATATTTTCCCGAAACGTGGGAGGAGTAGAGAGAGGAGGAGCTAAAGAGGACAGATGTAGGAGTGATGGAGGACCACACATATATGGGGAGCAGTCCTGTGTAACAACTTATATCTAGGTTAGTTAATTGGTTAACACTTCTAATTGTGTGGGCACCTTGTTATTTGAGCATTACCAAGTATATAAAACTATTGGATAATCTTTAAACATTAGAGTATCATTTCTATCGGGCACCCCGTGGATGATGGGATGGTCTGGGCTAAGCCCAGCCTTGTGGAGACAGCGTGGAAGATTGGCAGAGCCATCTCCCACGCTGGCATCTCCTGGGTGGCAGGGCCAGTGTTTTGGCTGCCTGAGCCGTTGGCCTGAGCCAAGTAGTGGTGAGGATACACCGCCGCCACTCATGGCCACAGGCCTTGTCTAGTCGGGAAGATGGCAGCTGTTAAGAACAAGCCAGATTTTAAAATATCTCCTGCAACACATAGAGCCATATATGTGCGTATTTGTATTTGTAGGTACACAAAGGTTGGGTTGCACTGGGAACAACAAACTCCAGGGTGTTTTTGTTTTTGTTTTTGTTTTTTTTTATAAGGTACCTCTAATGTTAGGAGGTTTTGCAGATTCAAAAGAAAAAGATGGATAAGAAAGGCCTGAACAGGGAGAGCACACGAAAGAGAATGTTATTTAGTCATTTTTTGGTAACAGATCTATAGGAAAAAAAAAACTGCTTGATTACGCTCATAACTGAAGAAATAAAATTACAGTTATTTTAGGTTTTTAGACACTGACATTTTTGAGCAATCTCAGTGTTTCAGGAAAATGCTGTCGGTGGAAGTGTGAACTCCTTTACTTTTTCAAGGGCTTTTTGGATTTTCTACTTGTTAAAAATACCAGTCTCAAGTGTTGGTAAGAAAGATTTCAGAAATATGTCAGGGTGTGTAGCAGATGCCAAGATTCACAGTGATTTGTCATGGGTTTTTTTTGCATCTGAATATGCAAAATATAATATTATAATATTACTATCTATTATAATATTGATATAATATATTATATTAATATATAATTATATATAATTATAATTAATAATTGTAGTTATATAATATATTATATATTATGCAATATAATATTAATATCTATTAATACACACAAATAATGTGCAAATTGGAGGTACAGAATTGAGAGGAAAGGAGGAAAGCGAGGTGAGGTTTATTTTACATTATTACTTTTGAGTTAAAAAATATCTGCGTAAGAGTTTTTGTAGTAAAAAGTTTAAACTTGCTAATTAAAACTGGAAAGCCAGTTTCTCCGAGTGTGATGAAGCAGAGAAGCAAGCCACGTCCTTAGTCTTACTCTCCCCACATGCATCACTGGCTGATCATCTCCTTATGTTATCAATTCCATGAAGAAAGTCTGTCTCTTAATTACCTGGCTATGCCCTAGAAATGAGCGTGTGGTGAGTCCTTCATGGAAATTTGCTGACGACAGAATGGAAAGGTCGTGCGGGAGTGGGGACTGAGGGAGCAGGGCTGGGGGTGTGTACAGGTATGGAGGCCAGCAGTTGACACTGGGTATCTATCTTACTTGAACAGACTGCAGTTTATTCTTTGATACAGGTTTTCCCACTGAACTGGGAGCTCATTGGTTTAGTGAGGCCGACCAGTGTTGCACTTACAGGGCCTGGCCTTTACACAGATGGTGGGGGATTGGAACTCAGTTTCTCATACTTGTGTGGCAAGCAGATCACCAACTTAAACCATTTCCCCAGCAGCATGGAAAATTCTCTTTGGTAGCTGTTCAGCAGGCCAGTATTCTTACTATGCTTCTATGCTTCTCATGCATAATGACTTTTAATTTTACACCTAAAAGAGAGGAGCTATTCCAGATCCCCAAGTATTTCCCAAAGTGATCAAAGTGGATTTAAAAAAAAATCTGTGCCAAGTATGTTTAGTATTAAAACAGGCTAGAATTGTGGTGAGTCATGAGTCAGATTTCCCAACTTCCTTGTTGCTTTTTTTAGGATGGCTGTGACTTTTCCTCTGGTTCTTGACCTTGCTAAGGATAGAGGGTTTTTTTTTTGTTTTGTTTTGTTTTTTTGCCAACAAATGTGTTCCCATCTTAATAAAACAGTGTTTGAAGAAAAGTGTAGCTTGGTGCTGGCAAAAATAGGTTCAGGTCATGCTTACTTACTTTGTTGTGTGTTAATTCGAAATAGAGCCTGTTATGTTACAGATTGTGAATATAGTGACCTACTGTAGCCAGTGTGCTGATAGGCAAAATGTACTGACGAGAAGAACTAGCCCATGAGAGACAGTAAAATATGGATGTATAATATGCTTGACTTTTGTGAATAACATATATGCTAAGTGCTCTTAATTGAATCTGAGTCCAAGAAAATTAGAAGTTTTTTAAGTGATATATTTTAGACTTAGTTAACTGATCGGATACTGTGCTTTTGTTTGTCTGTTTCTTTGTTTGTTAGTTTTTCTCACAACCTACAAAACACCATGAGGAAGGCAACTTACAGAAAACATTTAATTTAATTAAATTAACATTTAAACATTAACATTTAATTTGGGGCTCACTGTTGCAGAAAGAGTTTGTGTTCATCTTGGCAAGCAGAAGGCAGAGGGCATAGGTAGGTGAAAACTTACATCTTGGTCCACAGCATGGGGCAGAGAAAAAGCTAACTGGGCTTGACTTTTGAAACCTCAACTCAGTGGCACACCTCCTCCAACAAGGCCACACCTCCTAATGCTTCCCAAACAGTTCCACCAGCTGGTAACCATGTACTCAAACTTGAGTCCTGGTGGGGGCCATTTTCATTCAGACCACCACTTCTTATACCCACAAACTCTGCTTTATCTTTTTGTTTCGTATAAAGAAACTACACACCTACCTATCATTTAAGTGTATCTTCTCCGTCCTTCCTGTTCCTAGAAAAATCATTTCTCCAGTAGACTCTCAACTTAAATATTTGTTTCCTATGTCTCATGCTTGTAACGATTTACGTATTTCATCTCTTTCAGCATGCGTAATGTAATATAAAAATTTCCTGTCTGCCCCAAGAACATTGATTCTTTGAGGTAGTTGGTGTTCAAAATGGATGTACAATGGCTCCTGTTTGTTGTGGTTGGTTTGGTTTGTCCTTAAAGCAGTAGTTCTTGACCCGTGGGTTGTGACCTTTTTGGGGGGGCAGGGTGTTACATATCAGATATCCTGCATATCAGATATTTACCTTACAATTCGTAACAGTAGCAAAATTACAGTTCTAAAGTAGCAACAAAATAATGATTGGGGGTCATCACAACATGAAGGAACTGTATTATAGTGTTGCAGCGTTTGGAAGATTGCAAACCACTGCCTTAAAGAAATATCTTAAATATTTCAGGGTATTCAGTAATTTCTTTTACCTCTTTCCAATTCTTGTGTGCTATTGCTTAGCACGTGCTGCTTAAAATAGAATAGTGCTAAGTAGTCTCGCCTCACATTCTATGTATTAAATTTTAACTTCTTAGGCTCCTGTGGACCCTCCTATTGAGCAGTAAGCTACAAAGAAAATAAGTGGGGGCGGTGGTTAACAGCAGGTAGTCTTGAGGCTTGCCTTCTTATCTGGCCTTTGCTAAGTCGTGGCCTTGCTTAAAGACCTCAGAGTGTTAGCTGACCTTTTCCTATCTGCTTCTGCAGATGTGTCAAAAGTGCCTTAGAGCCTAGGGAGATGGGTGAGTCAGTAAAGTGCCTCACAGGCAATTGTGAGTGCCTGAGTTTAGATCTGAGCATGTGCCTGTACCAGCAGACTCACTGGCCAGTCAGACTAGCCAGAGGGTAAGTCTGGAGTTCCAAATTAGATGGTAGATCCTGTCTCAAAAAACCAAGGTGGAGCGTGTTCAACATCAACCTCCAACCTTCGTTTACACTTCCACATCCAGAGATAGGTTTACAGGGGAATTGGCTAGGTTCACTCAGCTGTCACCGGTCAGTAAGTGACTGAGAAAAAGACATCTTCTGTTCGTTTTTCTATGACTTTTATTAGCCACAAACAAATTTAGCCATGCACTACAGCAGATGGTTCATTGTTGTTGCAGAATAATTTTGTTTACTTTAAAAAAAAATCCATGAGTGACTCCTTCTTTGAGAAGCCCATTCCTATGTCCTGGGGTGTGTCCTTCTTCCTGAGTGTTTCTCTCTTCACCCTTGGGCTTTACATTTCTATTAAAAATCTCATTTAATAAATCCCATCTCTGCTTCACATTGGCGTGTACTGAAATTCATTTCTGTATCGACACGGAGACTTCTGGGTTTGCCAGAGTCTGAGAAGTCACCTGGTTGTTGCAGGTGACAGTGTGTGCTGCGTCTTCATCACTGATGCAGCTGATACTGAGAGGGAAGTGATAATTTACAGGAAGAGAGCCCTCCCAGAACCATGAGTGTATGCGTGGAAGTGAATCCAAGTGACAGGAGAAGTGTCCTGACCCTGGCTCAGGGAAGGATGCCCTGTCCTTGGATGCCCTTGCCATGGGCCCCAGGGACTTGGGTGCTTCACTCCTACAGGGATGAAGAGCTGCAGTAGGTGAGGTCATTCATTCCCTTCAGAGGGTGTTCTCCTTGCGCGCCACCCCCGTGTGACAGATGGAAGACCACTGTAGCCTTGGCTGACTCCGATCAGTTTGTATTGCTCCGGAGGCCTTTGTGGAGTTAGCTAAGACACTCGGGTCTGAGTCCTAAGTGGATCCTGCGCTATCCTGCTGTGGTGGGAGGCTGGGGCTTGGAAAGAGAGGCATCCGGATTACAGTTATGAAAGAAGGCAGGCAGAAAGACTGAGAGCCCCTCCTACCTGCATGTAACATAGTGTCAGCCCCCTCCCCGTGTGAGAGCAGAGGGAGGGAGGCAGGCACTGTGTATATACGTGATCAGGACTTTCCTGGCAGGGACTTTTGAGGTCACACCTGTTCTGGCCCTTTAGCTCACATCCATTCTGAGAAATAGTTTTCTTTTTCTTAATCTGTGTATCTAGTTCTATTATTTAAAATAAAACAAAAACAAAAACCGAAAATCATAACACATGATATTTTGTCGTGTGGCAGACATTGATTAACATTATTTTGTTAACCAAGGAAATCCCAAATGATTTGCTTTAAAAAAAAAAATTCCCCCTAAATGTTAACTGCTCAGTCCTAAAAAAGCAGCACGTGCTCTCTTGCCATTGAGCCCTGATTTTCTGCTCATGTCCGTGGAATGGCTGGTAGATGAAGGTCTATTGGCAGCCAAGCATGGAAATATCCTGGGAAAGCCCTTAGGGGTTCTCACCTCACCCTTTGGGGAGAATCACTTTCTAATTGTAGATCATTTGTTATCTAATCCTTCGCTTCAAAACCTCCTGCTCCAGAAGATATTTTAACTTCATGAATGTTTGAGATCTTTCCCAACCCTGGCAGGGTCATTATGACTGCCTGGTTCTTGTTTGGTCAGAGTGGCCACTCCTTAGCCTTGCTATCTTACAGCTTTGGGGTTTGTCCCCCTGTCCTTCTGTTTATGTTTTGAAAGAGATAGTCTTGCTGTGTAGCCTCTGCTAGCCTCGGACTTCAATCCTCCTGTGTCTGATTCCTGAGTGTACTCTCTATTTTAACTCTACCTTTCTTGCCTCTGAACAGGCATTCAGAGCAAGGCAGCTGTAGTTGGAGTTCTGTCTGCTAAGGCGCTATTTTAAGGGAGTGTTTGTACGACAGCTTTTGGAAAAATCTTGTATGTTTTTCATTTGTGCACACACATGCTCCTAAGTATGTGTGGAGGCCAGAGGAGAAGTTGCTAGAGTTAGTTCTCTATTTCCACCACATGGGTGCTAGGGATTGAACTCAGGTCTTCAGCCTTGGCAGCAAGCACCTTTCTCCACTGAGCCATCTCACCAGCCGAACAACTTTCCAATAATAACTATGTTATTCCTATGCTCTTTGTAACAACTACCATGTAGGAGAGTGATTTGTGCTTCTTACCTGGAAATTTCCTGGAAATTTTCCAGCCAAGACCAAAATTTTCAAGTCTCTGCAAGTGGTGAGCCTAGGGTGTGTGATAAGAACCAGTTATTAAAAGAAATAATAGAAATAAAGGACCTATTTATCTGCGTAGACATTTAAGTGGTTGCTTTACACGCCCTTGCGATATGTAGCCATTCTGGCGCGGCATATTGAGCTGGCTGTGGGTCAGGCTGTGGATCTATGCTTTAGATAAAGTGGGGCTCTTCTATCTGGAAAGAATGGAATTGTGTTAGAGCAAAATTAAGTATGGCAACAAAATCCAGTAGCATCACTAAACCCCGACATTTGTGATACAAATTGCTAACTTTGTGATACAAACTTAAATGGTGTAGAATCCTCACTCTGCAGTAAGATGCACTTGCATTTTGGTAGCCTGGGGGGGTGGGGACAAAAACAAAAACAGATGTTTTCCTGATTTATATGTGTTTGGCTGTCGACTGGGTGAGTTACCATGCGCCCAGTCTCTAGCACTATAACCTGTTATCACAATTGTTTCATCAAACATGAAAAGATGTTTAAAGTTGTGGTCAGGATTTCAGTCTAGAAAAACCAACATGATAACTGGTAACCTGAAAATTTTAAGTGAAGGGGAGGTTTTTTTTGTTTTTCCTATATGGTCAGTGTATACTTCAAAATTATATTTCTATGGGAACTTTAAAATATATATTACTAGTTGTACCCTACATTTGCTAAAAATAAAACCATGCTGAATCTAAGCAAGAACACGACAAATGCTTAACATGTTTCAGCTATACAAATGTTCACAGTAATGTTCAAGACAGGGATGGCTTCGTGGGAAGTGGGGACCTCAGTCACAGGATAAATCATTGTCACAGGGCACTGTCTGTTCTCTCTCTCTCTCTCTCTAGAAAGCTCTTACTCTTGTCCGTGCTTTCATGTTTTTCTCTGGCTTTACAGCAAGCGTAATGTTTCTTTTCTGTGTGAGCATATGGAATATATATGAGAGTCCACAGCAGAGATGGATGGACCAGACCAGCTTTGTGTCCTGGTGTGTTAGTTACATTTCTCATTTGCTGTGATCAAACACCTATAAAGAAACAACATAAAGAGGAAGTGTGTATTTTGGGTTACAATCAAAGGGAGAGTCCAGTGGACAGCATGGAGACAGGATCAGGAGAGGGCTGGCCATGGTGCGTCCGGGCCACAACACCTGTACCACTTTTTCCTATAATACCAGGCTTTCTTCTTTCTCAGTGGGACCCTTGTGAGACAAGGAGTTGGCTGTTGATAATTCAAACCATTGGCATTTGATGGAAGATATTTAAAAACTAATTTCGAGATGAGTTAAATGACACCTTAAAGTTGGCATTTAGAAATTACCTCAAGACTGGTGCTTTTCAAACTCCCTAAGGAATAATGCTTTTGAATTAACCTCACTGTTATCCCAGGCTGTCCTCACCCCTCATGCTCCTGCTTCAGCTTGACAAGGGCTGAGATTGCGATTGTTATTTTTATTAGACTTCTGTTAAAGTCTGCATTTTGCTAGAAAAGTGGGGAGGAAAATCCATTTCTGTTCCCTTGTGGGTAAGGTCAAGAATGCTGTCAGGTCAGCGGGGCCGGCCGAGCCTCTGAAAGCCGCTTACTTTTGCAGTGAGCAGTTCCACAGTAAGAAAAGCCCACTATTCCCTCTGAGAGTTATTTCAGGAATGACTGTAGACAGCTCTGGAGGACTTTGCTTTAAACAAAAGATCTGTAAGCTCTGCTCTACTCCACGAGGCCAGACTTAAATTCCTTAAAAATTTAAGATCATAATAAGTATTAATGTTTTTAAAATATAAATTAAAACTTAAACTCTTTATAGATTGTAATAATATTTCTGATTTGAATGGGAACGTGGCATTTGACAACTACTTTAAGATTGTGATTTACCTGAGGATAAAATGTGTCAGTTTATAGTTTATAAATCTTAAGAGAATGTTTATTTATTTACTTATTTAATGATGGAGACTTTTCTTCTTTATTGTGTCACACATCTGACCACTCTTGATTTTTATCAGTGAGTGAATTTCTCATCGTCTGCAACAGAAAAGATCTTAATTTGTCCCCCTGTCTGTGGAGGCTTTCCCCCACACTTTATAATTAACTATTAAATGTTCACACTATATTAAAGTCGAAAGCTCTTAAAAAGAGCTGGGTGTGGTGGTGCATGCCCCGAGTCCCAGCATTTGAGAGGAAGAAGCAGAGCAGTCACTTCAAGTTGAGGCCTGCCTGTTATACACCCTGTGCATTCTAGGGCAACCTGGGCTAGAGAGGAGCCAGACTCTATCTCAAAACACCAACAATCAAACAAAACGACCTCTCAGCTAGGCTAAGAAGTAAATGCTGTTATTGTAAACACTTTCAGCAAGAAACTAAGTCACAGTGAGAGTTTGAGACTTGCGATTTCAAACTGTCCCAGCTTCTGTGGTGGCTTCAGTTTAATCCCTGGATCCTACAGGGAAAGAACCAGCTTCCAAAATTTCTCCTAGCTGCCACACACACCCACACTCGCTTAGACACATATTATATCGACATACGACAATAATAAATGACATCACGAAATTTAAATACCAACCAAGCAAATGCAAGATCTCTTGTTCCAGGTGTGATGGTGCCTGCACACCTCGAATCCCAGCACTCTGAGATTGAGGCCTGCCTGATCTGTAGGGCTAGTTCCAGAACAACCAAGCCAGGGCTACACAGAGAAACACTGTCTCAGCCTTTTAATGCAATTCCTTTCTCACTCTTCATATTATTGAACCTGAAAAGCTTTACCACGATGGCAGAAAGTTACTCTGACTGAAGATGCTTCCTTTTGTCTGCCACTTGCTGCTGCTTTCTATCAGCAGCCTGGGTCGAGGGAACACGAGGCCGTGCGCTTCTTATTTCTGAACACATGAGCATTCAAAGACCAGGAGTTGTACACCCTCATTTTTCGAGGAAAAAAGGTTAATTTTGCAAATTTCAAACAAAGGTAAAGTTTTGGGGAGAGTCAGATGCTCCTTTTGAAATAACATTTCTAGGAGAGAACAGAGAGGCTGGTGTGTCATCTAAAGCCTCCTGGAATATTTTTAGCCATCTACAGTATGCACAAAGGTGTGCTGGAGTGGTCACATGCTCATGCACACAGGCACACTGAGGTGATCCAATAGTCCCATCCTTCCTTACAGAGAACCATGCAGCAACGGCAGGACTGCTGAATCCGCAGGATCTCAGGCAGGACATAGCCTAGACCAACACATCTAAATTCTAACTTAAACAAATTGCATGCTGGTTTCCTGTGTTCAGTTACCTCCAAAACACAGGGCACTCGGGGTTTGGGTGGCACGGCCTGGCAGGAAGATGAGGCACAACTTTCTGGTGTGTTTTTTTTTTTTTTTTTGAATACGTTCTTCCACTGCCTGAGAGAACCCATACTCTTTGTAAAATGAGAGAAAGGTGCCAGAGAGGTAAGGTGCGAATGAATGCAGGTTTTAAAGACATAACAGTTAACAATAGCAGCTAAAATATAATGCCAGGAAGTTAAGTCATAGAATCCTTTATGACATGGGTTTCTCTCAGTAGCTCTCTCACTGATAATGCGTTCAGTGAATTTTCCACACAAAAAAGAAACAAAGGAAGGAAGGAAGGAAGGAAGGAAGGAAGGAAGGAAGGAAGGAAGGAAGGGATGGATGGATACGGTAGTGACAAGGAGGTGGAAAGGAGGAGACAACCTTCTGTCGGAACAGTTCTCTGGGAACTGTTCTGTAGTCCCGTTGGCCTTGAACTCAGGATTCCTCTGACTCATCCTCCAGTATGCTAAAATTACAGGCCTACCTATGTGCCCACGTTCAACTGGAAATTGTTTCTTATGGGCCAGTGTAGCTAGCTAGTACTAGCCTTTGAAGATACTTGGAGGGTAGAAGAGAGGGTAGGAGAGCCCTGTGTCAGTAGCATCAGCCATTTAGAGCTGGGCTCTTATCATGGGAATATTATACCCTGTATTGGATACATCATCTCCTTTCTCTCAACAAAGAAGTAATGAGGACTTGTGATTTCAAACTGTGCCAGCTTCTGTGGTGGCTTCAGTTTGATCCCTGGATCCTACAGGGAAAGAACCAGCTTCCAAAATTTCTCCTAGCTGCCACACACACCCACACTCGCTTAGACACATATTAAATACCGACATATGACAATAATAAATGACATCACGAAATTTAAATACCAACCAAGCAAATGCAAGATCTCTTGTTCCATAAAATAAAGGCGGCATCAGCTCAGCAGGGAAAAAGGTTAGTTTGTTTAGTAATAACCCTCCGTGCTCTCGCAAGCCCGTTCTCTTCTGACACTGAGTACCTCGAGGCCCGACAGCGCTGACTCGTGATGAGTCAGCATGTAAAACCAACCATTCCATTGATGCTCTAATTAGTTGTGAGCTTTTTGGTAGTAATTACACCCAGGCTCAACACACCCACGTGTATCTACCGTATTGGTCATACCCCAATGCTGACCTTATTAGTGACTTCTTAATGCATCGGTGAAACTAGAATACTTCCCAAGCGCCAGTCATCAGGAACGTATGCCATCAAGAGATACACAAACATTCAGGACTGGGGAGATGGCTTGGTAGGTCAAGTACTTGGTTGGCCAGCATGAGGACATTGTGACATCCCACATAAGAGAAGCTAGGAATGGTGGTACATGCTTGTAATTCTGGCATGGAGGAGGAGGAGAAGGAGGAGGAGGAGGAGGAGGAGGAAGAGGAGGAGGAAGAGGAGGAAGAGGAGGAAGAGGAGGAGATGAAGAGACTAGAGGGTTTCTGAAACTCTTAGACTAGCTAGAGCTTAATCAGCCAGTGAGAGACTGCTCCCCCAAATTAAAGTGGACAGCTTTTGAGGAATGACACTTAAGGCTGTTCTTTGTCCTACACACTTGCATGCACACACACATCCCCCCACACACACACACGTGCACATGCACACAGGCAAACACACACAATCACACACACACATACACACAATCACCAATTCATGCAAGGATCTTTTTAACTCAAAGAGGATCCAAAATAATTTAAACAGTGCCAAAACATAAATTTTAAATATTCTGTTAAATATTCATTTCTGGAGAGATGGCTCAGTGGTTAAGAGCACCAGCTGCTCTTCTAAAGGACCTGGGTTCAATTCTCAGTATCCACACTAACCAGTATGTATGTAATTCTAGTTCTAGGGGATTGGATGTTGTTATCTGGTCTCCTTGGGCAAGCACACACATGCTACACAAACATCCATGCAGGCAGACAACCCAGACACATAGAATAGTAGAAAAAAATGGTAAGACCCTTTTGTTTTAAAAATATAAACCAGAAGATTGTTTTTTTTTTTCTTTAAAAACATATTTAAATTAGCAATTCACTGAGGTAAACTTATACATTCCAAGAAACCATCTGGCTAGGTAACAGAATATTCATATCAAATAGATTTTTATATTATCATTTCAAAACTATAACATATAATATTTCAAGTGACACTTCATAAAAATTATAAATATCAGTCATAATTAACTTAAAGTTTACTTATTTAAATTATCAATAAATTAAAAGTAATTAAAATAGTGTCCCAACATTCATATTGTCTGTTCTTCGTAGAGAACAACATAAGTCAGATACCCGACAACAGGATATATTTTCTGACCACAGTGAGGAGTGTCCACAAACTGAATGGCTAGGCATACGTAGCACACTAGGTTCGCCGTGTAGACCTCATAGTGATCTTCAGAAATTCTTCAAGTGCTTTCAGGATGAGTTGGATGGTCTTGGTCCTTTGCCACTCCTTCTGTGACTCCAGTTTCTCCATTAGGAGAGCATTGGAAGTTGGACTAGGAAGGACTATTTTATTTGAATCTCTTACCTCTTGTTTGAAGACATGAATTAGGGTTTCAGTACTGCTCTGAATGACTCTGGCTCTGTCTTTCTTGTTATCTTGTAAGCTGTTCTTCATGTACTCCAGGTAGATTTGGTACTCCAGAAGACCAGAGGTGATTTTCAATAGGCAAATTTCCTGATTGTATCCAGTTTGGAAGCATCCATCACTTCTTTGTATCTCTGGAAGTTTCAGATTGTTTTCTGATAATGCATCATCGCTGTTCATACAATGAGAATTGCCATTGCACAACTCTCTTCTCATTTCCAAGATCTCCCTGAGAACATATGTAATTAAGCCTCTGACTTGTGAAGTGGGTGTGTTGGGGGTGGTATCCTCTGTGAAGTCACCTCTCCGGACTTGTGAAGTAGGGAAGGCAGTGGTTGTCACCAGCATCAGTCCCAAGAAGGCCACTGGTTGGAAGTCTCTTGTGGAGAGGAACTTCATAGCTGTTCCTGGAGGGCAAATGGAGTCGACTTTCGTTCCTGGTGGGCTCGAGAGCAGAATGAGCTACAGACATTCCCAGTCTCATATTTATTGGGACTCGACTCGGGGTTTTTTGTTTGTTTAATAAACTGTTGATAAATCTTTTCAGAAAGCAACTGATGGAGCCATATGAGTTAAAGATGCCTGCTACCATGCCAGGAAATATTGACACATAAATGCAAGCACGCCAGCAAAAATTAATACACAAACGAATGGCTTGCATTTCACTGTGACCAGTGTATTCAGACATTTGTTGGATGGAGAACCATTTTGAACAAGTCTAGGTCAATTGATGCAAAGATTCCCAAACTGGGAAGAGTTCATTTCTTGTGGCACGTCTGTTCAAGTTTGGCAGGCCAGGTGATGAGAAGGCTGCGTGAACCTGGGTGTAGCAAATTTGTGAAGGGAGTTTTATCATTTGCATCATCGGGGTTATTTCAAAATGCCTGAAATAGGATGCTGAGAAAGACAGACTAGACTCTGTTTAAATTTCTCTTTCTCAACACACAGAAGTCCTTTTCTCGTCTCATGATGTACTTGCTTTAAAGAAAATTGAGAAGGTTTAAACAAGCTTCCTAAGCCCATAAGTCTTTGACAAAGAATCCATTCATTTGCCTATCAATTACTTTTGCCTTGCTTACACCATTCACACAGGCTGCTTATGTCTGAGGAAGAGAAGCAAGTGGTAAGAGGAAATTAATAGCCACTTCAAAATATCCTGAGAGCGATCGTGCAGCTAGTCTATTTGTCAGTCCCCCATCCCCTACCCCCTTCAATTATTCCACATCCCAACTTTGACAAGTCTGAGGTATCGTCTCTGTCTTAGACAAATCCTCCATGGTCAGTGATAGAATTTGAGGTCTGGAAAGACTTCAAACCCACGCTGTTTTATTCCTAAAGCCATGCCCCATATTTAATAAGAATGGTGTAGTGTTCTGTCGTTGTGCTGGTTTGCCATTCAGTTGAGGGTAGACTGATCTGCAACTCCTCAAGAGCCAACTGGTCTTGATTAAAAAGCCATTTATTTCCTAAAGAGAACCAGCAGCCTCCTGCCTGGGTATCCAGTGCATTTGGATGTCTCATCCTTTGGATTAGTGGTCGAAAGTATGGAACTGGTGAGAATTGCCCCAGGACACTGGTTGGGCTGGTTCTTGATTTCTGCCAGTCCAGTTAGCCAGGACCTGGGTCCTGGTTCTCTTCATACATCCTGTCCCATTCTTGATTCATCCCTGTCCATGAGTCTGCCTGTCCTGCTAACCACCATCAGAAAGACAATTCACCTCCACCCTGGACCACCAAAGTCCTTAACCCCAGCCACCATCATTGTGTCTACTTTGTAGCCTGCTGGGCGTCAGCCATCTTAGGCCCTGTCACGGCTATCACACACTTCTCTGGGCTTGTGCTGAGCAAGGCAGTTTAGATCATGGCAGGAGAGGGAGTGACTTCGGGATGACAGGAAGGGAAGAAAGGCTTTCAGCAGTCCCATATCTTTTGTCATTTAAATGAAATCTTAAGTGCTGGCCTCTCCTTGTTTTTTTGTTTTTTCTTTTTTTTTTTTTTTTTGGCGCCCTTCTCTTTCACAGTGATACAATTACTCCATTTGGAATTAGTTCAGCTTTTCAAAGCAAGCAGAGTCTGTTGAAAGAGTTGGTAACTCTATTAGTCTGATTTTGCGGTAAACACCTTGATCAAAAATAACTAGGGAAGAAAGGTTTATTTGGCTTAGGCTATCTGATTACAGTCCATCCTGAAGAGAAGCCAGGGCAGGGACTCAAGGCGGTAACCTGGAGGCAGGAACAGAGAGACACCATGGAGGAACACTGCTTATTGGCTTACTCCTTTTGACTTGCTTCGCCTGCTTTCTTACATAGCCCAGGGCCACCTGCCCAGGGTTGATACCCACCCACATTGGATTAAGCCCACCCATATTAATCAAGTTGATAAAATAAGTGAATGGAGGTATTTTTCTCAATTGAGATTTCTTCTCAGGTGTCTCTAACTTATGTCGTGTTGACCAACCCCCACCCCTCAAAAAAAGAAAAAAACAAAAACCCACTAACTATCTGTAATGAATGGTCTTTTGAGTGCTGATGATCATTCTTGTAGAATATTCTAGCAAGAGAATAACTGCCTCTATCCAAGTTCACTGTGTCTTCCACCCTTTCTTTCTGCAAATAGCAGGAGGAGTGCTGAGGTAGGACTTTGAGTCACCAAGCACACTGATGGCTAGCCCGTGTTCAGCTAGGGGAAATTCCCATGAGATGATCTTACTCATCAAAAATCGGAAAGGAGGTGGGCAGACAGAATCTTTCTACCAGTATAATTCTTAAGCACCGAGCCAAATATTTTGGTTTACAATAGAAGAGAGCCTTTCTGTGTGAAGTATTCATAGCTATACTTCCTGTAGATCTTCATTCCTTTTGAGAGTATCTACATAAAATGGAGGCATACCTGGTTCTGTGGGTGTTCCCTGCAGAACCAGATGATGCCAGGAATTGTTCTTATCTATTGTGCCCTAGAAAATGTTCCTGTGTGTCTTAGTAGGGTTTCCATTGCTGTAAAGAGACACCATGACCAAGGCAACTCTTATAAGGAGAACATTTAATTAGGGCTGGCTTACAAGTTCAGAGGTTCAGTGACCATTATCATCAAGGCAGGAATCATGGCAGCATCCAGGGAACACGGTGCAGGAGGAGCTGAGAGTTCTACATCCTGTTCCGAAGGGAAACAGGAGAAGACTGTCTCCAAGACTGTCCAAGCAGCTAGGAGGAGGGTCTGAAAGCCCACCCCAACAATGACACCCTTCCTCCAGCAAGGCCACACTTCCTATAGTGCCACTCCCTGGACCAAGAATATTCAAACCACCTCACTGTGACAGTCAACATTGTGCCATCAAATTGCTTTGTTTGTTTCTTTTTTTTTTTTTAATTTATTTATTTATTTTATTTATGAGTACACTGTCGCTGTCTTTGGACACACTAGATTGGATACCCTATTCTGTAAAGCATGTCAGATCCCATTACAGATGGTTGTGAGCCACCATGTGGTTGCTGGGATTTGAACTCAGGACCTCTGGAAGAGCAGTCAGTGCTCTTAACTGCTGAGCCATCTCTCCAGCCCGCTTTGTTTGTTTCTTAGTTTAAATTTTTTTCAAGACTCCTTATATTATGGTAGTGTGAAAGTAACTCATCTTACACTCTTGTAACTGTGTGTGTGGTTCCTTTTTTAAGATGGAAAACAAATTCTTTAATTGCAGTATTGATAAGATTTTAGTGTGCATCTAAATATCCACAGGGAATCCCATGAAATGTGGATTTTCAGGATGTTTATAGAAAGCAACACAGATTCTTTCCTTAGATAATGTTGATATGGTGCTGCCTGCTATCTTCATCCTTTTTTTTCGTTTTTGAAAAAACATTTTTAGGGTGAGTATTTCTATATAAACTAAAAGTTTAAAGCCAGTCTGTGAATGCAAATATTGTATTTGAAATTGAACTAACAAAATGAAAGATCTGTAATATGTGTCAAAAATCTTCAGAGGCAGGTTAGGGTTGGAGTACTTGCCCAGATTACATGAAGTCCTGAGTTAGATAAACCACACGTGCTTGTTGTATATACATCATTCTTTAAGTCATCCCAGCACTCAGGAAGTGGAGGGGGGGGGTCAGAAGTTCAGAGACATCCTCAGGAGAATCAGGAGTTCAAGGACATCTTTAGCTATGTCGTGCGTTTAAGAGCAAGCCCACCGCAGGAGTCCCTGTCCCACAAAATAAGAGAATTTTTTTTTTTTTTTCAAAAGATCTCTAGAGGAGGAAACCATACTTTGGGGACTTTGTGATCTCAGTTACTGGAGTATTTGGTGGCATTTGCTTAAGAGGTTGTATGTTGGTTGGCATTCGACTTCTTCCCACAGTCAAACACCCCTCAGGTCATTTCTTAGTACCAAAACATATGCAGGGGTCGTTCTATGGAAGTCTACACACTGTTCAGTTTCTTGTGTTCTACATAGGGGAAACTTTCTGTTTCACACATCTCTTGGTGGAGAGGCAGCTGATCGACCACCATCCCCTGGATTCAAGCTGTAAACTTAGTCGTGAGACTTTGGACAGTCAGGAAGCCTACAGCATGTTTGAAAGCCTCCCTCCCCCTTGGCAAAATGTTGGATAAAGCTTGGAAAATAGCCCAGCGACTTCCCAAACATCTCCGAATTTCTATAGTGGCTACAGTCTCTTCTTTATCTCTTAGTATCATTTTTAAATGTTGCTCATAAATATATAGTCTGCCTTAAAATTTTTAGTGATTTTTTTTTCTTCCCATACAAAAAAAATACAAATTTTTATACCTAAGCTGAGGCTCATGAGAGCCAGGAGCTCCTGGGTGGTATTATCAATCTTGTCTGTGTTGCATGAACATGTTTCCAACGCTGCAATGTTTCCTGTTCTCCCTGGAGAACAAGAGAATCACAAAGGAACAGAGAACCGAAGCATGAAACAGACATAGTTTTGAAGACAAACAGCAATAAAAAGGGGGAGGGGCAAGGGCATTTGCTGCTCTTTGAGAAGACCCAAGTTCAGTTCCCAGCACCTACATGTCCACCACGACCATGTGTAACTCCAGTTCCAATTCCATTCTTGGAATCTGTCCACCAGAAACAGGCAGACACACATAGTACATACACATACATGTGGGCAAAACAGACACTGATACACATAAAATAATAAGATGATTTAAAAGGAAAAAGTGGAGGAACTTACTTTATATAAAGGTCTCTGTGTATTGGAGCAGACACAGCTGAGACACCATCAGCACCCGTGGAACACGTTATTTTTATATTTTAGCGGTGATTCCATGTCAAATCCTAATGTTCTTCGTGTACTCATCAAAAATTAAATATCAGCCTACATTCCTACGTGGTTGTACTGGCTGGTTTTGTGTTAACTTGCAACACAAGCTAGAGTCATCCCGGAGGAAAGAAAGAGCCTTAGTTGGGGAAATGCCTCCATGAGATCCAGCTGTAAGACATTTTCTCAATTAGTGATCAATGGGGAAGGGCCCAACCCATTGGGGATGATACCATCCCTGGGCTGGTGGTCCTGGGTTCTATAAGAAAGCAGGCTGAGCAGCCCATGGGAAGCAGGCCAGAAGGCATCTCTTCTCCACGGCCTCTGCATCAGCTCCTGCTTCCAGGTTCCTGACCTGCTTGAGTCCCTGTCCTGACTTCCTTTGGTGATGAACAGCAATGTGGAAGTGTGAGCTGGATAAACCCTTTCCTCCTCAACTTGCTTTTTGGTCATGGTGTTTCTTTGCAGTAATAGAAACTTTAAGACGATGATAAAGAGATATTAGTTTCTTCACTTTAAAAAAGAAAAATTATGTATGTCTGTGTGTGTCTATTTATAGGTGTGGGCGTACAGGCCCGAGGCATTGAATCAACCTGGAGTCATGGTCCCTTTTAACTCCTCCATCTCTCCAGTGCTATTAACTAATTAGATTTAAGGGTGTCAGGAACCTGGAAAGAGATAAGTCATTTTGTGTACTCTGAAGGAAACCGGTGGGGAATCCGTACGGGAAATAGTCAGAAAACCATTAATTAATTTAAAGAGACTTTGTGTTGGTATAATTAGTAACTTTTTGAGAAAGTATGCTCATAATTAAAAGGTAGTTTATACTGAAAAATCAATAGACTACAGAGTGTGGGAGGAAATAGTGACTAGCCAACCCATCTCTGAGTCGTGTGGGGCATTAAATGTTATAAAATTAGCCTGGAGTCAGTAATTAGGTCACCTGGTTACTCATGATTAGGTAGATGCCATGATCTGTCCTGAGGAGGAAGAACCAATTTGAATATCGAGAGAGAATGAGTTAATTGAACTTTCTGGTTGTTACATTAATTATTAATTCCTCCGACTGTATTATCGCAGTCCCCTTAGGTAGATTAACTGTGGAGACTTGACAGCTCAGTGGTCAGCGGCTACAGTTCTGGCAGGCCCACACGGAGAACATAGTTGCATCTGTAAATTCTGTCTAGAACAGGAAAGCTAACTCGGCTAATTTCTTTATTTTTTGAGGCTTATTTATTTTTAAACAATTTTCCTTATTATTATGTATATGACTGTCTTGTCAGAATGTATGTTTGCACCACTGTGTGTCTGGTGTCCAAAGAGGCCAGAAGAAGGCATCAGATCCATTTAGCACTGGAGTTTCAGGCAGTTATTAGCTGCCATGTGGGAATTGGGAATCGAACCCTGGTCCTCTGGAAGAACAGTCAGTGCCATCTCTCCAGCCTGCTGGTAATTATTATTTATTTATTTATTTATTTATTTATTTATTTATTTATTTTCTCGTTTTTCAAGACAGGGTTTCTCTGTGCAGCCCTGGCTGTCCTGGAACTCACTCTGTAGACCAGGCTGGCCTCGAACTCAGAAATCCGCCTGCCTCTGCCTCCCAAGTGCTGGGATTAAAGGCGTGCGCCACCACCACCCGGCGTTGGTAATTTCTTTTAAAGCAATGGTTCTCAACCTATGGATTCTGCCCTTTTGGGGGTTGCCTAAGTCCATTGGAAAACACAGATGTTTTTGTTACAACTCAATAACAGTAACAAAATTACACTTAGGAAGTAGCAATGAGAATGTTGTGGTTGGGGTCACAACAGCCTGAGGAGCTGTGTTAAAGGGTCTCAGCATCAGGAAGATTGAGAACCACTATTTTAAAGATACGGGGCAGATTTCCATTGACCCTGGGATATTACTACACATTAGTAAAGGGCAGGATATCCAGGATGAAGTTCACCACACCTCAGAAACCCAAGAAACCTGGGCAGATGAAAGTTGACAGATAAAAAGCAAGGTCAGCTTTGCAATAAGACCTCAGACCCCTTCCAGTTTATACTCACTGTCCGTCCAGTTCCAGCTCAGTGGGAAGACCAGCCATGCTGGCAAGCTGGCTGCACAGCTATCCTCTCAGTGAATGATGTTATCAGTAAGCACTTTCCCTCAGTAATCCAAATGGCATCGGACTTTATCTTCAAAAAAAAAAAAATTTAACGTTAAGAAAAAGAAATAATCTATTTTTAAATTCTAGAGTAGAAAATAGAAATACTGTTTAAGAGTCTCAGAAAACAAACAAACAAAAAAAAGAGTCTCAGAAAACACGTATATCAATCGATTCCTTTTGAGTTTCAAAGCCCAGCGAATGTCACTATTAAACACAGGCTGGAAGAGACAGAAGGATAAGCTCCTAACCCCCTCACCTACAACTTCTATGCCAGAACCTGTAGACGCTCTGAGCTTGTTTTGAATCAGGGAGGATGTGTTTTTACAGCATGCTAAATCAGGCCAAAGCACATGTTTGAAAAGTGAGGTCTTAAATACAACCGACAGGGAGGAAATTGCAGATCCAACATTCACATCCACAATCTAAACTGTGAGCATACCACAAATTATTGTTCTTTGGAGTCCACAGACCTTGGGTTGAAGGGAGGTGCAAACTACCCCCTGTATTCCCCACCCACCTGCTATAGCAGAAAGGATACCTCTGTGGGGATGTGGTAACTTTTTCTTGTGAAGAAGATCCATGGAAAAGTATTTCAAAACAGTAAGGGCAACAGCATTTGGGGGATTCAATCCGGAAGCATCCCATTCAGACAGGAGAACTACTTGTTTTAGTATCAATAATTTCATTATACCAGAATTAAGAGGGAGACATTTTGCCCATGAGGAAATTAGATAGGAAGCATAGTACTTCTGTAATCTTATCAGGTTTCCTTTTTTGGTGTCAGACTGCCAACCCCCTGGGCTGTGACTCAAAGGGCATTAACATTCGGTCAGCACTCCCAAGAGATCCTAGTGCCACCATTAGAAAAAGGCTCGGTGACAGTTGTGGTTTATTAAAGCCACTTTCTCAGACAACCTGTGTTGCTGCAGCCATTGGAGTGACCATGAAGGGAGTGGGGTTGGAACAGTGTGCACGGAGTCAGAAAAGTGGAGCCGGATGGATGAAAAAGCCTCCAAGGGGGAAGACAGAGGCAGTGCTGATGTTTTCGTCAGTCACTCCATTTCGTGAAAGACAAGGCAGTTCTGAGGCTTACTAGGAAGTGCCAGCCCTGTCCTCTTGTCCTCATCACAAGTGACCCAGAGAGCAGAGGGCTGAGAGCCAGCTATGGAAGAAGGACACACAGGAGTCAGTGCAGTAGCGCGTGCTGGAAGGATATGCCCTGGATGGTGGCGGCAGGAGAGCATTGTGAGGAATGCCAGGCGGTCGTGGGACAGCCAATGAGCAGCCTAAAGGATGAGTTATGGAAGGTTTCCCTGCCAGGGGAAGGTTAGGACAGGACGCGGCCATCTATCATGTAGAGATTGCAAAATAGGTTACAATCAAGTAGGGGAGTGAGACAGCCTGCAAGGGAGGTGACCCCAAGTCTATTGCAGCTTGTTAATTGTTGAGAATGTTTAAAGTAGACTGGGGAAGACAAGCAGGGCTCAGCTATGGTCCTGCAGGGGCAGGGGAAGCCTAGCCCCGCAAAACTAACTTCTGCTTCCCAATTGTAAACCAAGGGAAGGATGGCTGTCAATAAAGTGCCTACCACACGTCATGAAGACTGGAGTTTGGATCCCTAGTCCTGGGGGAAAAAGAGAGGGGAGGACCCAGGCCTTTGGTGGGTCCAGGTCTCCACTGAGAGCTCCTGCTCCAAAAAATAAGGCAGAGAAGAATTGAGGAACGCATGGAACCTTGACCTCTGGCCTCAGAGCATACATGTTCACATGTATGTGTGTAGATGTGCACACAGCCACATGAATCAGGACACACACATGATGCTAAGTCAAGAATGCTCTATTGATAGGAAAAGTGGCATTTCTTTTATGACAGATTTTTTTTCCTTTACTTGTAGACCACTTCCAAAGACAAAGTAGACAGAGGAGGGAGGAGGTTTATGTCCAGAGAGCATGGAGAAAAACTTTGATGTGTGTGCTTATTCTCACAAAATATATGCCCCAAATCATCTCACTAGACAAAGAGATAGCTTCAGAGTCGTCTAAGCTGCCGTAGCTGTCAACACATGCTTGCCTCCAAAGAGTGAAGTACTGACAAGAGCCGGGCGGTGGTGTCGCACGCCTTTAATCCCAGCACTTGGGAGGCAGAGGCAGGCGGATTTCTGAGTTCGAGGCCAGCCTGGTCTACAGAGTGAGTTCCAGGACAGCCAGGGCTACACAGAGAAACCCTGTCTCGAAAAAACCAAAAAAATTACTGACAAGATCTCCAAAGGGGTAGAAATACAACTAGTTCTCAAATAAAAAATATCCTGGGTTCCATTCCAGTGAATATTCTTGGATTTGATTGTTTTTTTTTTTTTCATTGCCTAATTTAAACAGTCCGTGTAGAAAGAAGATAACTTCATTTTGTTGTTTCCTTAATTAATATGTACATCCTCAAAAAATGCAACCTGGCCATAACCTCACTATTTTTCTTAGAATTTACGTGTGACAATTGCCTTGAGATAAAACTTAGTAACCCGAGTTTCTGGTCTGAGGGGTGTACTGTACTCATTAGTAGTGTGTCTGCGTCAGTAGCTGTGACGATGTAGTTAATTTCGGTATCCTTTACTGAAGCAATGGCAATACTGACATGTCAGATTTCTGTGCTTGATCTGTGATGGTGCTGGGCTCACCATGGTTAGGAAGCAGGAGTTTGGCACACTGTGGACTGTGTGCCATCCCCACCAGTCAATCAGTGGCTGTTTTCAGCTCCTGATAAAGACATTCTGGTTTTCAAGTTCTCTGGAATACATTCCCTTCTCCGTGGACCTCCTCCTTCCATCCAGGCTGTCTTCTGTATTTGCCATTTCTTGGTGAGACGTTTCCACTCTCCTGTTAAAGCCTTCCCACATCACATACAGAACCTTGTGTACTTTGCTGATGAATAATTTATTGTTGAGTTACTTTTTTTTGTTCGTTGTATAACACGGATCTCTCCTAGTCACCAGAACAAGCTGTGAGGCTCATGTCAGTGACCAGTCTTGCTCAGCACAGTGTAACCAGCACTCAAATAGGGCCTACCAAGATGCTACGTTTCCAGAAGTATTTGTAGACTAAAAAGGAAGACAGCAGAAACCCATGATGTAAGGAAGGGTTGTCATCTGAGTGGTGTTTGACAGTTCGGTTTCTAAGAGTTGCAAGGAGATCCCTTAGTGAAGGAATGTCACAGTTAAGTGACAGTGAGTAGCAGTTGCATTATCTATTTCCTTGGCAATGTGAGTACACCTGTTTTCATCCGAGCTGGGGCACCGGCAGCTGACCGAAAGCCAATTTGAGTCAAGTCCAATTTAGCGAACCAATGAGTTTAATTAGGCTTTCTTACAGGAACAGGGGTTGGCGGTTACTTGAGTAGGCAGTTTTATAGACTATGAAAGACAAGTGCTACCTATTAACACCCCCAGCAACCATTAAACCTGGGAGTCATGCTCGTAGCGCCACCACCTCATGAGCCATATGTTTCTTGCATGCCACCACATGCACCGCATGAGCCCTCCCTTTTCCCTGGAAGGAAGTGTTAGTGGCCCTTTGTGAGTGGTCTTTCAGTTGGTTGTGATACGAAGGTGGCCCACGCCATTCCTGGAAGACAGGCAGCCTCCCCCCCCCAAGCTATGTTGCTGAACCTAAACACAGGGAGCAGGAAGGCTCTATAGAAGGATTTAAGCAGAAGCTGTAGGAAGAGTAAAGCTTGCTGAGGTTGTCTTTTGCTGTGCGTTGTAATGCTAATACTGACCCTCTGGATCTGGTTGCCAAGGGGATGAGAGAATCCTCACACACACCAAGTGATGCTGTGTAACTTTGCTCCTTAATTTAAGACTATCGGTTAAATAAAGATGACGACAGCCTATAGCTGGGTAGAAGAGAGGTAGGTGGAGTTTTCGTTCCTGGCCTTGGGGTCTGTGGAGGGCCACAAGGGAGGAAGAGAGAGTGGAGCGAGAAGAGGCCATGGGATAAGGAATCATGAGAACTGGCCATGAGGGCTGGCCTAGATGGAACATGGAAAATCATATCTCAGAGTTATTGGCAGAGAAGCAGACGTTACAACATAGAGGGTTGATATCTGCTCAGCTCTAGTGTGTTAAAGGCTCATTATAAATACAAAGGTTGTGTGCCTTTCATATCAGAACTGAGTGATCATTGGTGGGGCAGAAACCTCTGATTGAGATTATTATTTGCAACAACAGACCTCGTCTGGCCTTGAACCGGATCTGTAATGCATTAGTCATTAATGGGTCCATTTTGTGATGCTTGCTCTTAACCTGTAGAAAGCTATCATTTTGCCTCATGACAATGGTATGGGCTTGTTAATTCTCAGCATCATCACGTAAGTCACAGCTCAGTCTCAGCATTCCTGAAGACAACTGTCTAGGAGTTCTGGGTAGCTCTGCTAGCCCAACAACAGAAAGTGCTGTTGGTGTGGACCGTGTATGTTATCAAGGAAATTTAGTGTTAGAATTTTGTGAATTCTGTTATCCTATCACTATTGGTATATAGTTAAAAAATCCACAGATTCTATCAATACGTTAGAGGCAGCTGTTAGTATGGACTTGGGTCTACGTCTTTCACTTCGATTTGATGGGAACATAAAAGTGTTTGCTTATCAAGCCAGGGCTGCTGACGCTCCAGAGTGAGGCTTTTCTAGGTGAAAGGTCAGTTGGCTCCATTTCTGAGTGACTTTGACCTCGCCTTCTCAGCCTTACCCCAGAGCATGGTAGACAGGATAATTAACGTAAGACTATGCAGTCACAAAGGTTATTGTGTTTTATAACAACAAAATTCTGTTGTCAAGGAAATCTGTGTAGTTAGTAAGAGTATATTGTGAATCATGAAAAGCCATACTGATTTATGTTCTATTACTATCATTATAGTGCTAAAAGAAAATCTAGTTAAAAATTCCAGTGACTAGCTAGTCACCCCAGTCATTGCTTCTCAGAAAGGTTGCTTTAATCTTGAATCCAAGTCGGAATCATTGGTATCTAGTTCTTTCTAGAACTCACAGTTGTTCTTATAAGCTCTAAAGTCTGAAGTCCTCTTGATTTTCTAGTCTTCTAACGAAATAAGAACAATTAGGTTTTATTTGTTGACATATCTGTATGTGAAGAGGCATATATTTAAAACTTCCAGAGTTACTAATTTCCTTCCCGGGCTTTGATGTGTGTGCTATTTAATGTCATGGTGCCCTTGACCTTCCAGCAAGAAAGAAGGGGGTGCTGGGTAATTCTGCAGTTATGTGGTTCCACAGCTCTTTAACTTGACAGTCCCAGAAAACACTGGGAGTCTTCTGTGATCACTTTTCTTTCCAGGCCTTCATTTCCCTTGATTTTCACCTTCCTCTTCTACCCCGTCCTTGAGGCTGTGTTTTGGTACAGGGGAGGCGTTTGTTAATTTAGCCTCAAAGAACGGTTCTAAGAAGAAACACTTGGGGACTTTAAGAAGAAATACTTAGGAACTTGAAATACAAAGGTGAAATGAACTCAGAAAACCTTGACTGGTCCTGAGCCATCTGTTCCAAGGGTCATGCTCACTTGGTAATCTGGCGCAGCCAGAATAATTAAGGGAGTGTTGGCCCTACGGAAGCTGTTCAGGGGAAACTGAAGCAATAATCATAACCTCGGGCGTTTGAGTCGCTAACTTTATTTCATCTTAGGTCATTATATTTGTTGATAGTCCTGCCTTGCTTAGAAGAAGACAGATAAATTGCCTTTATTGCTTCTTACGTGTTTCTAAAGCTTTAGGTAAGTTATCCAGTAATGAGTGGACATTTTATTAAATAAAGGCAATCATAAAATTGTATGAATTCTGTTAAGAAGTGGTATCAGCACTGTGGGACTGACTGAGCCTCACTGTGAAACCCAAAGTCTGTTGCATTTGTCCTCATGTAAAATGCAGAAACATCAGAGATTTTTGTCACAACGTGAATGAGAACTTGAGAAACTTTATTGAGAAATCAGACCAAATTTACACCAAGGATTTCAAATGTCTAGAAAAACAGTAATAGAGCAAAGAATGCATTGAACACAGGCCTTCTGTTGTGTGTGTGTTTGAAAAAAGGTTGTACTATGTAGCTCTGCCTGTCATGGAACAGGCTAGACCAAGATGACCTCAAACTCACAGAGATCCACCAGCCTGTCTCCTAAGTGCTACTGTGATTGAAAGCATGGGCCACCACACATGGCCAATTAGCTACTTCTAAACAAGCACATCTCAGTGGGTGTATGTAAAGTGTCCATGATGAATGCTTTGGGGAGCTTTCTTATTAACCCAGGTGTAATCAATAAACTCCCAGCCACATATCCAAGTTCAGGAAGAAAAAAAGATTCGTTTCTTTCTGTTGGATTCACACAGGTTTTGGGTCTAATGGACAATCTTGTCATGCTAATAATAATGCTAAGAAGTTGGATCTTTGTAAACCTCATACTAAGTTACCACTTTCCCCTCCTGGTTCTTTTTTGTTTTGTTTTGTTTTTTTCGAGACAGGGTTTCTCTGTGTAGCCCTGGCTGTCCTGGAAATCACTCTGTAGACCAGGCTGGCCTCGAACTCAGAAATCCTCCTGCCTCTGCCTCCCAAGTGCTGGGATTAAAGGCGTGCGCCACCACCGCCCTCCCCTCCTGGTTCTTATATTTGATTCTTTGTTATCCATGGTGCCTGCTCTAAACCCTGTGGTACTTAGCACTGGGTCAGGCTAGTATTGAGACTAAGAGGATTCCACTTGGAAGAAGCCTTGATCAGGGTTATGAGACTGGAAGGAAAAGTGAAGGGAGAAGGGGAGAGCCAGCTCCAGAATGTTCCCTCCATTGCCTGCCTTCTTTCTCACAGAGGACTTTCTTTACCTGCTGTGGTGCGTCCCCGGGTTTTATGTCGAGCATCTGCCTTGCTCCCCCTAGGCTTCTCAGTAGTTCCTTTCTCCCATTTGCCAGTTCAGTTATCATTTCTACCCTCTAAGTTGCTAGCCTAGGCTTTGGAATCACACACAAGCCAGTTAGACCCCAGAGTTCCTACTGTTTACTGTTTTGTAAACTTGGGCAAGTTACACCAGACACGGTGCCAGGAATCCTGTCCTCTGGTGGGGATGGTGTATGAAGCTAGGCCGGTGGGGAGCTGAGAGGGGAATCAGCATCAAGTTCTTAGCAGAAGGCTCTGGTAGACATCCTGAGTTACTGTTCTTTAAAGGCAGGTTTTATTATGTAACCCTGGCTTGCCTTGAACTCACAGAGATCCCCCTGCCTCTGCCTCCTGAGTATGCACAGGATTAAAGGTGTGCACCACCACACCCAGTCCTACATCTTCATTCTTCGTCCTGTGGTGATTCATCTCCAACCAACTGTATTCAATAGAAATAACCCCATATCCCATGATCCATGTCTGTCACTGAGGTGTGTGTGTGTGTGTGTGTATATAGATAGATAGATAGATAGATAGATAGATAGATAGATAGATAGATAGATAGATAGATCTAGATAGAGGTACCGATAAATAGATATATGACTTAACCTAGAATTCAAGGTCCTTCTCCATTCTGTTCAAATTGTTCCTCTGTCTTCTTCAGCACATCCTGTCAGCTGACTTTCCCAGGACAGATACTCTTTTGCTCTTGTATTATTCTCCATTCTAGAATATATTTTCCAGCCTGCCCTGGTCCAGCACCGCCAAGGTACTTGTCCTAACAGCCTGAAAGCCCACACCTGACTTAGATTTTCCTTCTTTCTGTGTCTGACCATGTTCTCCCTCCCTTGGGCCACAGTTACTATTAGAGACTAGAAATGTTTTCACTTTCCTCCGTTTGTTTTTGTTTCTTGAGACAGAGTTTTTCTGTGCAATGCTGGCTGTCCTGGGGCTCCCTTCTGTAGACCAGGCTGGGCTCAAACTCAAGAGATCTGTCTGCCTGCCTCTGCCTCACGAGTGCTAGAATTATAGGCTATTTGTCACCAGCAGGTTCTCTCCCTACATTTAAAATGGTGCTTAGTCACCAGCAAAGCTTGGAGGATTACTAGGGGGATGAGAACAAAGTATCAGTTATGAAGTTAGATATGCTTTCTTACTGTTTCAGTATTTGAATTGATATTCAGATAATTCCACTAAACATGTGAGGGGCATCTTCTGATCAATAAAACTTTGCCATTCTCAGCACAACTCCCCTGTTTTATTATGTGCATCCAACACTTACTATAATGACAGAGCCATGGGTCTTCGGGATTGTTTGGTCATTTCTTTCTGTCTCCAACTAGAATATTTTATCTCCCAGTAGAGCTCCAGGATTTTAACCTTTAGCCAAACCTCTAAATATTTGCTGAGCCAATGAATAGGTGAATGAAATAATTGTAGTCTATGCCGTGAAAGGGTTATATATAGGTGGGGGTTTGGAGAGATGGCTCAGCAGTTCAGAGCATTGGCTGCTCTTCCAGAGGTCCTGAGTTCAATTCCCAGCAACCACATGGTGGCTCACAACCATGTGTGATGGAATCTGATGCCCTCTTCTGATGTATCAGTGACAGTGTACTCATATACATTAAATAAAATTTTAAAGACAAAAAGAAAAGTGTTACAGGTGTTATTAGTTCCATTTTTCTAAAGCATGCAAGCGCTCTGACATTATTGACTCTTTGGATTTTTTTTTCTTAAATCTCTCTTTCAATTTACTCTGTGTGTGTGTGTGTGTGTGTGTGTGTGTGTGTGTGTGTGTGTAGGTAGGTATGTGCATATGGATGGAGGAGCTTCCAGAAGTCAGCAGATGGGATTTGACCACCACCCTGGGATTCGAGTTAAAGATGGTTGTGAGCCACCATTTGGGTGCTGGGAATTGAACCCAGACTCTCTGTAAAAGCAGTAAGTGCCATCTCTCTAGCCCTGGATGTTTTAAGTTTATAAATTGAGAGTAATTTTTAGAAAGACATTTTAGCTACTACTTCACTAAGTAACTGGGAAGTGAGCTGGAATTAAAATAATATCAGAGCCTGCAAACATGTTGATCTAACTTGGTGAATTTAATTTTTTTCCTTTAACATCTTAATTGTCTGCCAGGGTAGACTACATTGGAAAATAATGACTGTCTTTAGCCTCTTAACATTTAGCTCCCTTAATCAGGTCTAGGATGAGAGTCCTGAAGCCACGCCCTCCCTTCTGTCCTCAAAGGCAGTGTTCCCTCCCTGCTTCTTTTCCCTGTTCCCTCAAGTGCTGCCGAGATCATATTTACACGGCTCCTGTATTTTATACTTTCCACGTTGGTAAGGAATCGTAGAACTCCCTTGCTGTGCTTTCAGGCTAGGATGAGATAGACGGTCATGGAGGTTCATCTGCACAGCATGTATCGGCCCTCAGTAAATCCTTGCTGAAATAATGAATGGCTTCAATGGAAAACCTGTGGGTTACTCTGGGACTCGGCTTCCCTGGACTGGATCGCTGCTATGTGACACTCAACCACTCTCGTCTCTGTGAGCCCTTTGGTGTCTCTGTACCTTTGGCTCTCTCTTCTTACTCTTCACTGCTGTTTCCTTTCTGCTTTCCACTTACCTGGGGTCACTCTCTTCCACTGAGCCACTAAGGAGAGCAGTCTGAGGGGCAGAGTGGAACTGGAGTCTTTGTAGGTTCTCAGGATGCGATAAAGTTCCCTTTGTATTTCTCACTAGACCACAGGCAACCTGAGATCTGTGTCCTCACCATCTAGAAGAGCATAAATCAGTGTCCCCTACAATGGGCCTCTGGGTCCTCCTGAAGATGTCAGAGTCTCTCGGCTTCCCACCCTCACAGCACCTAAAGAGTCAGAATTATTATACTTGTTTATAATAATAAACAAGAATCCCTAGCTTTTTAAAATGTGTTCTTATATTCTCCCTCCCTCCCTCCCTCCGCCCCCACCCCGTGTGTGTGTGTGTGTGTGTGTGTGTGTGTGTGTGTGTGTGTGTTTCATGTATTAAGCTGGCTTTGAAGTCTTGATTTTTGTCTCTGTCTCCTGTTTACTAGTGTTACAGATATGTGTTTGCAATGTGTTTGGAAGACTACATCTATCTTCCAAAGTAACACTTACTAAATGGGTATTTAATAAATATTTTATAATAAATAAAGTTACTCCATTGCATCCATCCTTCATGTTGTGGTGTTCACATACTCTGCAGTAAGTTAGATTTGCTGCTGATGATTCTAAAAATACGCATCATGTTTATAAAACAGGCAGCTCTCAGAGAAAAGATCGCTTATCTCTCCTAAAGTGATGTGGGGATTTGGAAGTCCCATAGCTGGTTTTGATCAGCAGAAACTAACAATTTGAATAGTTGAGGTTAAAAATAATCCACATGAGAATTCCTTTGCCAATCGTGTTGTCTCACAGGGCTCTCAGCGATCAGAATCAGTGCAAAGCCCAGAGCAGCCCACAGAACAGGAGCGATGTTGTGGCAGACATTTCCTAAGTGTTTCATTATTTTTCCCTCGCTGTCCAAGGTGCAGATGTAAGCGTTAATGTTAGGCAGCTTCTATTATATTGAACAAATACCAATAAAACAAAACTGCCAGAGAGTGGGGGTTCAGCTGCTAACAATCTTTGTTCTGTGTGAACCAAAGTGCACACATATATGTGCATCCATACAGCTCATGTGAAAATACGAGCATGCTGCCTTTGATACCTTGAAGTGATTGCACATGGTGATCATATAAGCCAATCTAAGACACCTAGAGCCTTCTAGACAGGTCTCGCGTCACTAAGTATGGCGGGATTGCTGCCTCTCAGCCCACACAATACAGTTTTACTTCAAGTGAACTCTCCGGAAGCGGTCAGGATGGGTGATGGCCAAACTGTTGGTTTGAAGATTACTTATTACTGTGTTAACTCTAATTTCCCTAAGGGTTTTCGTGGGACCTTTGTCCCTTCCTTTTTCCTTGGTGGGGGCGGGCGGCAGAGGTTACATCCTGGGCTTTTCTTAGTTGATTCTAATATGCTCGTGACTTGACAAACTAGTTAAGGCCAAGATGTCCAGGAAATATGTGCAGAGTTTTGAGTTCTGTTTTCTTGCTCTTTCCCATAGGTTAGGTCAGGCCAGTGTTTTTATAGAAGGAGGCTGTATAGATGTTACTGTGTAGGTGTGTGTGTGTGTGTGTGTGTGTGTGTGTGTGTGTGTGTGTGTGTGTTACTACGAGTATATGTGATTACTACAGAATTCTTTATACTGTTCCTAATTTGGATAGGGTGTTATGGTTATGTTGTTCTGAGTGTAATGAAGAATCAAGAAGCCAGGCCTTGATTAGAAGGTGGGGATTTCCTTCACGAGGTCCGTTTCAATCACAAGGCCAAGTGACCTAATGTAGACCTTGAAACCTCACTGATGGTATCAGTAAAAGCTCCCTTGTCTCACACTCTGTGTTTCTCGAGAGTGTTGACTCACAATTTAAGATGACTACTGTCAGGAGCAGGTAGGTCTGAGTCAGGCCAAGGCAGAGGAGCAGAGGACCAAGCCTCCAAAAAGGGTGTGTCACCAATGTGGACACGTTTTCAGATGCTTTCTTGGAGGCATGCCAATCAGCCTCTTCTGCCTACTAGTCATTGCTGCAGCGCCATCGCTTGGCTGTCTCCATTGTCATTAGGAAGAAAAACCAAGGCTGAAGCATGCTATGGGGGTAGTCCAGTCAAGATAGAGAAGCCCTCATGGAGCCTGCCCGGTGCCGCTCGGTTCCCACTGGGAGCCACCTTATAGGCCACTTCAAGGTGCCTAATGTTCATCCTGGCATTGTGATGTCTCTTGCAAGACTCAAGGACTTCTGAACACTCTTATTTAGCTGACAGGAAGGAAGGGACTTCCAACAGTTGTGTGTCCCCAAGGAAATACAGAACACAGTATTAATATTTGATATTCACAAGTATTTATTACCCTTCTGAGAGGAAGACACCCTCAACCTTTTTCAAAGTACAATTCAGTTTCAAAAGAAACATTTATAATCCTTTCCTTGAAGTAGATCTGTCACATAATGGAAGCTGATACTTTATGTTTATGAAAAAAAAAATTGATCTTGTGTTGGAGGCCCCAGGTGGGTTATCTAACTCACCAATCTCATATTCACCCCGTCCATCAGTCCAACCTTTCTTGGATCTTCTAAATCACATTTTTAGATTGCCGAGGACTTTGTGTCTTCTTCCTTAGGAATCTAGGTGGCAGTTTTCTTAGTCCGGAAACTGGCACCGTTGACACACAGAGTGGCGACGTCTGATCCAGGATTAAACACCAAAACAAACGAGGAAGAGTCAGTCTAGACCGAGCACCCGGTGCTCATCGATAAATATGGAGAGCATGTTTGCAGAAAGCATGTGCTGAACCTTACACACTCACACCTCTGTGGAGCATTTGATCCACTACGTTGACATGCTTCCCACCTGGAGTGTGCTGACCTGGGACTGTAACCAAACTACACACGGCGATTGGCTTAGTCATCTTCAGCCTCAGCCACTGCTGGGTAAACCTAGGCTTCTCCTAATCAGACTAGTTCGGGCTTTTGCTTTCATTTCATCCCCAAGTGATACCACAAGTCCAAGCCTCCTTTCCTTGACCGTCTGACTTTCAGCTGCTTAGATTTAGACAGAACTTCTTATAATCCACTAGAGCTCTCTTATTTAGGGTTTCTATTAATGTGTAGAGACACCAGGACTGGCAACTTTTATAAAGGGAAGCATTTAGTCGGGGCTGGCTTATTGTTTAGAGGTTTAGTGCGTTATCTTCACTGCGGAAAGCATGGTGACATGCAGGCAGACATACTGCTGAAGAAGTCGCTGAGTGTTCTCCATCTGCAATGCCGCCACCCCGAGACTGTTCATTTTAATTCACAGCCTTTTAGTTTCATTTTTATTCATTCTTTTTATATAGATAGTAGTAACGTTGAATTTTATTATAGACTACAATTGATTTTGATCTGTGGTACAGTTGCATTCTCTTAAAGTGAGGAAGTTTGTATTATTAACAGCCAGGGAGGCTCCTTTTGTGGGTAGGCAGTAGGCTAATTTGGGAAACACTTAAGGCAAAGGTGCTTAGAAAGTGTGAACATGGGCTGGAGAGATAGCTCACTCGTTAAGTGTTTGCCATGCAAGCAAGCATGGGGAGCACAGTTAGATCTCCATCATCTTTGTAGAAAGCCAGAAGTGGCTGGTATGTACTCGTAATCCTGGCTCTGGGGAAGTAGAGATACCCTGGGGCTTACTAACCAGCTGCCATTAGTCAGGACCCAGGACCCAGAGACCCTGTTTTCATCACAAAATCACTTAGCTACTTTTATTATTATTGTCATTGTTGTTGTTGATTAAAAGTCATGTTTCATTGGTTCTCACTTCTGGCAGTTTCATTTCTGTGGTGTCATATAAGCTTCGCTCTGAGCATGTGCCACCTGTGTTGTACTCTGCTCCCTGCTGACTCACAAAGAAAACTCCAAATCCATTTTCCCTGTCCTTGTCAAGAATCACACTTGCCAAAAAAACCAGCCTGCTAGTGAAGCAACATCAATGTGCCTGTAGTCAAGCTCTTGTCTAATTAAGACATTAGCCGCTTTCTTAAAGAACCAACCCTTCCTCGCTGCGAGCAAGGGAGGGGCTCGTGTGTACATGGGTGCCTGTGGAAGCCGGATGTTGACTTGGATGTCCTTCTCAGTTGCTCTTGATTGCATATTCTTCTTTCCACTCAGGTTTCTCTTGCAAACCTGAACTTTTGAGGCCACAGCTGGGGAGATGGCTCAGTGAACAAGGCAGTTGCCATGAAACCATGAAGCCCAGAGTTCAAATCCTTGGCTCCCACGTATAAAAGTCGAGTGGGCATGGCAGCATGCCTGTCATGCCAGTGCTCAGGAAACAGAGACGGGAACCCTGGGGTCAAACTCACTAGCTTGACCAGCTAAACCGCTGAGCTCCAGGTGACTCTAGTGAGAGTCTGCCTCAGTAAATCCAGAGTGACTGAGAAGGAAAAGATCAGGTGGTCTTAGAGACAAGTGCCTTTACTTGTGGAGCTGTCTTGCTAGCCCAAGTTCTCCCTAGTCACCACATATCCAGATCACTCGACCCCATAATGGGGTAGGCTCATGGAGGGCTGGCAGGGCTGAAACACTGGGTAGATACTGTTCAGTTCTCTGCCCCTTCCCAGCCCCATCGAGCACAAAGAGGGTATTTGTAGACCAGAGACCTCCCAGACCCTTTCATGACTACAGAGTTCCTTTGGTTGTGTGACCTGGGTTACTTTGGAAGCTTTTATCGCCTTCTTCTTTCCATATAAGGATCTATGGGATTACATAGGCAAAGGGCAGATACTAAAAACCTAAGAGCATGAGTTTACAAATGGCCAAACAGTGAAGTGCTTCTTCCTGCTATTTGCTGGAGGTCAGTTGGGTTCACCCCACAGCAGTTTTGTAGAATCAAGGATGGTGCCCTGCCTACCGCCCTCCAGCTGCTACCCGAGAGGCAGAGACCAGTGTTAGACCCCTAGCTAGTCTTGTGAGAAGTCCTCCACCTGTCAGTGCAAGGCAGAGAAACCACCTTTGTAACATTGAGAGCGTGTAACCCAGCACTCTACTCTGAATGACCAGGTCCAGCTCAGCCAGAACTGACTGACTTTCAGGGGATCAACAGGACTTCTGATTGGTCGTGAAAAGAATGAGCAGTTTCCTGTCTAGGCTTCAGGACTGCAGATAATGTGTGTGGATAATTAGCAGCATGTCATGGGCCTTTTAACTTTTGATTGAATCAACCAATAGATACCAATGGCTTCCTTCCTTATTGACACCTATTAAGTAGTTAAATATGTACGAGGAGCCTTTCTTTTCTTTCTGTGATAAATAGATCAGAGAGGAGAAAGCTAATTGGGTTTTTTCTTGTTTTTGTTTTGTTTCAGAAACATCTCTTGTAGAGGACCAATGAGAGTCCATTTGTTAACACATCCCTTTCTCGGTATAATGCTTTTAAGTGGTCCCTTTCCATTGAGCTCAGAATCTTGTGACTTTTGTGCTGATTTTTTTTCAGTTGTGTGTGTGGGGGAGAGGGTGTTGTCTGTCTGTGTGTCTGTGTGTGATGTGTGTACATGTGTATGTACATGTGAGTGTGGGATCGTGCATACCGTCGTCACGTGTGTGTGGAGGTCAGAGGACAACTTTTGAAAGTCCATTCTCGCCTTCCACTCTGGGCTCTGCAGCTCCAGCTCAGGCCAGCCAGCCATCCAGTCCATGTTTTTATTTTACCTTGAGCCAGCGCCTCTCCGCTTCCCAAACCCCACAAATTTCTTTGAATATTCCAATTACTGTGGTACAGTATCACATCGTTCTGTTTTCAGGCTGATCAGAATACTGGGCTTTGTTATTGGCAAATCCTTGCCTACCAAAAACCACGTTCTGCTCTGCTTACTTAGGTGCCCTTTGAGTGTGCTGGCTGAGGAGGAGGACCCAGAGGACAGGCTGTGCATTCACAGCACCGATGTCAGTTATTCCTGTCCACATTGTCCTTGATGACTTTTAATAGTCACACTGAGAAAATGGTAGGTGGTGTTAGGCCCCAAACGAGTGGGCATATAGACGCTGTCATCCAGTCTTCCTCATCCCAGTTTGCCTGGGAAACCACAACAAGCTTTCCACAAATGTTAAAAACAAAACAAAAAGCTAATGGAATTGCAGGAATTTGCTGGACACTTTTAGCACCTGGGAAAGAGAAAAACCATAAAATCATTTTTTTTTTAGCTGTCTAGATTTAGAATCTAGTAAGTTTGAAGCACAGACTCATAGCCAGCTTTAGCATAAATTATCCCACCCACTAATATATTTTCTTCTTCCTTAAAATATGTCCCCCGTGAAAGATTTTATTTTAGAAAGAGGATCTTACCGTGTAGTCATGGTTGGCCTGGAACTCATTTTGTAGACTAGGTTGGCTTCAAACTCATAAAACCACCTGCTCTGTGTCCTGAGTTCTAGGATCAACGGTATGGTCTGTCATACCCAGCAACATGAGATCTGTTAAGAATCCAATATGTTATATATCCGCTTGTATGATAGAGAGACACTTACAGAAAGCTCTGTGATGTAAGACCCTGGGTATTCAAAATCAAGGAAGACAGCTGAGACTCATCAGGATGTTGAAGAGGAGACAAGCATGGTGACTTACATGTGACACACAAAAGAGATTAACTGCTATAGTTGGTATGTTAAAGAAAAATAAAAGCACAGTGGTGACAAGTTAAAGCCAGCAGAAAATAACTTCACAGAGCTCTGCAAAATGGCAAGTCAAGTAATAAGAATGGTTGGCTAATAGCAACGTTTGTGTTACATATTAGAAATATAAATTCTTGTCCTTGTATAACTTCCTATTGATACTTGTGTGCTCTAATGTTTTTCCATAGAGGATTTTAGAAAAGCTAGTGACTACATAACAAATCTGTTTATGTGAAGACACAAACATCTATTACAACGTACTAGTTAGGTTTTGTGTTTTTGTATGTGCACAGGTATTTAGGTATATGTACATATTCCTGTGGTCATGTGCATATGGGTATTTGAGTTTGGTGGCACGTATTCTACTCTCTCTCTCTGTGTGTGTGTGTGTGTGTGTGTGTGTGTGTGTGTGTGTGTGTGTGCACATATAGGAGCCCAGAGATCAATCAGTGTTCTCCACTTTACTTTTTATTGTTTTGTTTTTCTTTTCTTTCTTTCTTTTTCTTTTTAATTGGTTTTTCGAGACAGGGTTTCTCTGTTTAGCCCTGGCTGTCCTGGAACTCATTCTGTAGACCAGGCTGGCCTCAAACTCAGAAATCCACCTGCCTCTGCCTCCCAAGTGCTGGGATTAGAAGCATGCGCCACCACTGCCTGGCTTGTTTTGTTTTTCAAGACAAGGTCTCTCCATGTACCCCTGGTTATCCTGGAACTCACTCTTTAGACCAGGCTGGCCTCAAATTTACAGAGATCCTCCTGCCTCTGCCTCCCAAGTATGTTACCATGGTCTAGCCACTCTGCTCTATAAGATGGGTTCTCACTGATCTGCCAGGCCCATGTTGAGCTTACAGCCCAACATGGTGGCTGTCACATGGGTGCTAAGGATCCAGATACTCAGTTATCTCACTTGTCCAGCCAGCACTTACCTACTGAGATACCCCTGCCTCTCAAACATCTTATATTACATCCCGCCCTTAAGTGGTCAAGGAACTCTGGCTGTCAGTATGTGTGGGAAACCTCTGGATAGGCAGTTGGCAGTTGTTGTCTTAAAGAATGCAGAGACAAAAGGACAGTTCCCCTAAACTGGGACACTATTATCCAGGTTTTCTTGGATATTTGCCTCCCTGTGAAAATGTTGTAATTGTCTTATGAATGAACATGGCTCAAGGAAAGATATACTTTCTTAAAGAGAAAAAAAAAATGGGTTCCAGCTGTGCTTTACAGTCTTAAAGCCAAAAATTGGGAGGCTGGTGAGATGGCTCAGTGAGGGGAGGAGCTTGCTGAGCCACATGTACCCTGAGATTGACCCCTGGAAGCCAGGTGAAGGTAGAAGAGAGCTGACTTTGCAAGATTGTCCTCTGCTGTAGTGATGCAGTGTGCATGTGTGTGCGCCCGTTGGTGTCTGACACATCCTGGCAGTGCATGTTCCTAAAAGTGCTGCCCCTGGGAATGTGAGGAACATCAGCCTTCCAGTTCTCCAGGGGAAAGAGACTAAGTTTCCTTGTGCTTAATCATTTTTCCTCCTGATACCGCCTGGAGAAAGAAGCGCCTTCCAAACTGGAGTTTTGAGAACCTTTTCTTTGAAGCTGCACTGAAGAATCCATCCCAGCTACATTTCACTCACATTGCGAACATCACCTGACTTGCAAATGAAGGAGAGATTACCAAGCTGTCTCACAAAAACCGACAGATAAACAAAGTCTTTAATTCTCAAAAGAAATGGATGAATGCCTATTTTCTGAGTGATTTTTCTTGTTAAAAAAAAAAAATTCCCCCCCAGGAGACCTTTGTATCTTTTTTTTCCTTCTTTGGTTTTGAAGTTATAAATAAGGGGGGAGGGGAACACTAAAGTCTTTGTGGAAAATGATGTGAATAGATATAAAGATAAAAGTGGCCTAAACTATGAAGATAAAAGGCTCCTTGAGCCAGCTGGGAACACTGTCTGGGAGGTCTAGCTCTGGTTTCCTCGTGAGAAACCGATGACAAGGGTGCAGACAGAAGGAATGGCCACCAGGCAAACTCGTTTAGCTGTTTGTATCATCAGTAGAAAGTCTGCCTGCAACATTGCTAAAACAGAGAGCAAAAGCCTCTGAAGAGCTGTAACCAGGCTGAATCATTCTCCCATTTCTACGACCTTGAATTTGTTCATCACAACCAACACCTAGTTTCTTCACAATTCCAGCACTTAAAAGTGGAGTGACTCCCATGGAAACCTTATCAGATCGACTTGTCTTGAACAAGAGATTTTTCCCACGCTGATGACATAGAGAAACAAGGAACAGAGGGATAGGAACACTGCTCTCTCCTGAGTTGAGATTGCCTTTTTGTGCAATTACCTTGCAAAGATGGAGCTAATTGGAAGATGAAAACATCACAACAACTTGGAACTTGGCTGTAGGGACTTGAACTCTGTGTGGGATGAGAGAGGGAATGTCTAGGCAGTGGTGTCTGCTTCTATACTATCTTCTTTCCTGACTGCAGATGAATTTTCAAGTGTAGTTTCAGGTGACCTTCCAGGCAGGGAAGGCTTGCAGCACTCCAGTGGTTGGTATGATTGAATCTAAACCAGCTTTTGTGGCCAGCTGGACCATTGTTCCACAGCCATGAGACTAGTGAAGTACTCAGAGACTGAGGGGGGAATGTGTTGGCTGTGTTGGCTGCTGGGTAAGGCCTTACTGGGTGTATAATGCTTGGAATAGTACAGCAAAGGAAGTTAAGCTCAGCAGAGCATAGACTGTACCATCCCAGCAGTAAACATATTTGTGAGGCTGTTTTTGAGTTTAACATCATACCTTTGAGTTTTCTAATTTCTCTTAATATCTTTTGTAGTTTTTTTGTTTGTCCAGAGCTTCCTGGTCTCAGCACCATTGAGACTGTGTGTTATGCCACGTTTTGTCGTGGATGACTGGATCTCAGTTTCTCCGGTCTCCACACACTGGGAACTGGGTGCCACCTTCCACTCCACTGAAGATATATATCATCATATGTCTTCCTAGGGACAAAAAGTATCACCTCCTAGTGTCCTTGGTGTTAGTGGAGAAATCTGTAGGTGAGCTCAAGGGTCTCTGTGGCAAACTGGGTAAGAGCTCCTCATAGGTGTGCTATGGGTTAGTCCTGCATCCCTGTGACTGCTTCACTGTCTGTTCCATCAGAGACTCTGCAGCTGTGCTTAGGTTAAGAGTGTTGAGATGGAGAGATGGATAAGGAATAATTGGAGCCAGTCAGACCTCATGGATCCTTGAGATAGGAGCATCTTTCTAGGCTGTGGTCATGGATGATCTCATTGGCCTGTAGTAATTTCAAGAACCCTGCAAAGAAAGCAAGGGAACAAGAGTCAGAGAAGTTGACATGACCACACCAGTGGGGATTGGGGACAGTATACTTGAAAGATGGAGATGAGGCATCCAAAGCCCAGGGCCTCTATTGTGAAAGGCAGGGAAACAGGCTCTGCCTGGGGCCACCAGGACAAAGCAGCCATTTTGACTCCCTTGACTTTAGCCACAGAGACTTTGTTTAAATTTGTAATCTCCTCACCATAATATAAAAACTCTTGTCTATCCTGGGGACTGGACCAGCAACCAAAGAGTACACATGGAGGGACCCATAGCTATGGCCGGGTATGTGGCAGAGAATGGCCTTGTTGGACATCAGTGGGAGGATCGGCCTTTGGTCCTGTGGGGGCTCAATGCCCCAGTGTAGGGGAATGCCAGAGTGGGAAGGCAGGAGTGGACGGGTGAGTGGGGGGCACCCTCATAGAGGCAGGGGGAGGGGGAGATGGGATAGCGGGTTTCCAGAGGGGAGACCTGGAAAGGGGATAACATTTGAAATGTAAATAAGGAAAATATCCAATAAAAGAAAACTCTTGTCTAAACCACCGACTTTGAGACTAACACAATCCAACTACGTCGCTGAGTGAGCGCTCATCCAGTTTTTGTTTCCCTTTAAGAGTAAGAGTCAAAGGCTTTTAATTACTATTGAGAGTGAGGATGCCTGATATTATGAATATTTACTTTGCATATCTTGTTAGTTTGTGTTAATTGCGCACAATAATGGTTTTCATCGTGGTGATGAGCATTTGGATTTTGAAGGAACAATATGAATATCTGAATAAAAACTTTGCCATTATTTTCAAGAGAAATCAAATCTGTAGCCCTTTCCTGGGTAATGGGCCATAATCTCTGGTTAAAAAAAAAAAAAAAAAAAAAAATACAATGCTTAAGACATTTTTCAGTTTGTTAGCTTCAATCATGCTGCTACTTTTTGCTCAGTCTTAATTTCCAACTGTGAGTTAATCTTCTTTGCTGTAGAGTCGTTTCCTCTCTGCTCTATGAATAGCGTTTGCTGTGTTTCCTCACAGCATCTCCCTTTTCCTTCTGAGGTTTTATATCAAGGGAAAAGTTAGCTATGGGTGTATTCACTCCGCTAGCCGTCACCATAGAAACATGGTTCCCTGCCTGAACTTTACTTCCTAGCTTGTTTCCAGCACTCTGAGAAGACAGTATGATCAAGAAAAGCAACAGACGTGGGTCTTCTTTCTCCATCCCCTGGCCCTTGAGGATAGAGAAGCTCTAAGCAGACATGGACATGTTTGTGCCTGTTTATCTAGCTGTCTGTGTGGCTATCATCTTTCTCAGTCTTGATTTAAATCTAGGAAAATTCCTCCCAGATTGACTGAATCTTGCAAATCTGAAATCCAGTTCCGGTTCCATTGTCTAGATTCGTCTCCTTTTAATGCATGCACTTCCAATTGTCCCTAGCTCTCTGATAAATCTAATTCGTTCTTCTAGATGTATTACTTTTTATGTGTATGTTTTATGCCTACGTGCTTGTGTGTGCAGTTACACATGGATGCCGGACAGCGTCAGATCTGCTGGAGCTGGAGTTACAGGTGGTTTATAAGGCATTGCTGGAAATGGAGCCCAGGTTTCTACAAGAGCAATAAGGTCTCTTAGCTGGTGAGCCATTTCTCAGGACCCAAATGTCACCTCACAGAAATCCACCTGCCTCTGCCTTCTAAGAGCTAGGACTAAAGGCCTGTAAGTTGCCACTCCTGGCAAGGCAGTAGACTATTATATTTTACTTTAAGATAGTATCTGGAAGCTTATTAGTCCACAAAGGAAGGATGGGTGGTGCTGGATTTGGAGTAGTTTATTTGGTTGGTTGGTTGGTTGGTTGGTTGGTTGGTTGGTTGGTTGCTTTAATTTCATTTGTTTGTTTGAGGGTGGGGGGGGTTGCACAGGTGTGTGCAAATTCATGTGCGTGCATACCTGTGCAAGTCAGAGGTCAACCTTGGGTATCATTGTAAAATTTCTTTTTGAGTCATGGCCTCTCACTAGCCTAGAGTTCACTATGTAGGCCAGTTTGGCTAGCCAGGGAGCTCTGGGTCCTGGGATGCACCCCCATAACTGGCTTTTTACGTGGATGCTGGTGCTCGAACCTCTTGCTTAGATTTTTGGCCGAGGATTGTTACATCTGAGAGCATACTCTCTCCCCCCTCATCCTGTTTTCACTTACAACCAGGCATTCTGTTTTACTTTTTAAAAAATGTGGTGAATAGGAAGCCTTGTTTGCTGCATAGCCTTGTGCCAGGTCTGTGCCTACGACAGCTGGACCTGAGGGGAAGATGGATGTGGTGGTGTTCACTCAGTTTCACTGAATGTAATTATACTTTGGCCTACTTTAAAATAAAATAAAAAAAACTGAATTACAAAATCATGGTTTTTCTCACCTTAAAGAAATACATAAGGAAAACCTGTGATCTCCAAATTAGCACCTGGGGGAGGGGGCTAAGTGGGAGAGAGGTGTTTGCACCCAAAGTAGCTCAGAAATCACACATTCCTTAGGTTCTTGGGTCAAAGCAGAACAGGCAAGAACATCGCCCTTCTCTTTAGTTAACTGGCTTCACCTTTTCATCTCGAAGCCTCTGTTAATCCCAGATATATTTCTATTCACAAACTTATTTTTCGGGATTTTGAAGCATGTTAAAACAGTTAATGAAGCTACTGAGAAAATTCTGGTCACTTTCATAGGAAAACATATTTGTCTGTTTGAAATCTTAGACTTTGCAAAAGTGTGACAGAATTCAGCCATCACTGGAACATCAAGAATACAACCTGAGAACCTGTCTCTAAAAAAACGTTGTTTTTATCTTCTTACCTAATCGGAAACAACACCATAAACAACCAAAGCCGTGTGTGGTCTGCTTTACTTTCCAGGACCCCGACTTTCCAAACTCTTACTTTCCAGAGGGCTCCAAAGCTTGAGTCAGCATCTGAACTGGAGACATCTTGGATTCCTCTGTAGTGTAAACCCTATCATTTTGTTTTGTTTTGCTTTGTTTCTTTTTTGATTTGATTTTTTTTCTCTTTGAGACAGGGTCCTGGATGTCCTGGAACGAACTCTGTAGACCAAGCTGGTCTTGGACTCATGGAGATTCTCCTGTCTCTGCTTCCTAAGTGCAGGGATTAGATATATGCCCCACAATGCCCAGCCAACATAGACTACTTTTTTAATATCACCTGAACTGGGAGGTGCAAAGAATTCCTCTGTCTTTATTCTCTTCTGCCACGATGGTTTTCACTTCCACAGTTTTTTTGGTTTTGTTTTGTTTTGATTCTTCTTCTTCTTCTTCTTTTTTTTTTTTTTTTTTTTTTTTTTGTACCTTGTGATAGGCATGGCAGCCGTAAACAAGGCCATTTAGGCACAACGTAAAAGACTGAGGAAGGAACTCTGGCCATCTTTCCAAGGTGCTCATTAGCAGTTATCCTGTGTTGAAATACCACCCACATGAAAAGTTCTTTAGTTGGAAAACCAACCTGCTTGACTCTTGGAGGAGGGCCTGATAGCTGTCAGATTTCAGTGTGAACGTTAAGGGGGTACAGGCTAAGTACTGGTCTCCATGAGGCTTTTGTTTTTAAATGTGTTTGAATTTATACTCAGTGTTCAGTTAGGCTAGTGAGCATAAAGGCCCACCTCCAGGAATGACTAGGGATAAAGTTGTGTTGTAGAGAAATCCAAATCTGTAAGTAGCTGCTTAGCTGTTTATTACTAGTTATAGACTAATTTCCATTATTTATTCACTTTCCTTGTTGATGATAATAAGGGACAAAAAGTTTCTGCATGGTAAACATGTGTGCATACATGCCTGTGTTTGTGTCCCCACTGCAGAGGCCAGACGAGAGTGCTATTTTGTGTCGTTCTCCACCTTGTTTCTTGTGGCTGTTACTTGGTTGATTTTTGATTTTGTTTCTAAGACAAATTGTTTCTCACTGAACCAGAAGTTTCCCAGTAGACTGGCTAACCAGAGAGCTCTAGAGAGCTCCTTTCTGAGCCCAACCAACAGTGTCACAGACACACATGGCCATGTGAGGCTTTTTACATGGGTGCTAGAGATTCAAACTCAGGTCCTCCTCACCTGTTGACCTGTCTTCTCAGGCCCCACATTAGAGATTTTGTTTTGTTTTGTTTAGTTTGCGTAACTTTTATTTGGTTCAGTGCCTAGTAATGAACTCATGTCACCACCAGAGAGTACTTATTAAATAACCGTGAGGAAGGGTGGTGTTATGTGATGTACATTAAGGCTTATTAAGCAAAGTAACTCTGCGCTACCTAGAAATTACTAATATCTGATAATCAAGCATCACAGTCACCCCATTCTTCCAGTCCCTGGGTGCCTACAGGAAAATGGAGAATTATTGGATTCCTATTGACGCATCAGGGCATTAATCTACCCTAAATAATAGTAGGTGACCAGTCACCTGACTTCATCCTGACTTGCTCAACCTGACTTCGGTTGAACCTTTACCAGAGAGGTGTGGGTGGGAAAGCCCATTATTCTCAGTCACCTCAGTGGCCCAGTTTGCCAAACCTTCTAACCAGTGGGAAGCATGCGTTAATACTTCAGTGGGTGGCTCTCCTACTGAGGGAGTCTTAAGCTTTTTACTCCATGTTTTCATGAATCACATCCCTTCCATCATCCTCCTTCCTCCTGCTGGCCACCTCTCACCAGTCTCTTGTCTGCTGCCGAGCTGCAGCCGATTCCTCCTCCTCTTCCTCCTCCTCCTCCTCCTCTGCTTTCTTTCATCCGACTTTCACATGTGAGAGGGAGCACTCTCCACTCGTCTTTCTGTATCTGCTTCTTTCACTTGTTATTAAGACACCCAATTTTATCCAATCTCCTTGCAAATGCCATAATTTTTATGGAAGAACCCTGTTTAACACAAAACTCACCCAAAGCGTGGTTTACATTTCACTAAAGTAGAAGATGCCCATAGTTGCAGTGAGTGCTTGGTTTCGTAATGTCCGATGTCCTCATTGCTGACTGTCTAGGACTCACATAGAGCCTGGAACAGTCCGTTTCTGACTCCCAAGCTTTTTGGTATTAACCACGAACATTTAGGGTGGTCTGACCAGTGTATACAGTGACTATGAGCTACTAATGCCAAGACCCTTCTTATTCCCTCTTCTGTGGAATGAGGGGCGTGGCCTCTCCCTAGACTCTCCTTGTAAGTTTCCTTATAATTCTCCAGTTCTGGGCCACAGTCTGATTGCCTTGGAGGTCCTAGCTGTTGACTGATGATTTCCTCAGAGAAATTGTCTCCCGTAGCTCAGGCTGGCTTCAAACTGGTTAAGCAGATGAGGCTGGCTCTGAATTCCTGATCTTCCTGCCTCTACTAGATGTTAGGGTTGGTGGTGTGTGCCCCCGAGTCTGAAATTATAGAAAGTTTCTAAAGAACCGTGTAAAGCTAGTTCTCTGTGTTTCCTGAAGCACATTTTCCTCTGGCTGACTTAGAATGATATGACATCATTGTACTTGGCTGGCACATGATTACAAGAAATTCAGTCCATGCATCCAAAACCAGGGCCTGTGACTAAGAGCTAATGCTGAGGGCTGGAGAGATGGCTCAGGGATAAAAAGCGCTTGCTGCTCTTGCAGAGGATCCAGGTTCAGTTCTGGATACCCACGTGACTGCTCATAATTCTCTGTAACTCCTGTTCCAGGGGATTCAGTGGCCTGTCCTGGCTCCTTCAGACAGCAGGCGCACACATGACGCCATACATGTATGTAAGCCAACACTCATACACGTCAAAGGAGAATGGTTCTTTTTTAACAAATGAAAAGACATCTCCAGGGAATGTTTTGAGCATTCTCAAAGAAGCAGGGAGGCTATGGCTGAACACTTGACAGATCTGGGGGACTCAGCAGATGGAGCATGATGGCGCCAGGTGTGCGCCTTGGGGTTTTCCCAGTAAAACTGTTCTGCTCAGTTACTCAGTAATCACTAAAGGAGCCCTTCCTTCGTGCTTAGGAGTCAGCACATAGAGATCCAACCCGGCTTTCAGCTGAAGTTTACTGAGAACAGGCAGGCCTAAGTTAGGCTGCTTAACCTCTAACCCCACTTCTTTTCTCTAAAATGGAAGTAGTATTTCAGCAGAAGGTGGGGTCATTGGATTAAGTGATAAGGTCTTTCCCTGGGATGTCCACACAGGAGAAGTACTAAGTAAAGAAAGGCCTTGTAGTTGCAATAACTCGTTACCTTTACCTTTCCTAATTAAGAAGAAAAGACTCATGCTGTCTAATGCATAGCCTGCATTAACAGTAGGGTTCCATTTCTTTTCTTTTTTTTTTTTTATTTTAGCAAGTCATTGCTTATGCATGAGCCTTACATGTTTTATGTATCTTAACTTCATATGAGTTTAAGAAAAGTGAATCTCCTTCTATATGATCTTCCCTTCGGAGACTTTAGAGCGAAAATACAGTCATGTATATGTATGTGTATATGGATGAGAGTGGCCCTTGAATAATAGCCTATAGTTCTCCATAAAATTGCCTTCTTTTTTTTTTTTTTTTTTTTTTTTTTGCTTTGCTTTCGAGGGGAAAATATTTGTCAGAGGAGGAAAATGTACCATAATCTATTGGAGTTTTTTTCTTCAGTTGTTTTTAAATACACTGCTGGGGAAATACATTTTCTCTCAGTGTCCCCAGCTGCTCATTTGTTCAATGTCTTCTGAGGACCTACGGTATCAAGTGCTGTTATTTGCCCTTTTAAAAAAAAACCTTTGATACCATGAGATTGTCATCACTTGTTCTGTAAAAGCCTGCTTTGTGCCAGGACCATGTTTTCTCAACAGGCACTTGCCGTGTCGAGGGGTTACATTCAGTTGATTCCTGGTATCATAGCTTTACAAGGTGTGGCTCACCAAGTAGGTGTCTGTAAGGAATGCTGTTTCTTAGATACATAGTAAAGCCAACAATCAGAGGAATGATTTATGAAGCATTTTACATGCTACCTTCTTTAGCATTTTGGTTTTTATACTGTGTCTTGCAGCTTATTCTTTGACCATTTCCCTCTCAGTGTAGTTGCATTGGGAATACCCATTCTAAGAGATGGCTTTTTATCTCTAGAACTATGCTTAAAGGTTTAAACTATTTACAAGGCCTCTGAGGTCCCCATCCCACCCTTCTCAGTCTGTCACTCCTTCTCTGCATGGTTTGGCATCACTAAACTGTACAGTAACAAATCAGCAGAGAGTGGGACTTGGGAGGGTCCTGTTATCTTGCTGATGCCCCCCACCAAGAGTTGAATTTCTACTCTGCTGTGAGTGGGCGCACAGGAGCTCCAACAGTGACCGCCCTCCCATGATGCCCTCATGGGCTCCGGGTACTTGCACATAAATTTTTCCAATCTAATCATCCAGGTAAAAATATTTACTATGGGATATTTTTAAATGTGAAATGTTTTAAGCTTTTCAGCTTATAAAGAGATTTCTGTGTGTTTGTAAGAGAGAAATGGGGAGAGAGGACGGTCAGTGTGTGAAGAGATTTCTATGTGTGTGTAAAAGAGAAGAGGGGAGAGAGCGAGCCCAGTCTCCATCTTGCTTTGTGTCTACCTTTTGTTTGTTTCCTGGGTATTTTAAAACAAATCTAAGATATGCTTTCTCGTTTGTAAATATAGCTCAATGTGTATCTAAAACTGAACCTAGCATTTTGATTTTATTACAACTGCTTTTTTACACTAGTTGTTCAAGTAAGAATTTTTTTTATGCGTACTTGTGACTGTTGTGTGCTTTTAATCTGATTGGTCTAGGATCTGACTGACTGTACAACCCACCTGAAGAGAATCATTCAGTAGTCCTGCAGATTAAATCAGTGGTCCTCTGGTTATATCAGAGACATGCCTAAACTCAGGTGTGTGTGCGGTATCCGACAATTATGCATTTTTATTAACGGTAATATTGCAAGTTAATACTTGCCTTTTACCAAAACCATGACTGTATTTTAGGTTCATTTATCTAAAAAGAATAAAAGCAATTCCTTTAGTAAAATGGTCACTTTTTGTACCTTGGTGCTATGTTGAAATTTTTTATTTTAAGGCCTGAAAAATGTGTGGTGTTCACTGTATCCTGTTGTAAACGGCAGGGTGAATTTGCCAACATAACATGTCTCCAAGGAGATTAATTTTCCATCGAAGTGGGGCATGTACTCAAAAAACTGCCTTTAGTAAAGACCGGCAAGCTGTTGTGAGAGGTATTTCAGGACTCCTGTCTCACAAGGTTTGTTCCATCTTTTTCTCCATAGGAAGAAATCTTTCCTGTTTTCTGCGCTGTATGCTGCCTTTATATTTGGTGGTCGGCATCTGATGAACAAGCGAGCCAAGTTTGAACTGCGGAAGCCGCTCGTGCTCTGGTCGCTGACTCTTGCCGTCTTCAGGTAGGTTGCTTTCATTCTCCTCAGGACGCACCTCTCCTCAGGTCTGCCAAGAGAAAGCAGTCTTTGCATCTGATCTTTTTTCTCTTCTTTTTTCTTTTCTTTTCTTTTCTTTTCTTTTCTTTTCTCACTATGAACATCAAGTCATGTGCAGAGGAATCGCTTTGTTCTGGTCACATTGACTCCATCTTCCGTTAGGTGAAGTCTTGGGCCATTTCTTTTGCTATCAAGTTTGGTCATTCAGTCATTCCAGTTGCCCAAATATAAATATAAAATTCCAAAACACACAAGTAAGTTGTGAAGGTCATTGGAAGTCAGGACTCGGGATCTTGGGTGAGCTGTTACGAGTACTTTAACGTAAAGATGGCACTGAGACAGAAGGCCAAACCCTGGATGTGTCTAGACATCACTAGACCAGAGAGCTTTGTTGCTCTGCATCCCCCAGAGCCCCGTCCACTTCCATTCCCTGTGCTCGCTGGCATGTGTTTTTTATACAGCCGGTTCTTCCTGTGCTTCTTCCTGTGCGCCTGCCTCACAGAAGCTGTGGAGATGCTGCCTAGCCTCTCCAGGGAGTTCAGTCAACCTGCCAACAGCCACATTCCTTTGTCTCTAATATTTGGTGATGTCAGCCATCACAAGGCTGATTAGCACACAGCTGGGGTCTAGGCAGGTGCCAGAATTCACCAACAGAGCTATCAAAGTCACTTGTCCTATTTGTGATTTGCTTTTCAAATCCTTCAGTTTCTGACTCAGTTAAGGAGAAGGGTCAATGGGGACAGAATAGGGAAAATCAAAGACAAAGCACGTTGCCGTCATCTTACAACTATCTATATTTGGAATGATATGGATAGCTTTTCTAGCACTAAGGGAAGATGGATGGTATCATTAAAAGCCTCATTAGTCACCTAACGCTTCTTAGGATCACTCAGGAAGAGGATTTTCCCATGGAGCTCCAGGAGTTGCACATTCCATTTTGCTGGCTGCCTGCACGGGAACCCCGATTGCTTATCTCTGCACTTTTTATTTCACTGGATTTGGGGAGGCCAGGGATTTGAAGAGCTTGCACTAGAGTCTGTTGCTGAAGACTTCCAGTTCTTTTCCTGTCAGGTTGTGAGTCTCTCCCTAAAAAAAAAAAGTAGAATTTACTGTTCTGTGACCCATAAACAGATTAAAGTCCAAATGATGTCCCGTGCACCCAGCACCCTGCTTAACACGTACTCAGCTTTCAATGGGTCGTGTTTCTCTTCTATTCCTAACTTTCCCCGCATGCTCAAATTTGGAAATAATACAGGCTGAAGCAATTCTGTGAAGGCTAAAAGGGAAGGATCTTTTCAAAGAAATGCACACCGTACTATTTCCTCGCTTAAGTTAGTGGTAATTCTTTGTTCAATCTTCGAATTTTTCTACTTGACTTATCGCTTCCTTTTTATGGTTTGTTTATAAAAACCTGGACCAAAATAAGGTTTGTGTGTTTATATTAACCCTTCAGATTTCCTGGCCTTCTCTTCCCCTCTCTCTCCCCTACTAATGTCCCCTGTGAGGAAATCCTTTGCTCTGTATACTTTATCCCATAGAGTTGCCCCTGGTAAGGATTTTTCCTGATTTTATTCTTTTGAACCTTGCGTGTCTTGTAAGTTGGTTTATTATATTCGTGTTTAATATTTCACAGAATTTTCTATAAGAATCTTACCTTCACAAGTGTCTTAGTTAGGATTTCTACTGCTATGAAGAGACACCATGACCATGGCAATCAGATTTCATCGGATCTGGCTTACAGTTCAGGGTTCAGTCCACTGTCTTCATGGTGAGGAGGATTGCAGTGCACAGATAGACATGGCGCTGGAGAGGAAGAGAGAGTTCTAGATACAGATCAGCAGGTAGCGGGAAGAGAGGCACTGGGCCTGGCTTGAGCATCTGAAACCCCAGAGCCCACCCCCAGTGACACACTTCCTCCAACAGCGCCATACCCACTCCATCATAGACGCACATCTTAATTGTGCCACTGTTTATGGACCCATGGGGGCCATTTTTAGTCAAACCACCACAACCAGTAATCTAAAGTGAATGCATCTTTCCAGTAACTTGAAGTATGGGGTATGGTTAGAATAAAAAAGTGAGCTATAGAGTTGTGTTTAAAAATAAATCTTGCTCAGTAATGTACATTCAAAGTTTATTCATTAACAATAACATCTGTATATCATTCATTAATTTAAATATTTATAAAAGTGTGTGAAGAGGTACTAGGAGAAAATTATGCCTTGAGGAAAACCAAGGAGACGTTATTTTTAATTGTTAAATATCTACTGTTTACTGGGATAAAGAAAAAACATGCCAAGTTTCCGTAATAAGAGCCTGGTTTTAGTGGACCTGGAAATTTAGAAATTTAAACTTTCTTTGTTCTTATTCAGAACAAAGCAGATATATTTGTCTTTTTCGAAGGCTGAATGTATAAAAGTTTTGTTGAATCAAATTTTTCTCAGTCCATTCCTGTCAAGGTGGGGGAGAAGGAAACAGAAACCATGTTACATGACACACATGGGTGTGTCATGTTAAGCCACAGACTGATACCTAACATCTGTGCAAAGACAGATAAAGTATCTATGTTATATAAATAGCAAATAAATGATAAGTATAAAAGCCCAACACATCCTAGGAGCCAAAAAGCCCACTGCCATTGAGAAATTATTGGCTCCTCCGGTTCTGGATTTCTACCTGCAGGAAGACACCTGCTAACATTTTCATAACTAAACACACCAATGTCTTGTCTGAAGAATAACTTGCTTTCCCCCACCCCTCCGGAGCCCAAGTAGGTATTAAATGTTTCTTTTCTAAAATTAATAAAGGAAATTAAGGAAGGTGATTTACTAACAACTGTTTTACACTTCTTTATAAAAGGGGACAAGACCAATTGAATCTAGAAACAAAAGAGTTTTGAGTGTTTCCAAGGAAGTGGTTATTAGATTAATTAAGTAAATTTGCAGTGTGGTAGTTAGTGATTTCCAGGCTGTTATAGGAGGGGTTTGCCGAAGAGAACACAGGAGTACATCTGCTCTGCAGATGATACAGAGGCACACAGGCTCTGGCCTCATCTCAAACACCTTTGTGAACAGATTGCTGTCTTGTGATGAGCGCTGACCTACAGGTCATTCTCCCGTGGTAGACTTTGATACACACAAACCCCACAGCAAGGTTGTATCTTCCCAGAGAACAGCCTGTGGTTATAGCCTCTCCCTGTTGTACAGGTAGATGACGGGTTCATAAACTTTGCTGACCTATCACCAGGAACACTACCCAGTCGTAGATGTTTTGGTTCTTGTTATTGTATGGTTTACCTAGTAGCTTTTTAAAATTTAATTTCTAATTTTACAAGTAGACTTTGTTCTTGAAAACAAACAAACAAACAAACAAACAACAAACTAACCAAAGGCAAAAGAAAAGCACACGTACAGTCTTAAATCTCATTACCCACAGATATTTACTCTGAATAGATGAATGTTCTTCCAGGAATCTTTTGTCACAACTTAAAATTTTCAGTTTGGGCAATGACATGAGTTCCATACTGATATAAGACAGTGCAGTTCTCAAGGTGTTTTGTATCATTTACCGAATCACTCACACCGTAGGTCGTCTCAACTGGACTGAAGTAGCGTGTCTTTTTAAAGGAGATTACATGAATTTACAACTGCATCACTCAAAAGTGATTATTTTGAATTAAGGATTAAGCTACAGATTATGATGCTTAAAAATTTTCTTGTGGTACCTCATTGATTTGTAAAGGTTCCCGTTTGCCATGATTTTCATGATTTTTGCCTGGGATGGTTTTGTGTGTGTGTGTGTGTGTATCAAGAATTAGAATTGCTTCAGAAGCCCATCACACTAAAGGAATGAATTTTTTTTTTTTTTTTTTTTTTTTTTTAAAGATTTATTTTATTTATTTTATGAGTGAATGCACAGTTGCTATCTTCAGACACCCCATAAGGGGGCACTGGATCCCATTACAGATGGTTGTGAGCCACCATGTGGTTGCTGGGAATTGAACTCAGGACCTCTGGAAGAGCAGTCGGTGCTCTTAACCGCTGAGCCATCTCACCAGCCCATGAATTTTTATGAAACTGCCAAATTCTGTAATCTGAATTGTACCACATGACACTGACAGACATTGGTCTGAAGCAACCACTGTTATCTGTTAATCGGTAGAGGAAAACATTAAAATGAATAACATGAGTGGGCGCTAGATGTTCCTATTGAGATTTCTCTTAGAAATAATGAAGTAGCTGAGGTTCTGAGAAATGAGTCTTCCTTCTTCCAGGAGCCCACATGTCCCCAAGGTCCGGATGTGAGCAGAAAACCATAGCAGAACAGTGAGTGGGATCCGTGCTGTCTAGAAACATTGCTTGCTCACACTATGGTTCTCTTGTTACATCACTAAAATTTCTCCTTCTGAAATTTCCTGTGTGCAACATACTTGCAGGTCACCAGTGAGCCCGTTCTTTTGTACTTTCAAGCTCTTTCTTGGAAGCTTTCGACCTGTTCTCTCTACACTTCCAAATACTCAGTACTTGACTGTTTTGGGTGATACCATGGTATGGATAGGTGCCTGAGTCTCTCTTGACTTGGCTATGACCTTGGAAGCAGGAGTTTTCTCCCTTGAAGCTAGCATTTGTTTTTGCCAGAACTACCAGTGGATAGATTTGCTTAGATAATAGCAGCCTCATTGCCTGTCATTTGCAGCAGAAAATTCACAAGTAAAAATTGGTGCAGGCTCTCTGACCACTTCTTATTGTCACTTAGAACTAAATTGTACCTCCTTGAGGCTGTGGTACCCAAACAACCTCCACTGAATTCATTGCTATTTCAAATACTGCTCATACTTTAGAGTCCTAAGATTTAGAACCGAACTTTAGAAGTTTGATTTTAGCCTACATTTCTGAAACTCACTATAGAAATCCATTCCAGGCCTATAGACTGCATATAGGTGGGCTATATGTCTGCTTTTACATACCCTGTCTTCTTCATGGTTGTTTATAAAGGGAAGACTGTGCTTGTTTTCATCGTTAATTTTCCTCTTTAAGCATTTCATCCTAAGTTGAGTATCTGAAATGACTCCTGAAAAGAAGGGAACGTGAATAGCAGAATAAAAAAATATTAGCGTGGTATCTTCGCAGGGAAAATGTAACTGACAAAAGTTCTAGCTAACAAATTGTGGAGTAATCGATGCCAGAAGTCCCTCAGGCTTTCTCAGTGGCTGTTGTGGTCAGCTTTTTGATAGAATTACTATACATTTCATTTTGACTCCTGTGAAGTACACAGCTGCTGCACCCTAATGAGAGCCCTGTGGCGTGTTGGCTTTGGATTAGGAAATTCTAGCCATAGCTCCCCTGGCCCCTTTGACAGGAAATTCTGTAAGAGGCTGGAGAATTTCAGACCAATAATGGTTGGAATTGCCTCAGCCTGCCTGTGCTCTCTAGTTCTGGTTTTCTTAAAAAGCAAACCCTGTGATATGTTCTATAAACCCTTAAGTAGATTTATGACTTAAAACTGTTTAGTCCAAAGGGCATCCAAAGGGCAGGGATCTGATAAAAGGAGAGACAGTCCATTTGAATCTAAATTACTGAGCATAGAAGAAGAAATCTTTAGAGATGAGATGGCTCAACGGTTAAGAGATCCAGGGAGTCTGATGCCCTCTGGCTTCTGTGGGTGTTGTATGTATGTGCTGTACCAGCATCAATAGGTTCATATATACATATATAAATAAAAATAAGTCTAAAAAAACAAAGTTTTGAAAATTGTCTTTTAACAAAACAAAGTCACCAGAATTCTGTTTGATTAGAAGTATTTTGTAGTGAGAACCATCTTACAAAAGGAACTGCTTTTCAAAAAATTATTTCTTCCTTCATCCCACCCACCAAAAGTTGCAAAGTATTGTTTCTTCATGCAAACCCATAGCTGTGAGCCAAATGTAGTGAGTGCCTGCCTCTAACACTAGGAAGGACAATAGAGAGTTCTAGGCCACCTCGGGCCACACAGGAAGACCCTGTCTCAGAAAAATCATAAAATTACACAAAAAATGTAGATGTGGTTAAGGAACCGTAGGAGCACAGTGAGTGTCCTTGCTGTGGCACTTGTGACAGGTGCACACGAAGAAATCCATTCGATATTATTTTGCAGAACGAGGAGTGTTGTCAGCAGCTGGCCTGGGGATGTTCCAGGACTCCTCTATTGTTTCCTGTTTTGGATCAAGTCCAAAAGTGAAAATAATTGTTTTTGCACTGGTGAGTTGTCCAGCTGTTGGGGTGACTCTGATCTCTTCCTGGAGGGGCTGGAGAGGACGTGGGCCTGAGTCGAGGGTGCACACACGGTGAGCGAGCACACATCACATAACGTTTCTGCGGCAACATCTTTGCGCTCGGGCTGGGTCTGTTGGCTGCAGTGATTGGGGAAGCTGCATTGCGGCACTGGCTGCTCAGAGCCCACCCCACCCCACCCAAGCCTTCTGCAGAACATCCAGGCGAGGGAAGGCAGAGCCAGCCGCCTAGGCAGCACAGGAGCCGAGGGAGGAAGACATCCTCCATATTTAATGGGAAATGTTTGTTGTTCCAAAATTTGTTTCAGCCTAATTTAAAATGAACAGCTTTTCTCTGTTCAAAACAGAGAAATCACAGGCTCTCCTGGAGCTTTCTAACAGCCAATTTATACAATGTATGTCAGGGTTTTTAATCCACACCATCCTACACCAACTTACAAATAATATACACACCAGGCTTGCAACCTTTAGTTGAGGCAGGCAAGTTCTTTCAATGTGTCAGAACAGTCAGGTGTTTCTGAACCGTTGTAGCTCAAGATTCATTTTTCCATAGGAATAAAAGCCAATCTGGGATTGTCAGAACATGTAGATCTTTCTCCGTGTAACTTCGTGTTTCAAAACATAACTTTAAACACAGCAAGTATATGCTAACAGTAATTTTCCATCCTAAGGGGGGTTCTTTATTTGAAAGTGTGGCTCTGGTGGTTTTAGCACTACCATTTATTTATCGATGACATGGGTGACATTGCTTCGGTTCACCAGCTGTCATTGTCACAGTTGGCTCAGAGTGGCAGCACACTAATGTAGTGTAGTGCCAGGGCCTGGAAGCCAGAGGCAAGAGGATTGCAAGTTTGAGAACTGCCTGGGCTGAACAGCCAATCAGGCAGTCAGTGTGGGTCTGTGCACTAGAGCGCTTGTTCAGGCCACCATAGGCCCAGGGTTTATCCTAGCATGGCTACCACCCAGTCACACTGGGGACTTATGACTTTCCTGATCCAGAGAGTTCATTATCAGGTGATAATGAACAACAGGGAGAAACTTCAAACTTTGTGGCACTGTTATAGCTTAGCTTGGACACTAGCTTAGACATTGTTTTTTGAGTGTAGTTTATGTATGGGGGTACACAGTTCATCGAATTGTGTCCATGAGCCACAGCATGTTATTTATATAGGAATATTTCAGAATGTTGTGATTCAGGTCCCTATGAAAGAACTTACAGAATGGGAAGAAATGTCCCCCCATGGACGTGAACACACACAGCATGGTCTGACCTGAGTGTGCTATTTGCTCAGTTTCACGTTCTTTACATAATTGGAGGGCCAGAGTTTTGAAGAAGGCTAAAATGTGAGAGGCTAAAGTAGATTCTGCTAGAGTGGACTGTGGGCTGGAGGGTGTGGCTCACTGGTAGAATACTGCAGAAAGGAAATAAAGTGAGAAAGACCATAGACAGGGTTTCTCAAGCCTCAACTTGGGGGCCATTTACATAAAAGCATCTGAGTGTTAATTAAAAGTTGTGTTTTTGGGATTCTCCCTTCAAACCTGTTGGAACCCCTGGTAGCCAAGCCTAAAAATCTACATTTATTATAACCACCATGGTTTACTCTAAGTCACAATTCCATTTGATTCTAGAGGCTAACTTTCGCTCTCCACACCTTCAACATCTCCTTTCAACATCCAGGTCAAGACAAGAAGCCCAGTGTGTCTTGCTGTGCCCCAGCACAGTCTGACTGGGACTCTGGCCCTCTTGGCATGCTTGTCTGTGTTCCTAAGCTTCCTGTTTGTGGCTGACCTCTCTACAGACATTTTGCCCCCCTCTGTGGACTATTAACTGCACACCTTCACCTGAGATAACAGCCCTATTCTGATTAAATTTCACTTCAGGGAGTGGCTCTTTTCAGCCAGCTTCCTGGTTGGCCTAATGCCATCTTGGCAGAGCCAGGAGACACAGGCAACCCTAGAGCATGGCTATTCTCTCTAGTGACTTCCTGAAGGCAACGATATCTCTGAATCCCTGCTTCATCTCAGTCTACATTTTCTTCTGGTAGTTTGTCTTGCCTCAAAATCAGTATGCTCTGAAAAGCGTTTTCATTTATTTATGTGTTTGTTTATTTATTTAAGTGTTTATTTATTTATTTAAAATGTTCTTGGTCAACTTGTGAAGAATTCCTTTTAAGTTAATTTAATCAGTAGAAAATAAGTTAATAATTAAATTAGTTCCTCTTTATCTCAAGACCCTTATTGCTTAGGCCAGAGACCTTTAATCTTTTCTTCCTTGCTGTATGACACCCACGACAGTGTTTCAGGGAGCTGCTAAAAAAAAAAAAAAGCATCACAAATTTGTCTTTCATTTATGTCTGTTGTTGCTGTTTATAGCTCCCAGAAATAGAAATGAGAGAGCTAAGCCCTTTCTAAATGTTCTCTTTAGTTACTCTATTACATAGTAAGAATAAATGTTCTTTATTAAAAATCTCCAGTTGTGTATGTTAACCATGTGGAGGTTGTCATTCCGTGTTGTGGTCTTTCTCCACGTGGCAGCCCTACATGGTCTCTAAAAGTAGAAAGCATATCATATCCCTGTCCTGCTTAAAGCCAGACAGTGCTCTGCCGTGCTACTGAGTAAATGATTTTTATTGTTGCTGATTATTGTACCTTATAAAATACTCAGAGGCTCTATCTACAGGCTGTGGCCATACCAATCTTTGAAGCCATATCTCATCCCTGTCCCTGTACAACCAGCCTTCCTGGCCTTGGACTGGCATCCCCGTCTCTTCTGCTGTGAGCCTTGTCTGTGAGTTCATATCAAAGCTGTGGCAGGTCAGGCTCCTTCTCAGGAATCCATTATCAGCTCACCTGTCGCCTTGATTACCCTGAGACGTTTTGTCATTAATCATTAAGTTACTCTGTGTGTGTGTGTGTGTGTGTGTGTGTGTGTGTGTGTTAGTTGACCCCAGCAGAATATAGACTTGATAAAACAGATTAATTCTGGGATACTAAAAGAGAACCTAGCATGGAATAAATGTAGAATAATTTTTTTTTGGGGGGGGGGGGAAATAAACCCAGATTAGATACAACCTAATTAAGCCAGAGTTTGACAGGTTTATGCCTTATAAAATCCTCAGAGGCTGTCTCCGCAGGCAGGGCATTGCCCAGACCAATCAGCCATCCATGCGGGGCCAATAAGAGAATGAGACTCTAATTCTTAAAGATTAATCAAAGGCCTTATATGTTTGGTAAAGCTCAATAACAATATGTCCATACAGAGGGTTGTTTCCCAATTAGGTAACCTAAATAAAAATAATTACCCGCACTGTTCTCCATACCTGCGTGGCTCTCCATCCTCCTACATCTCTGCTCTCTCCAGCTCCTCCTCTTCCTTTTCCTCTTCCTCTCCTAACTCTTCCCACCTTAGCTCCTACTACAGCTTGCTGTATGTTGGACTGTATGTACTCCCTGATTTTTATAGCCCTCCCTGTGCCTGTCAGCTTCAATCTGTGTGTTTCAGACTTTCATCTCTTCATTGTTGGAACTTTTGATTAATTTCAAGAAGCCAGTTTAGCATTTTTCTCAAAAGCATACACTACAAATTGTGTTGAGGCCGTGGGAGAGTGGGTGATGTCTGGACAAAAATCTTGCTATGTAGCATAGGCTGGCCAATACTTTTAGCTTACAATTGAACTTTGTTTTTTCTTTGTTTTCCTTAGCACTTTAAATGTCATTTATCAAGAAATTCACTTAACTTGATTTTTTTGGAAGACCTCAAAGCACAAGAATTTAGACTTAGAGATACCTTTTCCAATCTTGCTTTTTTTCTGCCTTTTTTTTTTTTTTAATCTCAACCATTTTTGTCTTTGTGTGTATCAAGTGTGTTCACCTGTGCAACCAGGCTTAGAAGGTTTTTTTGTTTTTGTTTTTTGGTTTTTGGTTTTTTTTTGGTTTTTTTGAGACAAGGTTTCTCTGTAGCTCTGGCTGTCCTGGAACTCACTCTGTAGACCAGGCTGGCCTCAAACTCAGAAATCCCCCTGCCTCTGCCTCCCAAGTGCTGGGATTAAAGACGTGCGCCACCACCGCCCGAGAAATTCTTTATCTTACAGAATTCTCCATTTCCACCTCCCTAGCCCTGTGCCTCCAGAAGTCACCACTTTCCTTACTTCCGCCTGTACTTTTTTGGCTGATTCCACAATCTAAGTCACGTAGTATCTGTCTTTTTGTGGTGGCCTTATTGCACTCAGCACAAAGTCCTCACTGTTTGTCCACCTTGTAGCTTGTGTCAGAATTTCTTTCCATGGCTCATTGATACATCATCTGAACAGTTCACATTTTGCTATCCATTCGTCCACTGACAGACACTCGGGTTACTCCTACCTCTTGGCTGTTATGAATAATTGTTGCTGGAACACATGTGTGAAGATAACTTTTTTTAAGGTTTCATTTTTAGGTTTTATGAATAAACTGTGGGCCCCAGGTGAGACTGCTGAATTATGTGGTCATGTGTTTTGAGCTTTTAGGGTGACTGCCATATCATCTGCTAAGCATGTACTTCCATTTTACATCCCCTCCATCAGCACGCAAGGGACTAGGCTACCCACATTCTAGACAACACTTCTTGTTTTCTGATAAGAGGGCACACCTTTGTCACAGCACTGACAGAATGCTGAGCAAGGCTGCAGTCTGAAGTGTCAGGCAGAGGCACACCTCGTCACTAAAGAGATAAAAGTATCCATTGATACCTCTAGGTAAAGTACCCAAGATGTCGAGGAAATCCAGCAGATTGGCCTTCAAAAGTAAAGTTCATGAAGAAAAGCCCAGACATCAACTGAATACTTAAGAAAGGCTCCATCTGACCTAAGCGAGATTGATGGGCCTGAGCTAATTTTTCTTCTTAAATAGACCTACTAAACACATTAAGATGTGCTTGTGTGCGCACTGGTTTTCTTTTTCAAAAATCACTCTGTGATTCCATCGGGATTGCGAGATCTTACAGCCCATCATACGGATCCATGAAAGGCTTTGATTTGGGGTTTTTCTTGCCATGAAGCAAGAATGACCAGACATCCTTCCAAAAAAAAAAAAGAGAGAAGTCTTGAGGTTTAGGTGAGGTTGCCAAGGACGGCTATGTGGCCATTCATAAATGGCAGAGGAGCTCTACCAGCATTCTGGAGCCATAAAATTGGAAACTCTCAGTTGTCTACAAGACGAGTGATGAACATGCTGCCCAATGAGCTCTGCTAGATGTCTCTTGAGACGAAGTCTGTGACTGAGCCATGGACAACGGCTGTAAGGGCTTTGCACTTGAAGGGTAACTCTTCTGAGCTCCATCCACGTACACTTCACAATTGAAAAGCTAATAATGAGTTTCAGTTAGAAAGGAAATTCCTATGATTTTTTTTTTATTATTATTATTATTATTATGTATGACCAGTGCCCCAGAAGGCCAGAAGAAGACACCAGATCCCTGGAACTTGAGTTACAAACAGTGATGAGCCAACATGTGGGTGCTAGGAATTGATCCCCGGTCTTCTAGAAGAGTAGCCAGTGCTTTTAACCTCTGAGCCATCTATCTCTGCCCAAATCCCCCGTGATAGTTAATAATAAAAGAACAAAGGCTTTTTATTGGCATCACCTCTGCGTTTCCTTTAATCCTGCAGACTCTGTGTTCTGAAGGCTCTCTGTCAGCTCTCTAGTGAGTCAGTTATATAGGCCAACAGGCCATACTTATTTATCCTTCTCATCTCAAGATGGTGAACTGTCCTAGAGGAGAACTGTCCTAGAGTGTTTCGGATGTAAAGGGCCCAGGTGATGGCGGAGCTGGGCCTTGGCCTTCTATCATGTTCATCTGACACACCGCTTGCCAGGTCCAGAAAGCAATCCTGCTTTCTCAGTTAGGTTTTTGTTGCTATGATAAAACATTCTGATCAAAAGCAACTCAGGAAGAAAAAGTTTTAGTTTATCTTACAAGTCTCGGGTCACAGTTGGTATTTGATGGAAGTAGAAACCAAGCTCCTTCCCATGGCTTGCTGGGTTTGCTTGTTTTCTACACCCTAGGACCATCTGCCTGAGGATGGAAAACCATCCACAGTGGCCTGGCCCTCCCACATCAAAAGTCAATCGAGAGAGTGCCTCAGTCTTGTCTATAGGCCAGTGTGATGGGGGCATTTTCTCAGATGACTCCAGTTTGTATCAAGATGACAAAAGCAAACAAAAAACAAACAAACAAAAAACCACCCAATATACTTGTACTTCTATAATACCTATCTTTTTTTAATCAGCTAACGATATGATTTAAGAAGAAATATCTTATTCCTATCATCTCATTCCAGAAAACTACTTGGTCAATTGCTTAGTAAATAAAAATCCTCACTACAAGGTTCCTCGTGTGGGTGGATGCCTGGCTTCATGTATACTCGTGAGTTTGCCAAAAGAAATAAAATGGAAGACCCTGGAGAGAAAATCGAGACTGAAAGGTTACCTGAGGAGAGGAATCCCACTCAGTGGTCTAAGATGGATGCTCCATTCCCTCTAAAAGGAAGGTGGTTCATTACCCTTGAGGTAGTTTGTTGTGTCTGGACCCTGGAAGTAATCTGTGACTGAGTCAGTGACAGAAAGGCATATCACTATTTATGTTCACAAGTGAATGAATATTTTACAGACATGCCCTGCCCAGTAAAAATTATTAAATATGGGCAAAAGCAAAACTAAGCTCTTTTCAATGAAGTATAGCCTACCATCCAGTGAGCGCTTATACTTAATATTTGTGGAATGAGTTTTCTATTGACTTCACCTTCTTTTGCATGCTCATGATACTAATGATTTGATTATGTGATGACAAGGACGATTTCCAAAGGAATTAATGTGCTATTTTAAAGGGCGATCAAGATCTGACGGGCCTTTAGATTAATGTGCCCAAAGGAAGACACTGCATATCTGAAGGAGCTGAAAGCTAATGATTTCTGGCTCCTCCCTTCCTTGAGGCTCTCATGGAAGACTAGAGCTGGGCTCCTCAAGGACATCCGCAGCCCATTCATTTTAAGGATGTGAGAAACTGAGCACCCCGTGACCTCGCGTCACCTCCTCCCCCTTCTCCTCCTCCTCCGCACGTAATGTTCTATAGCATGCTTCAGAAACTCTCCCCACGAGATTGTCATTAATCATCTCTCGGAAGCGTTTGCTTTCCTCTTGCAGCTGTGTAAGGCAGGAAGCCTGGAACGTTGTGTTGGTGGAGCAGAGCTGTTGCCACTGGAATTACTGCTGCTCTAATAATCTGTTCCTACTGCAAGCACCGTAAGTTTTCCTGAGGAGCTAGGTTTTCTGGAGAAACAAGATGACTAACCATTTTCATGGTTCACATGAGATTTTTTTTTAATTTGGTTTGGTTTGGTTTGGTTTGGTTTGGTTTGGTTTTGGCTTCAACATCCACTTTCACTGTACATCATTCATTTCAGTGTCTTTCCGGTTCATAGAACTCAGGTTCTCAAGCATCCTGTCACTAATGGTAGAGTTTTGTTTGTTGTTCTCATTATAAAAGTCCAGACACCTGCATATTGTTCTTCCCTTATGAAAACTGAAACTATCTCTTGGGCCTGGGTAAGCCTTCTCAGAAGTGGATTACTTGGCACTGTATTGGTCGTTGAGAAGATAAGTCAGAAGAAGAAAGCTCACCCATCACAAGACTCTGACTTTGGAAAGTTCAACAGAACTCTCAGGCTTCGTGTTCTTACTTGGGTGTCCATGGCTCATAGATGGGTGACTTCCTCCATTGGTTACTGATGTAGCTTCGTGCACAGATTCATGGAGCAAGAGGACAGGCAAGATGGTATCTTGAAAAGGAACATCTCCAGAATGATCTTAACCTAGAACTAGAACCAATAGTTGTTCCCAAGACTAAGGGCTAGACTTCTTGGTGAGCTTTCTTCCAGGCATTGAAATCGTTTTTTAGGGTTTGCGGGAGATTTTCTCATCAGCGAACCGAGAGCCACTTTCTTAAGTGACAGTCCGGTGAGTTTTCAGAAGCAGCTCTGAGCTATCAGCTGTAGATTGAAGTGTTTGCTGCATAGGAACTGGGGATTCTTGGGCTAGCTCACAACCCCCTTGCTGTCTATGTCTTTGCTTGTAAATTAGAAACGATAATGTCTCATAGAGCTAGGGGCTTGCATCATCTTGTGGCTCACATCCTGAGATGTTTGCAGAGTCAAGTTCAAGCCAGTCAGAACTGAGGCTGACTTAAACCTTGGCACTTACCCTATTGGTCTTGAGGGATCTGAAGCCATCAGTTGTACTAGGCAGACAGAAACCCATGTGACTTGTAGGGAAATACGTTTCAGTAACATAAGATCCTTATCTCACTTTCTCCTTACTCCCCACTCTGCACTCTCCAAGGCTGGTTTTTTATCAAGTTGGTCATTCAAAGTTGGCCCCAGAGTGTCGGTATTTTGCCAGGTTCTTGAAACAAGTGGGTCATTTCCAAGTTGTACACTCCAGATGTAAGGACCTACTCAGCTATATTTAACATGTCGGGTCACTGGGAGACAAGGAGTTATAGTATTTAAACAACACTCAGACCCTTAAACCCTTCTTTTTTATTTGGAAATAAAAAGAAGTCACTTGTATTTACAAGTTAAGGGAATTAAACTGACATATCAGAAGCTGAATCAAAGCCAGCCCATCCTCTCAAACATAATCAGCACAACTGTCTAAAGCAGGAGTTCTCTGACTTATCAAGGGAGTGTTGTGAATGGAGACAGCAGCTGTACAGTCCACAGCCCACAGTACATGTCTTCTGGGGCCATTAGGAGCTATTTATAAAGCTTCTATGCCCTCAGAGACTTTTCCCACTGACCATGTTCTGCATGAAGCCTTCAGGACCAGTGCAATCCATACCTCAGCCTGTAGCATTTGCTTAGCCTAGAAGGGCATTAAATGGTTATGTGCTACTTATCAGTCACATTTAGATGTCACTACAAATGAAAATTAATTGGAAGCTACTTCCTGATTCCAGGGTCATGTGTTAGGTCTCCTCCTCCTCCTCCCTCAGGGCACACCTTTTCCACCCCACACTTTCCTTATTACCTGTCTTCAGTTCCAGTTACTCATTCCTGTCCTGTTGCTTGACCCGTTGCTCTTCAAGAAGGAAGAAATGTCTGGGTAACGTTAGAACTCCAAAGGAATCTTTTTGCTTTTTTCTTAATTACAAACTAAAGACGAATCCCAAGGACTAAATATGAAGCAAACATTAGAAATCAGAATTTCATCATACAGAGAAATCTCTCGCTTGGTATGTCGCTTAAAAATAAAACTGGTCTAAACAGATGAAAGAAAACAATGAGAGTTTAAAATTAATTTTCCAGTAGCTTCTGGGGAAAGAAGAGGGTCTTGTTGAACTCTGAGATCCGAGTACGTGTGCCATGTCAGTTATTATTCATCTCATGTAAAGTTTATTATAATAGACCTTTTGAGCCACCATATTTGGGATATTTTTTCCAAGTTTCTAATTGAAGTGTCTGGTTTAATATTCCAAGGAGAAATAAATGAATCAAGAGGCTGGAGAGACAGTTCAGTGCTTAAGAGCACTGTCTTGTTCCAGAGGACACAGACTAAATTTCCAGTCTTAACTTCAGTCCCAGGGGAACCCAACACCCTCTTATGGCTTCCATGGCCACCGCAGGCCAGTGATTCACGGACATCCGTCAAGCTAAACATCCATACACATAAACTAATACAATAAAATTTTAAAATTAATATATAAAACCTATAAAAGTCTTTCTCAATAGTCAAAGCTGAAGAAAAGTTGTATAGTTAAACCCTTTGCACCGTGGAGGGACAGAGTTAAGTGACCAGGGATCTCAGGTTAGCTGCTGGCTAACAGCAGAAACAGTGTGTACTTTGGATTGCTGTGTTGTCAAAAATTGTAAAGGATAAAGAAAATAATAAAAAATAAAAATTAAAAAAAATTTAAAAAAAGTTGTTGCTGAAAAAAAAGAAAGAAAATAATAAACAATGTTCCCCTAAAGTTTGACATTCTCTACTGAGAATACAGTCTTCTGGAGTGGAAGAGTTCCAGCCCTTGAGCTGTATGTCATTGGTAAAGGTGACAGGGGCATGGAGATGACCTGATTCCATCCCACATCTGCAGTCTGAATCCTCTCATAGGGTAAATGCATGACAGCAGTTGCTGGATGACAGTTTGTTTTTGTTTGTTTGTTTGGTTGGTTGGTTGGTTGGTTGGTCGGTCGGTTGGTTGGTTGGTTTTTTTGTGGGGGAGGGGTGTTATCCTGTTCTGGAATCGTTGGGTATTTGTTCTACTATGGATATTGTCTGAGTCTATGAACAATGTCAGCTCAGACTTTGTTATCAGAAATATCAGTGGCCTCTCCTGTGTTTATAGAGAGCTGCTACTGCTGGGTCAGCCATTGTCACATTTTAACAACTGACAAAATGTCAGACACCTATTATGAAAGTAACTTTGGTGCAATTACTTTTGGCTAGGTGGAGAGGTGGATAGATGATAGATAGATAGATAGATGATAGATAGATAGGGATCTATATTGCACAAATATATTTTGTTACAATTACTCCATCCATCTCCCAAAGTCTGCACCAAAAGTACAGTTACTTTTAGGATTGCATAATGAAATTGTCCTGTGTGTGTGTGTGTGTGTGTGTGTGTGTGTGTGTGTGTGTGCGCGCGCGCTTCACATCTGTGTCACCTACAGTATGTTACAGAGGTTTTGCCCTCCACATGCGTAACTTCAGTATCTGACCCTTGCTGTTAGTTAAATAGTTGATGGCTCAGTAAATGAATCAGGATTTTCTCTGACACTCTCAGTGCTGGTTTGTGATTAATACACAGGGTGATGACTATTAATATTAATATTTCTTCACACCGAACAGTCACGCAAGCCTCGTCACAAGCACCTCTGTTGTTGTGTATGTTTACCAGTAGTGAGCAGCCACCCATTTAAGTAGAGGTTGTGAAAATGTCAGTCTAATACACATTTATTTATTTTAAAAAAAAGGGCAATATTGAATGTATAGGCCTGGAGCACAAAGAACATATTTCTCTTGACAGCCCGTAGGCTGTTTCCTTCCCAATTAAGTATCTACTAGCTATTCCTGGTGTCTCCTGTGGAAATTCAAAACACATGTCCTTGCCCTGAATCAGGAGGCCAATGATAGCACCTTAGCTGAGCAGGGCAATTGGCTGACCTCCTCACTGCAGTTAGGCCTTATGTTGCTGAGAGAAGAGCAGGGACATCCACTGCTCCCTCCCACAGCACTCTGCTCTTTCATCACTGTTAAAAGAACAAAATTAAACTCTGCAAGAAAAAGCATCTGCCTTCAGAACTAGTAGAAAGCTAAGTACAGGATGAGAGTGATTTTACAAGCAGAAAAGACCTTACTGGTGACGGTTATCTGGCCACATTACCCACTGTCGCCCAGACTCAGCTCACCTGCCTCTCAGAACAGTCTTTGTCAGCTGACTAAAGCAACCATGCACAAGAATGAGCTGCTTTTCCCTGCCAGCAACCTCTCTTCCAAGATGTTCATTGGAAAAATGCTCATGTCTGTCCAATTATGAACTTGCTAGCTGACATAGATTGTGAAATGCTGGCAGATGTGGGATTTACAATCTGGATGAGAAAGCAGGGAGTCTGGGCCAACCACGTATAGAGTATCCCCTGCCCAGTTGCCCCTCTCCCAGTCACCCCAGCCACCACCCCTGTCCTCTGTCCCCATCCCTGCTTATCCACTGAGTGGGAGGCTCTCAACAGCAAGCCCTGCAGGCCACCAGACCCTCTCTAGGAAGAGGGTAAAGAGAATGAGTGATTCCTATCAACTTCTCTGTGGGCTCAGAAGACCTGAATTACAGCTGTGTGTGGATGTGAATAGAGTGTTTCCTTACAAAAAGGACCTGTGATGTGTCCCAGTGAGGGACCTGCCTGCCAAACCTACCAGAGAGGTGTGGTCACGGAATCAAAACTGTGCAGCTGTGTCTGTCACACTGCCTCTAGAAGTAACGTGACTTACAGATGAAAGAGGGCTCGCCTTAAAGTGCAGTTTAGTATGCGACACAGAACGATGCTGTTACAAGAGCCACCTGATCCGAAGTGCACATGGCTGAGATGTGGCAGAGGCAGAGCTGGTGGCTTCCCACAGATGATAGTTACCCCACTGGCTGAGCAGCCCTACGCCGCTCCCCAACAACAGCATTGTCAAAGCCCAACAATGCGCCTTTGCCCGTGAACACATGGGCCCAATGGCTGGCACTGACATAGTCCCTCAAAAGTGCCACTGTCCTCAGTTCTGAGGCAGCCTTATTGTTCAGAGCTCAGGGACTGAGGCTTATGTCCAAATATGAGACAATAATTTGTGCTGTATACTTGATAGCAGTATTGTGGGTCATCGTGATGTCAAAGATTCTCTCCAGTGACTTCCCCCACACCCAGGCTCCAACCCTCAACCCTGTGAATAACTATTTACCCCCAACTGAAATGCCAGCAAAATATCTGCTGCACTTCCAGACAATATACACTAAGAGCAAAGAAACCATTCTCGCTCTCGCACTACATTGGCTCACACTACACGGGAAGTCTTCCAGAGCCATCAAAACCATTGTGCTAAACAGTTAGCAACTGAGGGAATAAGTTTAATTATTAACAATTAAAAAATAGTAGTAAATTACAGTGACTTCCCAGGTTTGGAAGATTGTTTTTGGATCTGCTCTACCTACTTGCAGTCAATCTGGGAGCAATACAGTAGAGAAACCTCTCTGGGCCACGTGGGTTTCGGGTATGTATAGGCTGGGTATGATGTGGAAGGTTATGATTTACTTATACAGAAAAGTCCCAGAGGTAGCCAATGTGTTTTGAAGAGTATCACATAGGTTTCCTTGCTTTAGAATTAGCAGAAGTCATTGATAGCTCCTCTACTGGTACATGATACGGGATAAGCATCATACGTACGTTATGTGCTGTCCCAGCAGTACCAATGACTACCTGCACTTTTGAACCACAAAGGTGATTTCCGCACAGAGTGTTAAAAAAACAAGTCAATTGAAAATCACATCCATGTGCTGGATTGACCTAAGGCTTTGGGTTGCCAGAAATAGGAAGAACATTTCCAAATGGCTTATACAGTTCAGAAGATTGATTTCTGAAATTCAAGAAGTCTTGAGCCAGGGTAACTGGAACATAATTTCACTCACCACCTCAGCCACCTCCAGACCAGGTGTTTTGCTATCCTGGCTTGACTTTGTCCTTAGAGCTGCAAAATGCCTGCTGAAACAATGTGCGTTAGAGAGCAAAGAAACCTTTCCCATCCCACCACATTGGCTAGAACTGGCCACATGGACTCTAACAAATCTGTCCTAAGGAAAATGGGCATGCTAAAACTAGTTTATATACTCAAGATTGCTCCTAAACTGTACATAAGGTGTTTGATTTTCTTAGAAGAATAAGATACTGGGATACCCTGAACAGAGGACTCTTAGTGTGGGAGTGGGGGATTACTTTACTCTTTCTCAGACAGACAGACAGACAGCCATTGGATGGCACATCTGTGTTTCTTCCAAAGCAGCAGAGTATCTAAAATGTAAAACCTTAATTTGGAGAAGTTGGAACCTTTCATATTAAAGTTGAGCCATCATCTTGGGAAGCAAGGGGAGAGTCAAGTTAAGAATGAAATTTTCCATTGTGCAACTTGTCCAATGAAGTCCAGACCACTTCCTCTACATTAGGGCTGTAGACTCTAGATATGGAGGCATCCTCACCAGGAGATAATACCTGTTCGAGACTTGAAAAGGACAAAGAACCAGCCTTGGGGTGAATACCAATAAGCTTCCAGAGGGAAGAGTACTCAAAAAGCCCTGAGGCAGAGAACAGGACGTGCCCAGCAGTGCTGGCACACTGAGCAGAATATAAGGAGGCAAAGGTGACCAGTAAAGAAGCCGTTCAGAATCCTGTGATTCCTGGTCAGGAATGGGGGGGGGGGTCTAGGTGCAGCGAGCCACTGAAGGATAAATTGTATCAATAACCAAAAAGTGGCAGTATCTATTGAAATTAGGGACACTATCCTTAGAGACGCTGCTTCCAGTCCCGATTTAGACAGTAATCAGGAAGTCAATTTCATTTCCTTAGGTCTCAGCAAAGTCAACTTTCAGTTCTATGTATGTAGTGGACAAAAAGTTCATGGTCTGATTAGCCGAGTGACTTGTAACTGACACAGAAAAAGTATTTCTCTATCTCTTCTTGGAAAACTCCATTCCCCAATCTGGTGAGGATCCCAGTTCGTCCCACAGTGGATCATTCACCTAGCTCGAACTGACTGTTGGAAGACTGTGGTATCCTGTGAAGAGAAGAAGGGAAGGCTGACACATCTCTCTGTGGGGCCTGCCATCTCTCTTTGCACAGAGACTGTAGATTCCATCCTGGGTCACACACCTAAAGGGTTCGCTCACAATGACATCTCCTTGCTCTAATTGCCAAGTGCTTTCATGTTTCCAGTTACATTATTTTTACATCAATGTGTTCCAGAGTGCTCCTGTTTCCTTATCAGGTCCTGGTTGGAAAGGGGTTTTGTTTGTTTTGTGTTTATATTGTCAATAAGCTTTTCCCCTCTTTGACGTTTTTATGGAACATCTGTGACTATCTGGAGGCAAACATATCAAACGAACAGTGTTGGTAGTTTGTGTACACAGTTGGATGGATACTTAGCTCTTCTAGGGTGAATGGAACTCATCGTAGGCTAGAAGTAGAGCTAAGTCTAGAAGGTACTCCTGATGCAGACACAGATGATCACAGAGCAAAAAGACATGGCCAGGACCAGCAGCTTAGATCCTGCTGCAGGAGTCAAGGCATCTGGTCCAGATGTGAAGCGAGAGTTAGCTTAAAGATGCTAACAGACTTTCAGGGATGAGAGCCAATGGTACCTGGAAAGTGACGGGATGCAGGTAGAACTGAGGTAATGCCAAGGGTGTACAGCTATTCTGTCTCCTGTCTGTGAAATAGTTCCCAGGAGGAAATAGTTCCACAGAGCCTGGTGAGGACTGAGTCTTGTTTCCATGACCTTATTGTGGAACACAAGAGGAAAAGCAAACAGTCTTCAAAACAAAGTACCAAGAATTGTGCTAGCTCCTTTACAGAGTGATTGAAGACGCACCCAGGTAACTGGGTACTACAAGGCATCGTCTCTGCCTACTATGTCCAGTGGCCAACCTGCCTTCTAAGTATGGTTGTATTAGTTATACCTTGTAAAGGTTCCAGACCCTTCTAGAACAGAGCACCAGCTGGGGACAGGGTGTCCAAATGAATGAGCTTATGGGGGTTAATTCATACTCAGACAGTGACAAAGGTTAATGTCAAAGATGAAATTGGTCCCCTGACTATTGTTTTCTCTTTTCTCTTCCTTTCGGAAGTATATTCGGTGCTCTTCGAACTGGTGCTTACATGCTGTACATTTTGATGACCAAAGGCCTGAAGCAGTCAGTTTGTGACCAGAGTTTTTACAATGGACCTGTCAGCAAATTCTGGGCTTATGCATTTGTGCTCAGCAAAGCACCCGAACTAGGTGAGTGTCTGTTTCCCTTTCCACCCACCCCCATCCCCCATTGCAACTTCACATACACAGGACTTACTAAGAATGAACAAAGAAACACACAGTGTGTAGGTCTGTCTTTGCTGGTGGTTGAGAAGCCGAAATGCCTGGACTTTAAAAATTTGCCCTACTCTCTCCTATCCCTCTGTTCCCTCCTTCTTTAAGTCACTGTGTATGATGTATATTAATGAGAAAAGGGCAATACTAAAAATAGGCCACTCTTAGGGATTTATAAAATAACACACAGTCTCTTCTCTAAGGCCCATGAACAGCTGAGCTGACGTTAAAATCAAAGAAAAAGACGAACAGCGCCACAAGTCACGGAGATAAGCAACCACTTATCTCTGCCGTCGAGATTCAGACTGGGAACTCAAACTTTGCTTTTGGGGCTTATGTTCTCATTAACTGAGCTAACTCTTGACTTCTGCTGCTTGGTTTTATTCACCCCTGAGTCTGGCCCTGGGGAAAGTGAATGTAGGATGCCTGCTAGAGATGAGTGGAAATTCTTACTCTGCTTACAGATTCTCTTCACCCTTTGGTGGTCTCGAAAGTAAGGGTGGCATAGGTTTTCTGAAGCGTCGACAAGTTATGTCAGTGACCTGTTATGAGAACGGTTTTCTGGAAATGTGTCCTTCTTGCCAGAGTAAGAAATCCACTGGTGAAGGTGGGCTCTGAGTGAATCTGAATAGCGTCCACTAGCTCACAAACTTGTGTCTTCCAGAGGAAGACAGGTCACCCTTCTATCTGGGATTCCTAATATTTTTAATTCAAGATTAATAATTATATAGCTCTAGTGGAATTGAATTGTGGAATTATAACGTACAAATGTGTTTTGTTTTGTTTTGTTTTGTTTTGTTTTTGTCTCCTTTAATCAGAGATGAGAGGGTGTAGGTTTATCAGGAGACTTGTTCTGACACTGGTGTTTTGTAAGTGTCTCACAGTTTGTGGTCACACATCCATGTATAGATACAAGTTCTCTCTGACGTGTTGGAACAGCTGAGCCACACGTCACAATGTGGTCTCAGCCTGTGACGAGTAGCCGGCAGTTGGATTGATGGTCCTAGGTCAAAGACTAAGGAAGTCACTGAAGCTCTACCGAAAAACCTTTCCTATGAGGATCAGAATATGAACGCAGGTCTCTGCATGATCCGGATTGAATGCATAAACAATAGTGTGTGTACACATGGTAGGCACATACGACACATGTAGCGCCACGAGCACAAATTGAGAGTAAGATGCACTGAGAGAGATTCAGCCAGTCAGTGAATTTATATAAGCACCTATGGTTAGAATGTAAAGCTTCTTTACCCAGAATTTTACAGTATGGTAACTACAGATCAAGCCCCAGGAGATTTTGTGTGACTGTGGGTGTGTGTTTGTACACATTTGTGTGGGGGATGTGGGCGTAGGAGGCAGAGGCAGATGGATCCATTTCCAGTGTTTTTCTACAGTATCCACCATGCTCGTTGGCCCCAGGCCTGTCTCTCCCTCCTCTCTTAGACACTCGCTCTACATATCCAGCTTTTTTATGAGTTCTGAGAATTCCAACTCAGGTCCTCGAATTTCTTGTTGAGGTTGTTCACCATGACTAGCATAGAAGCTCTAACAGATACTGCTCTCTACGGAGGATCCTTCATGGACCATCATGGAAGTTGAAATCCTTCATGGAAGTATTTTAAGAGCTGACTACACTTTCCTAATTTAACAGTATGGAACAGTGGCCTCCAAATGCCGTCCAGCTTGTGTAACAGTGTCTCTGGGGTCAGCTGCTGAGTGTCACAGGTCCAAAAATCCAAACGGTTGGCACTTACGGAGTGTTTGCCTATGTTTTGAAGGTTAAATTAACTCCTAGTCTTTTGCAATCAGTAAGTCTTACCACTATGATTTGGTAAGAAAAGTTTATTCATTGGAATTACTTTTAATTAAGTTTTCTTATTTTTAGATCCTGTCTTCTGTCTTCTCTGCCTTTGTATGTTCTAAGAATTATGGAGTCCTTTATGAATACCAAAGAGAAAGGTACACACACGTGCACACACACACACACACCCATATAGTACAACTGTGAAACTATTTTTTTTTAGTGTAAAACTATTTCTATTCCCCCCAAAACACATACCTATAGTTTTTCACTAGTCTCTTTTTTTGCCCTGGGGGTTAAGCAAGCATAATATTCACATTGCAGTATAACCATAACACCGTCCATTTCTGGAACTTTTGTATCTAACCCCCAACCCCTCCCCCACCCCCTGCTGAAACTGAACTCACTCCCCACTGACTCCTCATCACTAAACTCTTAATGATGGCAATAAGGGTTTCCCAGTGGAAATGGTAAATTTGTTTCAATGGAGTTAAAGGACTTCACTCTACTAGTGAGAGCAAAAGGGCTGGTCTTCTACTTTTCCTGCCCTGTGGCTGGTGTCTACCGTTTGTATTCTATTAAAGCCTGCTTAGATTTGCTTTTGTTGGAAACAAAACTTGGAAACATCTGCACTGAGTCTAGGCCCTTGCTCACTTGAGCTTATTGTTGTTTTGAAGTGCCGACTCAGCAGCCCTTCAGCTAACTAACTCTTCATAGAGGAGCTTAGCTATCTGAGAAGCCATGTATACAGAGTTGGATCAACACATCTCTTGGTGGTTGTGACTGCCTAGGGAGGAGAAATGCTGTTGACTTCTCCATAGGCACATAGAGATCTTGGGTACAAGAAACACCATGTCTTGTCTGCTAGCTATCTCTTGACTGAAAATAAACTGGGCCAAGGGTTGTAGGACTCACCATAAACAGGCTCATTAGTCAGAGGTAACAAAGATAAATGACAAAGCAGACACCTTCAAGAAATCAAAGCCCTTTGTTTATACTTGCCCAGCACCAATTACATACCAAGGCATATATGCTCAAGAAAAATTGACTGGCCAACATCAAGCCCGTCACAGTCTTTGGGGTATCATGTATTTCTTAGTTCCTCTATAGCTTCTGCCATACCTACAAACTCCATGGTTTGACATGACTCAGGAAAATGGAAAACGATTCTAGACTGTTTCATCAGAAGAACTATATTTGCATCAGAAGGCAAGGCTATGCAACTAAATGGTAATAGCAAAGTCCATGGAGTCATGGTTGGACCTTCTGGAACCTCCAGGTAGTATGTTTATATTGTGGTAATCCACCCTTGCTGAGGACAGTAACTTTGATGGGGCTTTGAGTAGTGTTGCTGAGAATCATTAAAGAGAGATAGTTATTCTCAGCTAATACCATCCTGAGCATGAGTTCTGAAAAAGACTCAGTGTAAATTTAGATGGATATTGTTTTCAAGATTTTATGACAGATTGTTCTCCCCCCAAAGTAATCAGGTCTCCTGAGACACTCCAGCAGACATGACAGGAGAAAGCACAGAGTACTTCAGTGCTGCAGGTCAACTGTTAAGAGACTCATTAAAACCCATCTTGATTAGAACTGACTAAATTCGTTTTGAACATGAGATTTCTTAGACTTTCACCTTCTTTCCACTAACAAAGGAATGTAGAAGTGTTGTGTCTACATTATAGTCCAGAGGGGGAAGGCATAGAGCGGTATAGATTATTAGCAAGGAGAGTTTGGCCCTTAAGTGTACACATGAGAGTGGCCATTGCCTTCTGTCATTTCTGTCATTATAGGCATAATAAAAATCAGCATCTCACTAGAGATCAGAGGATTTCAATGGAAATTTTATAATAGGCTTATAAATGTAACCACTGGCAGCTTGTCTTTCCATTCTAAACAAGTTTAAAGTTATTAAATAGTTCTTGGCAAATGCAACAGGGACTACCTGTACTGATTGTCACCTCAGCCATCAGAACCTTGAAGCTTCCCAAGACCCAGCGTTAGTTGACTTTGTCTATACCAAGAACTCTAGGCCATCCCACCAAGTATGTGAGGGGTAGCCTAGGGTTGTACTGGTTTCGTTTGTCTGTCATGAAGTCTTGGAGTGTTTTGTTGGGCACTTGAGTTTGTACTTCAGTCTGCCACCTGATCGTACTTGCTCTGAGACCAGTCACCTGTCCCCCTTCTGGTCATTTTTCCTGTTATGAATAATTGAATCTGGTTGGTGATGTCTATTTCAGATCAGAAGCTGGTACAATGTTCTGTTGACGATCTTGAAGAGTAGCCCATCTTGCTTGTTTAAAATGTCTACTCTACTCCTTAGAGTCAGCCTTAGTCCTCACTCATGTGGCTTTGTTCCGTTCTTTGTCTTCCAGGTGACACGATATTCATCATTCTGAGGAAGCAGAAGCTAATCTTCCTGCACTGGTACCACCACATCACTGTGCTCCTCTACTCTTGGTACTCCTACAAAGACATGGTAGCTGGGGGTGGTTGGTTCATGACTATGAACTATGGCGTACACGCCGTTATGTACTCTTACTATGCCTTGCGGGCTGCAGGTTTCCGAGTCTCCCGGAAGTTTGCCATGTTCATCACCTTGTCCCAGATCACGCAGATGCTGATGGGCTGTGTCATTAACTACCTGGTCTTCAACTGGATGCAGCATGACAACGACCAGTGCTACTCCCACTTTCAGAACATCTTCTGGTCCTCGCTCATGTACCTCAGCTACCTTGTGCTCTTCTGCCATTTCTTCTTTGAGGCCTACATCGGCAAAGTGAAGAAAGCGACGAAGGCTGAGTAGTGTCAGAACTGAGGAGGAAGACATAGCTCAGGGTCATCACGAAAAATAATAGACAAAAGAAAATGGCACAAGGAATCACATATGGTGCAGCTAAAACAAGACAAAACATACGTATGAGCAGACACTAAGCCCAAGGCAGCTTGGGAGTGATGATTAGGTTGTAAGTTTATGATCCTTTTTTGGGTGAGGACTCGCTGAGCGCAACTCCATCTCAAATCACTGCTGCTGAGGGACCCCTTCCCTCTGACCTGTCAACTCTAGAACACACTAGATACCAAGGCAGCCACGGGCAAAGAGATTAGTGAACAGCAAACAAACCACTGCAGGAAGAAGGGGGTTGGGGGGAATCTATTCAGATTCTTGTTTGGTTTGCTTTTTCTCTAAGGATAAAGGAGTTTCCCCTTTTCAAACTGTACGAGCACACATACAGACACAGACACAATCTTTTCAACATGAAACCAGAGCTGGTAGAAAAGATAAACATGGAAGAGACAGGGTTTATATCTAGGACAGCAATGCTTTTGCAAAAATCTAGGCCTTTAAAAGAAAGGTTAGCTTGTAACTCCTTGACAAAAGTTGTCTTAATTATTTTTACTGCAACTGAAAATAACAAGGTAGATACTTTGCCCTTCACTGCACAGCCTTGGGCTGGTGTGTTTGCTACAACCAAACAGAGGACAATACTTCCCCGTGATTCTTTATTTCTGGGAGAAAGAAAACCATACAGCCCAAACCCCAAGAAGGTGGCCTATAGCAAACCCTGCAATTGAAGCATCACACTGACAACTGTTATTTCTGCTCTTCGGTGAGATAGGAAGCATCCATTGTTCAGTTACCCCAAACTTTAAGATGGAGAATGCAGAATTGAAAAGAAAGAAGCTCAACTGGCTGGCTTGAAAATGGAATCTTGTACTATCTATAACAAAACCCAGCCCGTCGCCGCTGGAGCTGGTAGGGAGAAAGGACGATAGGAAGAGACCGGAGCTGAAGATTCATCTAATACAGACTGTTCGCCTCCCTCCCTGTTTGACCTCACACATAATCCTGGCTTTCTAAATAAGGCCCTGTGACACAGTCCGTGCTTTCTATGTTTTTGTGACTTTCAAAAACAGATCTGCAGGACTCTGCCTGATATGGGGTAAACACTGTGTTTCTGCAGCCTCTGCATTTGCACCCTTAAGCAGTGCTGAGGCGTGAGAAGTGCCCTCTGCTGGCTTAGTGAGAAGCTTCAACATAGTAGGTTGAAATAGCTGACCACAAAGGGCCTGCGTAGATTAAACCCTAAGTTCTAAGTGCTGTCAAACACCTGACATATATTTGACCAAATCAGAAGAGAGAGAACCTCTATGCTTCAAGTAAGCTTCAAAAAATTTTAAGGTGACTTTCACTTGGGAACTCAGAAAGTCAATGTATTAAGAGCCATATTCTTAACAAAAAAAGAAAGAAAGAAAAGAAAAAAGAGCTAGACAATGTTATCTGTAATATTTCAGTCCTCTACAAGCCAAATAAATGTGTCGATGTTCCTAATATTTCAAAGACGCAATTACGTAAAGTTGTTAATGTGATATAATAGTATTCTAATTGGTTAAGTAGTTTAATAATTAGGCAAACTAGCAGAAACAATTAGATTATAGACACATAGCCACATACACACAGAAGTGTGAGGTACACGGGAGCTGTAAAGCCCAAATCAATAGCAACACAATTTTTGGCTAGCAGAAACTATCACCTATCTTCCTTTACTTGAGAGTGTACAGTAAAAGGGATTTTTTTTTTCAAATTATTTTTCTATTATTTTAGCTTTAATTGTGCTGTCATTCATGAGGCAGCTCCTCGGCCTTTCTGTGAGAGATGGCATGGGTGTTTTCATGTGGCTTGTGTGTGGAATTGGAAACGAATAAAATCTGATCCCATTCTGTGGGAACAGGATCAAGAGTGAACAAAGAATCCATGCGGATCAAGTCATGACTGAAAGACTGGGGTGGTGGGGAGCCAAGCAGGGGCTGGAGTGAGCTGTGGCATCCATGTTAACATTGTGTGGTGGCTGATGGATGAGACATGTTTGAAGGGGTGTGTTATCAGGGTAGAAGTTAACTGGAGAAGAAAGTCTAGAAGCCACTACATCCAGTGGAGTCTTAGGATGTACTTGTTCCTTCGAGCTTTGTAAATGCACAGTAGTGTACAATAATAAGCCTTTCCCTTGCCTTATAGAAGAAAGTGAGCAAAATAATGAAAACCAGGAGGCCACCCATCAGTTGACTTGAGTCTAATCAAAAGGCCAGCTTGAGGCTCATCTGGTTGGTTCAGTTTAATTCAGATATTTATCATAGAATACAGGTTACAATATGGAAATCTCATAAGCATAAACTTTTAAAAAGATTAAGCTATGCTTCCAAAGCACTTTAATCTCAATGTTCGCTTCATGCTCTCTTCACTTGTAAAATAACTTAGACTTTTCATTCGCACATGAATATGTAATGAATAGTTTCAAAACCAGCTAAACTAGAGCTACAGGCAATTCCAGTGTTCATCATGGGAAGAAAAAGCCACATGTTTTTTAAAAAACAGAATTCTGATATAGGCTCAGCACACAGTTTATAACATATCAGCTTAGCTGCTCCAATTATATCAAGATACGAGGCTGGACCACTGGCCTATGACACATCTGAAACCTGCCAGAGAATTGACTGCCACATAGATATAATACTGCTGTCGGTGAACATTCCGGGCAAGCAAGTTTTTGTAGCTGCCCCACTATGCTGCAATAGATTATCTTTCTATTGAAGATTTCTCGCTGCATTCCAATCCCCAGTGTGGTGGAAACTTAATTCCTGGATTGAATGAACACAAATCCGAGATTTCATATAAACGCAGTCACGTTCACTAGGTCTGAGCATCAACTCAAATGTGTTGAGTTTGCAATGAAATTCTAGTGAGAATCACTCCGTTCACACAGTAGGAGATTTTTATCTGGACCTTCTAGTGTCACTTGTGAGAAAAATAACAGCTATCATTATTATTTATTTATTGTATTTATATCCAATGCCAGGCCAAAGTATTGATTTAAAATCACAGCTTATTTCAAGCAGTGTCCCCCCCCCCCGCCCCCATCTTTCTAATCCTTCTGCACTATAGAAAGTTGAGACTGGAGGGAAAATGCATATGCATTGCTGCAGGGGAAAGCAGGTTTATTAATCCTCCAGCTGTCTTTATAAGATGAGACCGATTGATCCACTGACCAATGTAGCTCAGGCAAAAGCTTCATGTGGGTAGAATATCTACAGGAGCCTAAGAAAACACTTCCAGAGAAGGTAACCACAGATTATTTGTTGTTTTGTTTGTTTGTTTGTTTTATATCTTCATGGCAACATAAACCTATCACAGAGTTACAAAGCACCATTACACTGGGGTAGAATGTTCCAGAAATCTGGCTATATTCCCAGGCTGCTCAATTACCTGGGAGTGCCTGGTTACTATCTTGTTCTGATAGAAGGAGCTTTTGCTCAGGAACTACCAGAGATAGACACCAAGTCAGCCCTAGCACATTCTGAGAGCCTTTTCCAGGCATAGGTAATGGATCTTCTGACTATTGGATTGCCTAAGTGTCAAGCGAGTACTAGGAGAATGGAGACAGAGTAGACTCCACCCCTTGAGTTCTAGGTTTTGAGTTGCATTGGCAGGACTGGTGACTAGACACAGTTCCTTGTGGAAGTGTCAGTGCGAGAGAGGGACAGTTGTGAGAAAATCATGACAGTCCAGAGCTTTCCAGCCTTCAAATGCATCTTTTTCCAGTCTTTGTTTTATAATAAATATTTTGCTCTCAGTTTGGGACAACAGTAGAGTCTGTAGTCATTCGATCTACAGCTTAAAATAATTCTGTCCCTGTTCTTACATACAGCACCCATTTCCTGGTGCCTGAGGTCCCTGCCATCAAATAATGATTTGGGTGAGAATTCACAACATATCATGTGTCACTTCTGCATATTGAAGTGGCATCTAATAAAGCAAGGACATCCTATTCTGTGTGAACACGCAGTATGAAGCTCTGCATCCTAGTTGGTCATTGAGCCAACATCCTCTGTACCCAATAGGGACACAAAACAGATGTTGGTGCCTGTACAGAATTCTCAGTGCCTGTTGTGACAGACTGTGCTTAGAAACACACGTGAGCCATAAAGCAGGAACCACAGGTGAAACGGCCGATTAAAGTCCACCTACTCCGAGCATCGTAGGAAATCCAAAAGCCCATTGTATAATCTAATATTGTCCTCATCCCCAGATACTTTGAAAACTAGGATTCTCAGAGAGGTGGATACCTACGCTTCCATTTTCTCACAACAGTCCCTAGAGTCATTCTGGTGGGTGCAGAGCCTAGAGTGTTCTGGGTGGTTGTTTGGGGGAGTCTTGGAAACTGTACTTTGATTGCAGGTCAGACAAAGCCAAATCCAGATACTTCTGTGTCACTCACCACTTGTCCACACCCACCCACAAAACAATTATAGTCAAGTTCTCCTGGAGTACCTAGCTGATTACTCCCTCGGATAAGGATGCAACCATGTTTGCAACCCAGTTAGGATACATTAGAAAGAGCCTGACTCACTAGCATCTAAACAATATTATTTTCCCAATGCTTGGTGGCACTTAAGACTTCTGCTTGACAAAGATCCAGGTGTCACCTGGTGGTGCCTCCTACTAGTGTGAATGTGTTTCAGTGAAGTATGGGTCTGAGCATGATCGGGCTGGGCTTTTCTCACTGCTACTCCGAAAATGACTGGCATTCTGCTTCTTAGGCCCTAAACCCATATTCAGAGGGAAAAATTCACTACCAAGCCTCACAGCAAATCACAGTGTTGGAATTCTTATTTTCAAGTGCTTATCTCACAACATTGAAAAATATTTTTGGTGTATTAAGATTTAAAATAAAGTCATCATAACTTTTGATTTAGAACTGTTTCTAGTTTCTTGTTGTTTTTCGTTTCTGGTCTGGAGCAGTCCAAAGAGAACAGCTAGGACACTGGAGGCCAACCAGAACTCTATGGAAAGTCACTCCTACATCCATATGTTGATGGATACACGAATGGCTAAGATTGCTCTCGCTTTCTCTGGCAGCCCACCAATGACACACAAGGACTATGAACACGTGGATGTCAATTCCTCCAGGTACCTAGCTCTTCCAGAACGCCTTTCATGGTTGCAGCATCTTACAGATGGCACTGCTCCCATGCCTTTTGGCTCTTCATGAAGTCTTTCTGGACAGATGAAATAGGCTCCAGTTAAAACCACTGTGGTGGGGCTGCAGAGATGGCTCAGCAGTTAAGAGCACTGATTACTCTTCCAGAAGTCCTGAGTTCCCAGCAACCACATGGTGGCTCACAGCTATCTGTAAAGGGATCTGATGCCCTCTTCGGGTGTGTCAGAAGACAGTGTACTCACATATATAAAGTAAATCTAAAAAAAATTAAAAATTAAAAAAAAAACTGTGGCAGAGGTAAGAATGGAGAGATAGTCCCTTTAGACATTGCAATTTTGCTATAGCCATTCATTTGATAAGAAGTTGAATATAGTGGGCTGGAGAGATGGCTCAGTGGTTAAGAGCACTGACTGTTCTTCCAGAGGTCCTGAGTTCAATTCCCAGCAACCATGTGGTGGCTCACAACCATCTGTAATGGGGATCTGAGGCCCTCTTCTGGTGTACCTGAAGACAGCTACAGAGTACTCATATACATAAATAATTCTTTTTTTTAAAGTCATATAAATGAATAAAAACAAAATCAGTATTCAACACTGAGCTTAGTCATGTCAAAAGACAGGATGTTTCAGGGCAAGATACGTTGGAGAAGACATTTAGAATAGACAGCATGTCCTTAGTCACACCTCAGTTAGCAGTCCAGGTCAGGCACCCTCTGACCCTAAGATGCTTTAGCCTTCCGAAGTCTGGGTGCTCAACCCACTGTCAGCATGTATTGTTTGCTGTTCAGTGGTTTATGTCATTCTTCACGGTTCTTTGCAACCTTGCTGGGAGGCATTGGCGTTTTAAAACCCAAGAACCTGATGTTTGTGGAAGTTTTCCACAGCCAGATGATGCCGTTCACCTTATCTCTGAATGTATCATCAAGACAGGGCTTTTAAATTTCTGTTATCACCTGTTTAATGTACTAATTCAGGGTTGATGGGGGATAAATGCATACTATATAAAGTATTTTTATTTGTATCAAAAAAAAAAGATAACCAAATAGGAACTTCTTATAGTTTCTCTTCTGGTGTGTCTTTTAAGAAACAGGTTACCCTACCGCTGCCCAGCTATAGATAGTGCAGTGGTTTTGACGCCAAGAAATATCACAATCAGGCTTCCTACAAAAAGAAAGAGATCACAATGCTAGTGTTACCGTAGTGTGGCTCTAGTGTGGGCTCTGGTTTTGTTTCAGTTTGGTATCTTAAGCCAGTGGTCACCGTGGACATCCTACATCAATGATCACATCAGTTAAAGTAACCAAAATGGCTCTAGTGGCCTGCTGTGCCTCGTATCTCCCATGCCTCAGATCTGCACTGAGGCTTCGGATGATTTCTGTAAGTGTCTGACACCAAATAGACAAGACACGGCTAAGCACAGGCATGTGGTGAATGGGTGCCTGTTTGCATTCCACACAACACACAAAATTACCAACTTTCCTTCTCAGTCTGTATTTCTTGTTTGGACTGACTTGACTGTAAGTCTCTGCTGCTCCTTCCTCCAGCAGAGGACCAGCTAGTCGCAGACCACAACCTCTACAACTACCAGAATAAACCTTTCTCCTTTCTAAGATGATCACCTCAGGTATCAATCATAACTAAAGGCTCATTGCTATATATATTGCTATATAGACCTTTTACATCTTTAAATTGCCTTTGGTTGGAGGTGGATGCCTCTGGGATTTTATTTAGTTATTATTATGTATTTATGGAGTCTGGGTTTTTATGGAAGAGATCATGTGACACACTATGAAGTCGAAGGGTTAAATCCATGTGGCAACCTCCTCCTGACTCAGGCCTGCTTCTCTCTCACACCAGGATTCTGTGGTCTCTGCTATCTTCAGCCTCCCTGGGTGGAAACCCTGGGTGGTGCTCTGAGGTTTCACACACAGCTTCCTTTCTTACTGACTACACTAATTCCTTTCATACTACAGGGGAAACTACCCCCACCCCCCTGCACACTCTGGTTGTTGCTTTGCCATGTTTTATTCATGAAAACTCCAGTGGGTGTTTGAGGCAGCCAATATCTCTGTGAGGAGAAAGAAAACGTTGCCTGCATCCTCTGTGGCTCATAGTTACACACTTGAGTTGCTCTAAAATATCAGAACATTTTTGTAAAATGAGCACTTGGTCTCCAAGAGAGAAGCAATTATAATTTCCACTGAGTTTTCAAATAATAAACATAATGTTATGTTTCAATAGAACATAAATAAATTGACTTTCCTTACTGACTTAAGCAACCCTACCAACTCATCTGTTCATTGTATGTAACCTGACTGGGAGCCACTAGCCTCTGAGGGACTTTTTTTTTTTTTCTAGATTGTGGTCCCACAGATAGCCCTGACATCTGCCAGGTCTCTTGCGTCTAACTCAAGAACTCACCAGGGGGAAGAAAGCTAGCTGTCTTGAAGTCGATCAGGTGTCCTCCTCCAGTCTTTATTAAACCTGTTACTGCATTTTTCTTGTGGCCCTGGAAATCTCTCTACAGAGCCAGGTTCCCAGTCAGCAGCTTCTGTTCATCAGTCACCTCTGCCTCAGCCCTGCAGTGAGATAAGACATGGCTTCCCGTGGTTAGAGGGTCTGTGAGGAAACGCCTCCTTCCACCAAGGAGCCAAACAGGTCAGGAAGACAGAAGATTGATTGGGGGTCTCCATTCCACTCCTGAGCTGCTCAAAGGTTTTCCTGGGTAGAGCTCACAGACCTAGTTTCTTCTCTGTGAATAAATGTCCTCAGCCCCATGGTGAATGGGCTGCTGGGATGGCTCCCTACACCTGCCCAAATGTACCTGAGACCCAAGGGTATGGACCCTTTTTCTTCGTTTTATATTATTTATTTATTTTTATGTATATGAGTACGCTGTAACTGTCTTCAGACACACCAGAAGAGGGTATCAGATCCCATGACAGATGGTTGTGAGCCACCTTGTGGTTGCTGGGAATTGAACTCAAGACCTCTGGAAGAGCAGTCAGTGCTCTTAACCACTGAGCCATCTCATCTCTCCAGCCCTGGACACCTTTTCTTGAAGCCCCAGTTTTCCCCCTCAGGTTACCTTTATCATATGTACAGACATTTCTGAGACTGGCTGAAATCACTCAGACTATCAGCTGAGTGAAACACATAGAGAGACAGACCCAGACAGAGACAGACAGAGACAGAGACAGACAGAGACAGAGAGAGTCTGTAACACTCACAGACTCTAGGAATGCAGGCATGGATTGGTTTGGAGCACAGCTCAATGAGAGGCCAATGTCTGAAGGCCACCAGACGCCCCCAGGAGATAAGCACAACTAGCAGTTGATCCTCCGCGTGTAATAACCAAACTGAAGCTTGAAAGAAGCAATAATTTCTCCTCAAGGACCAAACCATTCCTCTTCAAAGCAGGAGATTCTCATCTACCAATGTCAACAGGAAGCGCCCCCCCATAAGTGCCTATATCTCCAGATCCAGAGGAATCTGTCTCTGGCATTCATGTATACCTGCACTCACATGCACATAGATGTCACACTCATGACACACAGACACTCGCACATCATAGTGTGCAACATACTCAGTCCCATACGAGTCCAACCTTCACAGTGGGGATTGGCGTTTTGAATTAAAAGCACAAGCACAATTGCGGAGACTGTATTTATCCCTGCCTCACAGCCATCACGGGTGCTGTGTTCCCTGGCTGGAGCATGCAGAGTAGGCGCCCTTCATCCGTGTTCTTCCACTTCATGGACTTTGTCACTTCAGGAAACAGGATTGGTTGTCTATTCCAGCGTGTCCATTTTACTCCAGATTTCTATGGACTGGTGGAGAACTAAAAATTTGCTAGAAGAATAAAGGGATATTAATATGGGGTTGTTAATATGATACATGCCACAGGAGATCTCTAGCTTCCTCACACACAAGCATAGGGAGGAGGAGAAGCTTGTGGTTTCCGTCGTAAGCATTTATCTGTTCTTTCTTTGTGTATGTGCCACGCGGGTGGAAGCTAAGGGCCATTGCCACTTCCTCACCAGCTGGCCACCCTATTTTTTGAGACAAGATGGCTCACAGGTGCTTGAGCTTGCTGTGACCAGAGAGCCCCAGGAGTCCACCCCACCCAGCTTCTTTGATGGGGATCAAACTAATGTTCCCAGGCTTGAACGGAGAGCGCTTCCTTAACTTAGCCATCTCCCCAGCCCCACAATGTTCACTTCTAGACAGCAGAACTATGTTTTGGACCTCTAGACGTGAGCATTTTTTTTTAATCCCACTGGGAACGTGGCCATTTCCTGTGGTGCAGTGTCTGGGATTAACAAGCATCCTCTTTCAGGCTTGAGAACATAGGTCTGGAAATGGGGATAGGTATTTGACCATTCTGGGCCTCGGTTTTTCATTTATGCAAAGGATGGTTCTGACTGGGTAGATGACTGACATAGATGATACACATGGAGCCTTTAGCACAGCTGTTGATACCTGGAACTGCTGGATGAATGAATCCTAGGCAGTGTCATTGCATCAACTGTTGTTTCTTTCTCTTCTCCAGCTGTTACAAGTTACTCCAAGCAATAATACTCTAAACATCTAGGCCGGGCAGGGGTGCTGCACACCTTTAACCCCAGCACTTGGGAGGCAGAGGAAGGTGGATTTCTGAGTTCGAGGCTAGCCTGGTCTACTGAGTGAGTTCTAGGACAGCCAGGGCTACACAGAGAAACCCTGTCTCGAAAAAAAAAAAAAAAACTCTAAACATCCATCAATAAAGTTTCCTACCCATTTTTAGTTCAAAATATGAACTATAATCAAAACTTAGAGAATCAGACATAGGTGTCAATAAACAAATACATTTCAATAATTATACCATATTTCAATTTGGGCAGTAAAATGTTTGGTTTGACATTCTTGTTTCTGTTTGGCTTTGTACATTCATTCACATAAAATAAGCCAAGACCTTTGAGAGGGAAAGAAGGCTTCCTCTGAATGGCCACTACTGACTGATATCTTTCTAACTTGCTCTAGGATGATCATTTTATTTATTTGTTTATTTATTTTCACTATAGGCTCATCTCTAACATTAATTTTGTGAGGAAAAGAAAGAATTTTTAAAGCAATAGAAAGTAACTTCTGTATTTCATACAGCTTAAACTTCTGCATAACACAATTCATGATTATTAGGCTATTGTACAAATTTAAACACCCGAATTTAAAATGGGATGGCTTTCAATCCCACTGTAGCGTGGTTGTGATGGGCAAGTTTGTCGAGAACGGGCATCTTACCAATGCCTGGAAGTCAAGATGCAGAGTTGCTGAGAGTTGAAGGCCAGACCCTACAATACCTAATGAGCAACCTGGACTTCATAGTGACGTCTTCTCCCAGACAAAACCTAGGAGGAACAAAAGAAAGAAAAGAGAGAGAGAGAACATCTGCATCCTACACAGGTTTTCTTTTGTAAGAAACTTCACCCCAGGAACATAGCCAAGTGTCTGAAGATTATTATTTTCAAAACAGCCCAGCCGGGATTTCTCCTATAAAATGCTAAGCTAACTAAACATGCACCTGTCGTCCAGCCCCATGACTGCGTATTATTCACTTAGACGTGTGATCCAACGCACGCTACTCACTAAGCTTCTGCTTTTCAAGTAAGGAAGCCACAGGAAGAAAGCTGTCCCTGCTGTCAGCTGAGAAATCGAGTTTACTTACGTGTCCACTCAGAGTCGGCGAGCTATTTAAGGAGCGTTCTTTAGGCGGCTTGTGTTAACCGTGGGGATTATATAAAGCTCATCTCTGTTACACATACATTTCCTCTAAGCTCTCCATGCACTTTCCACTTCTGCGTTATTTTTCCATTAGATTCCAGTGACTGCATTTCAATTATAATAGCTGCCCGTAGGCAATGAGTCGATGGCGTTGAGCCTTCTTTAGCTCCCAGCCTACAGAACACAGACTAATTTTCAGCACAAACAGAATGTTATGGGCTGTGTCCTTCTCTCTCTCTCTCTCTCTCTCTCTTTTCTCTCATTACATAAAGTTTACTTGTCGAGAAAACCACATCTTACGTCCAAAAAATTCTTCCAGCTCTGACTGAAATGGCTCACGGGTGCAGTTATCGGTGCGTTTTAGAGCGCGATGTGAGATAGTTATTGCATTTTGAAACACTCCTGAAAGTTTGATTAGTAACTGTATTGTATCAGCCACTGATCAAACCTTTTATTAGGAGAGTGTCAGGAGATGAAAGGGTAGAGGGCATAGTGAGAGTGCACCACCCCAATGCCTAATTTTTCTACCATAGTTATTTTGAAGCAAACCTCAGTAGTTTCTATCACGTAATATCCTATACATGTTTTAACAGTCCATAATTAACCTGAAGAGATGGATAAAGCCACATCCCAACAAACCTCATATCCTGACTTCGATCCTCAGCACTGACACATTGTGGAAGAAGAAAACTCTCAGAAGTTGTCCTTTGCTCTCTGCATGTGCTGTGGAACAAGTGTGTGCATGTGCATGCATGCGTACACACGCGCACGCGCGCATACACACACACACACACATACACACACGAAGCAAAATTTTGAAATGAAGCTTATGGTTATCCATCCCCAAGAGGCCTGCCTGTCTCTGCTTGAGACAGAGTCTTCTCCCTTTGTAGCTCCAGCTGGCCTTGAACTTGTGATCCTCTTGTCTCCACTTCCACAATGTTGGGGTGGCAGGTGTGCAGCACCACATCCAGCCTCATGATGTTGCAGAGACACCCTCCTGCCCGTTTTTCCATTTGCAGAGATTTGTCAAAAATAGACTGCTCCTACAAGAGTTCCACATTCTGGGTTTTTCTGTTAGCTCGAGGTATCCTTTAGCTAATTCCTCTGTTCCCTGACATTGCCTATTAATGAGAATTGGGTGGGATACACACATAGAGATTTTTATAAGAACACTGGAGGTGGTTCTCAGGCATCTGGGCTGCTTCTAGGAAGCCAGTTCCCACAGGTTGGTGGAAACAGTTCTCTCCTCACAAACTTGACTTCTCTACCTTGCCTTCACCGTGTTTCAGTTCCTCCCGATGTCCTCCTTACCGTCTTAGTGTCTATTTTGATGAGTTTCCTCAACCATTTATTTCCTTAAAGATGAAACACAAGTTTAGTGTTGCGCTATTTCCCCATATGTATTAACTAGACTTCTTTTGTGTTAAAATTTTAAAAAAGAAAGAAAGAAAGAAAGGAAGGAAGGAAGGAAGGAAGGAAGGAAGGAAGGAAGGAAGGAAGGAAGGAAGGAAGAAAACATTACCTACTGTGGAGTAGCGGTTCTCGACCTTTCTAATTCAGTTAGACTCAATCTTTAATACAGTTCTTCATGTCATAATGACTCCCAACCATAAAAAGTATTTATTTATTTATTTATTTGGTTTTTTGAGACAGGGTTTCTCTGTGTAGCCCTGGCTGTCCTGGAACTCACTCTATAGACCAGGCTGGCCTCGAACTCAGAAATCCTCCTGCCTCTGCCTCCCAAGGGCTGGGATTAAAAGCATGCACCACCACTGCCGGGCTTATAAAATTATTTTGTTACTACTTCATAACAGTCATTTTCATACTGTTATGAATCATAATGTAGGATATCAGACCCAGAGTGCAAGACCCACAGATTGAGAACCATTGCCCTCGGGCAGTCTGAACAGCATTTATACAGACAGGATGGGCAAGTCTCTGATTCTCTGCCTTAAATAACCAGTTTCCAGATTTGACACACAGCTGCCATAAATGCTCATGAGTCCTGAGTGTTTTTTCCTTCTACTCTCTCATTATCTTTATGCATGCCTTGATCTCTCTATATTCAACGCGTTTGACCCAACTGGGGTCCTTGCCAGCTCTGAACTTCTCAGATTCTCCCATCTGCGAGAATGGCCTCTGCAGTTTCTCGTCATGCCCTGAGTAGCCTGGGACAACTTCTGTTTTTCTTCTTAACCTAGAGGGATGTCCTGTGCTTTGTAGGCCCAAGCCCAGACCCAACCATTCCCCCAAAGACTCAAAGCTTCCTTCAGTGGCAAAACATGAATATTTCCTACAACTCTAAGTTACTCATATATTTTAGACACCATCTGAGTTGAACTATGTTGTCAGGTTGAAAATAGAGATATTTCCAAGATGTAAGACCCTGTGTGTGTCTGCACTCAGAAATCATTTCAGTCAATAGCTGACCAGGAACACACAGTAAGATTGCCAAAGAGCTTTGCATGCTCCTCTCTTTCTACAATATCTCCGTTCAATTCCTACAAGACCATTTTATCCCCAGTTAACACACTGAGCTGACTCGGAGAGCAGAAGTCTAATTGTATGAACAATCAGGCGCAGGTAAACCTCAAGGCGCTGAACGTGTTCTTTCACCATTACAAAAGCAGGTCAGGCTTCAGAGAAACTTCACAAAGCCCACCACACAGCATACTACAAATGATAATGACAGTTGCCTAATTATGTTTCAGTTAAATAATTTAAAAGAAGTGTTTTGATCATAATTTTAATATTTTATTCTACATAAAGCAGAAAGAACGATGAGAGGCGTAGTGTCTCAGCAAGGGCAAACATTGATTTAGTCAGTCAATAAATATTTATGTGCCTGGAAATCTAAGGCACCCATACTTGGTTCTTATAGCTGTGAGCTTTAAAATTAATTGCTAAACTAGGCACTTTGGAGCTGGAGAGATGGCTCAGTAGTTAAGAGCTCTATGCTGTGCAATCATGAAGACCAGGGTTTGGATCCTAGCACCTATACTATGAATTAGTGTGTGTGTTACCTAAAAATGCCTGTAACTATAGCTCCAAGGGATATGATGGCCTCTTCTGGTCTATACACAGGCACACACACACACACACACACACACACACACCACACACACAGAGGCACACATACACACACAGAGGCACACATACAAATGCACATATACCCACCCTCTCCTGCCCCAACACACATACAAATGTTTACAGATACTCACATAGACATCATATACACACACACACACACCACACACACACACACACAAAGGCACATGAACACACATGCACATATACCCACCCCTCCTGCCCCCAACACACATACAAATGTTTACAGATACTCACATAGACACACACACAATTTTTTAATAAGTTAAAAAAAGGGAATTAATTTAAAGTTTTAAATAAACAAAATACCGTGTGTACTCAGGCTGGACATGATGGTGAACATCTGTAAGGGGATATAATGTGGAGATAAGAAGGCCAGGAGTTTAAGGTCAACTTCATCTGCATGAGGCAACTGTGGGTCACATGAAACTCTCATAAAGGGGACATTTAAGGGAGGAAAGAGTTGAAATGTAAACCAATTACAACCAGGCTATTTCCATACTGTCAAGGGTGTAGTGGTAGTTTCCCTGATAGACCCAGGCAGAACTTTCCTGATTTCTCCAGCTGACAAAGTCCCAAAGTTTTTGGTCATTTATCAGTGACAGCCCCTTGCCTTCCACTGTGGTATGACCTGCTTTCAGGTCATAAATTTGTTTTATGTTCCTTTGACTGCCAGCTTGTCATTGTCACTCCCCCACAGCCCCAGCCACCTCCATGTCCAACATGTCTTGTGACAGAGTGATTGAGCCAGCTGTTTTTCTCCATGGCTGAAGACCCTGGAGACTTCCAAGAAGGCTTCCCTTTTGGCTTTGCCTCGTTGTCAGTGGACACCTTGTTACCAGAGTGGTGACTTTTTGCTGCTGCTTTTTTCTTTTTTTCTTTTTTTCTCTCTTTCTTTCTTTCTTTCTTTCTTTCTTTCTTTCTTTCTTTCTTTCTTTTTTTTTTTTTTGAGACAGGGTTTCTCTGTATAGCCCTGGCTGTCCTGGAACTCACTCTGTAGACCAGGCTCAGAAATCCACCTGCCTCTGCCTCCCAAGTGCTGGGATTAAAGGCGTGTGCCACCACCGCCCAGCTGCTGCTGCTTTTTTCAAGTGGCCCACTTCTTCATGTTAAAAGGCATGGTAGCTTTAAAGGACTCTGTTCTGACCAGCTTGAGCCCTGTGTTCCCTTTAAACCCCTCTCAGACCATTTTGTGTGTTCCCAGCCAAGTACCTCACCTCCGTCTGTCACATTCCTCATCTCCGGATGACCGGTGAGGGGAATAATGACCCCAGTCCTTTCTCCCAGCTGGAGCACACCTGTTTTTATTAATCCCCACAGACAGACTCACTTGAGGTCAAGTTCAGCCAAGTTTCTTACTTGTACACCATACTTTGGTCCTGTTCAGCTAGCACAGATTCAAACAAAATCAAGCAGAGACTTTAGAAGCATTTCTGGGGACTCAGAAACAGCCAGCTCCATCTTGTCTTTTACCCAAAAAGACAAGTTATGGAACAGAGTGGACAGATTCCATCGGGAAAGACTTTAGTTCTTCCTGTAACTTTGCCTACAAATTCCTTCTGTAAGTACTCATACTCTTGAACCTGCATAGCAAATTGACAAACAGGGTGTGTGCTCCAGGCTCAGACTGTCTAGATTTACCATCAATAAGCTGTGTGATATATAGGCAAGCCGCTCTAGTTCTTGCTGTCCCGATTTCCTTATCAATCAGACATGGATGGTAATAGCATCTTACTCATAAATAAGTAAGGATCTTGGTATTTGGCACATTTTTTTAGCTGTCAGTGACTGTTATTTAATATGCTCCATACCAAGCCACTGCTCTTGAACAGAACCCAAGAAATTCGATTTGCCTTTGGAATATCCCCTGCACTCTTCATCACCCTCCTTTAGACGTGCAGGAGCCCCTACGTAGTTCACGCCTCAGATTGCTTGGAGGAATGGTTAAATCTCCAGTGCAATTTAGAAGAGACCATAACTCCTAAATATCTCTCAAGCACGTTCTTCAGACTGATACCTATCCAGTTACAAATCGGTCAAACCTAGGCTGGCCATTCTTGCTCTCTTGAGAGCTACTCAACCCCACATTCTTTTGGCAAGAAAAGCGCTCACACCTTTTGTGGGTTTTTTTTTTTCTTTCCCAGAAGACGACACGGCTATTTGTGGTCTTAGAAATATATGTGATTGCCGAAATGTATGAGTTGTCCCCTTTCAACGTGATACTGTAGCTAACTCCCGGAGCCCACAGGCTTCCATTAAACAATGTTCATAATTGGTAGCTTGTACAAAAGCCAAGCGCTTCCCTGTTCCCATGTTTGCTGCAGCAGTTATAATATTTTCATAAGAAAAATTTATAAATGGACCTCACTAAACTCAAAATCTCTCCAAATTCTTTCATGAATACTGAAGTGTGGAAGGGAATCAGAGTGACTCCCCCAAAAGAACTCCTCCCCCCACCCCTTCCTGCTGTGAGAACTAGCTAGAGAAGTCCAAACCTATAAAAATATGCCCAAGGCTTATTTTCTTGTAAATTATAATTAAATTCACATTTATAGTTCACTAGATCACACTGGAGATTTCCCAGAAGCTTTTCAGGGGGAAAAAATAGATAAGATTAAATGATTGCAGCAAAATAGACTTTTCTATAGCAGGCATTAATTCATTCCAGTTCCTACATTAAAGCGTGCGTTTGTGAATATATGATATGCAGCTATACCCTTCTTGGCTGCTTAAAAGCGATATATGGTGGATTCATTCATCCACTTGGCAACCCTTGCCCTGGGTTACAGCAGACTAAATTAGTACAGTTGTGTTGTTTAAGAAACCAACATAGTTCTTAGGAGAGCAATGTGTGTGGTGTGTGTGAGGAGTCCATTGGAACTTAAGAACACAGTGACGATGACGAGCCTCTGAATAGCTTCCATTCAATGAAGTTTGCTCGAATTTGCCCTTCCATTTGACAGGCTTTTGTGCCTCGATGCAGTTTTACATTACAGAAAGAATAACTTCCCGCCCCCTTTTTTATTTTACTTTTTTTTGTGGGTGTGTGTGCTGTGCATGTGTGTGACTATTTGGGTTTGTCTGTAAGCTCCTGTGGTGGGGTGGGGTGCAAGTGTATATTTGCATGCCCATGGATGTCTTCCTTGATCGTGCCCCATGTTGTTATTTTTGAGGCAGAGTCTTCCCTAAACAGGGAGCTCACCAGTTCCAGCTAGTCTAACAGCCATCTACTGTCAGACCATTACTTCAGGCATCTACTGTCTTTGCACCCAATGTGTTGGGCTGTCACACTGGGTGGTTTCTATGTGGGTGCTGGGGATTTGAACTCTGGTCCTCATTGGTAAATTCAGGCCAGTTGACAGCCACTGACTACAGCCATTATTATTATCATCACTGAGATTATCAAGGGAGTCTGGGTTTTTGTAACCTGAGAAATTTTCCTTTTTTTTTCCTTTTTTATTAATTAACTACTTTATTTATTTATATCCCAAATGTTGTACTCCCTGTTCTCTTACAGGATTAGGTGCATCCTCTCTCACTGAGGCCAGACAAGACAGCCCTCCGCTACGTATGTGCTGGGGACCTCGGACCAGCCCATGCATGGTCTTTGGTTGGTGGCTTAGTCTCTGGAAGCTCCCACAGGTCCAGTTAGTTGACTCTGTTGGGTTTCCTATGAGGTTGCCATCCCTTTCATTTCCTTCAATACTTCCCCTAACTCTTCCAGAAAATTTCCTTTTTAATAGTGGCTGCAAAATGTACGATTTCTTCTACAGTCTTTATTCGGAGGCTGGGGAGGCTTGATGGAGAAAGCACTGAGTCCAGTAAAACTCGGCCGGGTCCCCAATTATACTAGAATGCTCAACCTTTCCCACTCAGCCCAGCATTCATTCCTTCTGTTCTTCCAAGGAAGCAGCTGCCCCTCCTCCAATGGCATCAGGGCCTTCAAGTCTTCCTAGCTCCTCCTCCTCCTCCTCTTCTTCCTCTTCCTCCTCCTCTTCCTCTTCCTCCTCTTCCTCCTCCTCCTGTTCTTAGTCTTCACTCGCCTCATGGCTTCAGAGCAGCCTTTGCTGACCCTCCCAGGGTTATCTCCAGTACCTCACGCTGTGACTCTCTTAGCAGTTATAACCAGCATGGAAAAGTGACTGCCTCCCCAGATGGACTATAGCCCTGTGAGGAGATGCTTTTACAGTAGCTCTTTGTACAGCTTCTATAACGTAAGCGGACACAGCTTTGGATTTTTAGAATTTTTTACTACTTGGCGTGCACATCTATAGAGGCTACAAACAAGAGAGAAACGGAGGTTGGGAGGTAAAGAGGTGAAGCCTTAAGGGCAGTAGTTCTCAATCTGTGAGTCGTGACCCTTTGGGGTCACACATCAGAAATCCTGCATGCCAGGATATCAGACATTATGATTCACAACAGTAGCAAAATCACAGTTATGAAGTGTTAGCATTCTGTCTAAGCTCCACCCCACAGCTACCTGGCAAGTCAGGTGTGCCTGACTCACTATAAAAGGGGCTGCTTGCCCCCTCTTCTCTTGCTCGCTTGTTCTCTCTCTCTCTCTCTCTCTCTCTCTCTCTCTCTCTCTCTCTCTCTCCCTCTCTCTCTACTACCCTCTTAATTCCCCTCCCCATACCCTGAAAAAACACTATTCTATACTATACCGTCCTGTGGCTGGTCCCTCAGGGGGAAGAGATGCCTCAGCGTGGGCCCATGGAGGCACCCCTTCCCCATACCTCACCACACCTCCATAGAACATGTTTCTCCTCTCTTTATCTTTTTATAAACACACCATGAAGTAGCAGTGAAATAATTTCATAGTTGAGGTCAGTACAACATGAGAAAATGCATTAAAGGATTGCAGCATTAGGACGGTTGAGGCCCGGTCCTTAAGGGTAACGACAGTTAAACACGTGCACTCTGGCAGTAGAGAAGAGAAACTGGCATAAGAAAGGTTTAAACAGGAATAGAAGTTCAGGAGTCTGGGAAAAATGAGGTGGTGGAGGTGGGGTGGCAGTGGGGTAACTGCAGCTAAAGATTTGTTGGAAGGCTAAAGGAAACTTACTACATTACAAGCCAACTAAAGTATAGAGTTTTTAAAAATTGAATGGAAGTACTCTACACGAGTGGCTAATGCTGCCCCCAGAAGTCATAGTGTTGGTGTGGAGATATTTTCCCTTAACTTGTTGCCCAGGGAGACTTGAGAGATTCCCAAAACAATACTTGCTGAAGCGAAGTCTCTTGGTTGCCTTCCAGAACTCCACAGTAAGACCCTAATGCTGAAGACTTTGCTTATGGAACCCAGAGAAATCAACCTAGAACTGAGCTGGAAGCTATTTCCTTGTGAGCGAGCATTCATAGAGCTGAGAGGTACTGTATAGGGTGCTAAGGGAGAAAAATCACAGTGCCCTAATACGCCTATGGACCATGCAAGCGTGTGTTAGTTACTTTTTTAATCACTGTGATCAAAATACCCCGACAGATGTAACTTCGTGGAAAGGAAGAGTCAGTCAGTTTGGCTCCTGACTTCAGAGGGTTCACTCATCATGAAGAGGAAGACCTCTGTGACAACTTGGCTCATGGTGATATAAACATACAATTCACCAGGAAGCAGGAGCCAGGGGTTGAATATCACCTTCAGTGTCCACCCCCACTGACCTACGTCCTCCAGCTGGGTCACATTTTCAAAGTTTCTTCCCCAAATAGCACTACACCTAGGAACAAGCATTCAAAACACCAGCCTGTTGGAGGCACTTTGGATTTAAAGTTTAACAGCCAGGACATTTTGGTTAACCATCACTGGTCAATACCACTGTCTTTTCTGTATGTTTACCCACCTGTATCTTCTCTCTCTGCTCTCAGTTTCACTGCGCCTACTCTTTCCTTAGCAGCGTTCTGTTGCTTTACTATTAGTTTGGGTTCTGGGGTGTCTGCCTTAGTAAAGTTAGAATGATTGCTACCAAGAACGAGCCCTTGGGTCCATGCTTAGCAGTGTTTAAGGAAATAGCTTTAACCCCCCAGTGATTAACCCCAGCCACACCTTACAGGAACCCTCCACTCATGATTCAAAAGTGTGCACAGGCCTCTGAGCCTCAACTTGCTCGTTAGGAGTAATTGCTCTTTGAGGCACATGAGATGTTCACAGGAATAAGTGGGATTATCCAGCTTTGCAATGGGAAGGCATACTTATTGATTCTGTGATTAGGAAGTCACTAAATATAGATGTGGTAATCTTGGGCTTAGTTCTAGCACAGCCAGATGATCACAAGGCACCTTTTCCAGATGGCCCACAAGACCGAAGTCAGATGACTCTACTATGCTTACAGGAGTCTTAGTCCAGGCAAAGGTATGATATAGGATCTTCATGAAAGGCTGTATCAGAGGATTGAGACCCAGAGACAGAAGTTCTACATATCTCAGTAGCAACAATTAAGAAGGCAAGGAGAAGGGAAGAGAGCAGATCTCTGATCTCTCCCGCCTATTTGCCAAAACAAAGAAGGGGAGGAGTGCCTTGCAATCGTCTGGCTGAGCTGAAACTAAGCCAATAATTACCACATCTGTATTTGCAGTGCCAGGGCCACAGCTGGAAAGCAGTCCTGCTTTAATCCCTCCCACAGCCCAGCCAGGTCCCTCTCACCATCCGGTTCCCATAATGCCCCTCAATAAACTGACTGGTGGTGTTTCTCTCCAAAGCAATCTTCCTATCTGTTGAACTATTTAAACATCCTTGTTCTGGCAGTGTCTACTATAGCCAATAAAAACCACCTACAGAAGTTTCAGCTTCTTGTCATGCCCAGAATGGCCCTGGTGGGGACAGTGACATGGTTCCTGCCCCTGGGACAGGGCCCTGTTCAAAGAATGTTGATGGCAGCTATGAGCACAAGGCTTTTTTGTATAATAATGTACATATTTCACTCATCCTCCCCGATAATTTTAATGACTCCATGATAATCTGAGATAGCACAAGTCCAGGAGTCGAAGGTGTAGCTAATGTCTGCAAAAAATGGTAAATGCTGGGACCTTTAGGACAGCCCTTAAGGCTATGGTAAGAGCTCTAAACACATGAGTTCAAATATATACTCAACTACACAAAATATAAGGATGCAATGTGAATTCTGAGATGCCTGAACCTAAAGGAATAAAGGCAGCTAACTATGAGCCAGCTTGTCAGAAGGATACAAAGGCAGAGATTCCTGAGTTCAAGGTCAGCCTAGGACAGAGGGAGGTGAGGCCCAGGTGTGATAGAGATGGTAATTTCAGGGCAGGGTCCCACCCAACTATCTTATCAACCACGCTTAACAAAAGCAGGCATTCTCTGAACTCTTTTGCAAAGTTAAGAAAAAAAATTGTCTGTTTGCTGTCTCTTAAGAATCAAAGGGCTGGGTCAAGGGGTGTTGATTCATAGATAATCAGCGGGAAACCGGGAGTAAATGACTGGATTGATGTGTAAAATAAGAGTGTACCTGTGTTCTGCAGGAGACCCGCTATCCAGAGAGCTTTTTTAGGATAAAAAGAGAACTGCTTGCCGGGCGGTGGTGGCACACGCCTTTAATCCCAGCACTTGGGAGACAGAGGCAGGCGGATTTCTGAGTTTGAGAGTTCGAGGCCAGCCTGGTCTACAGAGTGAGTTCCAGGACAGCCAGGGCTACACAGAGAAACCCTGTCTCGAAAAAACAAAAACAAACAAACAAACAAACAAAAAAAGAGAACTGCTTGGAGAACAGACAGATGTAGAGACACACGTGCACAGAGACAAACACACAGACACACAGACACACACACACACACACTCACAAGCAAGCAGGACATGGACAGAGATCTCTTATAATAGCAAGCAAGCAGAATAGAGACAGAGAAATCTTCAGAGAGAAAGCAGAACACAGAGAGAAGCAGACTGGAAATGCTGTATCAAACAGAACACAGGTCATCAGCTTGGATTCACGATTTGACTTTGAATCGTTCCTTTCGCTGCTTCCAGATACCCCTTCTCTCAGAACCCCTCTCCAAGCGGGTCCTTGACAACGCCTGTCTTTGTTTGCTTTCTATTGTTGTAAGAAACACCATGACCAAAAGCAACTTGAGGAGGAAAGGATTGATATCTCCTTACATGTGTAGGTAACAGTCCTTCGCAGAGTGAAGCCCAGGCAGGAACTTGAAGGCAGGAACTGGAGCAGGGGTCTTATGTAGCCCAGGCCCACCTGCTTACTGTGGTACTATCCACAGTAGGCTGAGCCCTCCAATGTTAAGAAAATGCTCCACAGACATTCTCACAGGCCGTCTGACAGAACAATTCTTCAATTGAGGTCCCTTCTTCTGGAATGACTTGATATGACTTGATAATCTGACATTTATGTCAGATTAAAGTACTTAACAGGAGTGGCAGCTATAAAAGACAGGTACCAAACTTACATTTGTTTAAGGGAGGTTGGGGGGAGGAAAATATGTGTCCAGAACCAAGAAATTTGGATCACTACAGCCAGATCGGGTCAGCAGAGGTCTTTTCCCTCTCTCTGTCTCCAACTCTGCAATTTTCTCTGTGGGATTAAATCTCAGGAGGGCTCTCTCAGGAGGACGGAAGCAGAAGCATTCTGCCTTATCAGCTTAGCAACTGTAGCAAAGACACGCCATTGCTTTTCAATAGCACCAGCAGAAATCCCAAGATTAAGCATTAGCATTCTGACTGAGATTGGATCCCCACCTCTAAACCTATACATGCGAACAGAAGGATGGCAAGTGTTAATTGGCCAAGCTTGGTCACAGAGCTAAGAAACAGGGTCAACCCTACAGTGAAAGTTGGGCTGTGCTAGAGTCAAAAAGAAAAACAAGTTGCTATGCTGAAAGAGTGAACCCTAACACAATTTGCCTCGTCCAGAATCTGCCAGTCTCTTTGATTTCCAGAGATACTTAGTCTCCTGTCTCATACTTCTGGTAGTATATTGGTTCTAATTGGTGATCCTACAATAATAGTAACCCAATCTTTAGATGGTGATGACTATGTGCTGCTTACATATTTTCCACTCACTGCCCCTCAGAACTCCATACAAAGGTGATATTATAATCAAGTTCATAAAGAGACTGAAGCAGCAGAAAGCAATTTGCCAAAATCACATAGCTAGTAAGTGATGGACACAGATCCAAAAAACAATAGGCTAACTGCAAAATGCAAATGAATTACCATCTATCTACTATGCCTTTAGTATCACTGCCTTTTGTTTTGGTCTCATACAGCTAGACAGTTATATATAAAACATGACTTCTGTGGTGGTTTGAATAGGCATGGCCCCAATGAAACACGCATTTGAATGCTTGGCCCATAGGGAGTGGCACTGTTAGGAGGTGTGGCATTGTTGGAGGAAGTGTGTCACTGTGGGGGCGGGCTTTGAAGTCTCCTATGCTCAAACTAAGCTAGTGTGATACACGGTGTCCTTTGCTGCCAGGAAACTCTTGGCTCCTTCAGCACCATGTCTACCACGCTTCCTGCCATGACAAGGACGTACCATAAGAGCTTGCTGTAGTCATGATGTCCCTTCACAGCAATAAAACCCTAAACGAGACCACCTCAAAAGTACCAGAGATGACTGAGAAAAATTCCCTCCTAGTTTACATATGTTAAGTGGGACTTGTTAAGATTCCAATGACTTGGACAAGGTGTGTGTGCTGGACCCAACAGACCAAGAAAGCCATGTCACCAGCAGAGCTTTAGCAAGTGACAGGAGGCTCAATATTCAATTAGCAGCAATTATACTGTCTCTGGGCTTAACTTGTGCTTTCTGTAAATTCTGGCAGTGGCTGTTGTTCCTGAGAAGTCTTTCGGAGCCTGATCTGCTTCTGAAAGCTTCCTGCTTCGTGGGTCATTTTTATTTGGCTTTGCTTTGCTTTTCTTAGCTTGCTGCAAGTCTATCTGACATTATTGCTCTAATAAATTTTCCCTTTTAACACACAAAATCCAACTTAATCTCAAAGCTCAATGACTGTACCGAGTAACAGTGGTTAGAGTTTCTGAAATATCGATGTTGAATTGTTTAAAGACAAACTTGATCAAAAACACCAGGGAGAGCTGGGTGTTGGTAAAGTGCTTACTATGCAAACATAAGGACTTAGTTCAGATCCCAAGTACCCAGTTAGACCTTGTTTGGGACACTAGGATGGAGAACAACAGAAGAAGACACATAAATGATCTCTGGTCACCACACAGATTACATATACACAAGTATACACGTACACACACACATATACATACACACGTGTGCAAGTACAGAAAGTGAATGAAAATAGGGAATTCTGGGGCTGGAGAGATGGCTCAGTGGTTAAGAGCAGTGACTGCACTTCCAGAGGTCCTGAGTTCAAATCCCAGCAACCATATGGTGGCTCACAACCATCTGTAATGAGATCTGATGCCCTCTTCTGGTGTGTCTGAAGACAGCTACAGTGTATTCATATATAATAAATAAATAAATCTTTAAAAAAAAAAAAAGAAAAAAAAAGAAAATAGGGAATTCTGAAAGATAACCTCCTTGGTACAAGCATCTCTCAATGTATTCATAGGACACTTCCACAAACGGTGTCACACCTATGTACCACCCCAGTTGTTATTTACCAGGTCTTTTACTTTTATCTGGAGCCAGGGATTGAACTTAGGCCCCCAGCTAACCATAGTAAGCCTTCACTCGAACACTGATGTATGTACCCATTTCCCAGTGTTTTAATTTAACTATATTTTTAATTGATTCAACTTTACCTAACTCTGTAACCACAAATTACTGCTTTTAATGAAGGAAGTATATAACTGTGGGGGCAGCCTTTGATGTCTCCTGTGGTCAAGCTAAGCCAGTTTGGTACATGGTGTCCTTTGCTACCTGTGGATCTACTGTAACCATGTCTCACTGCTATTGTTCCTAAGCAGCCTTAGAAACGAGACACCTCACAGCCCAACAGGAGTAGTGGAAGACACGTGCACTTCTTGCCCTGTAGTGGCAGAGGCAGAGGGATCAGGACTTCAAAGTCATCCACTACCACAAAATGAGCTCAGGGCCCTGTCTCAAAACAAGCAAGCAAGCAAACAAACAAAACATCTGGGAAATGCAAGTGAAGTACCAGCTCTTTGTCAGAGCATGCAGAGCCAGAAAGACTAAGGACAGTCACCCTAGACGAGGATTAAAACTGGTAACAATTCTGTTTGAGCCTTTACAACTTTTAAAATACACCTGTTCTATGGGCCTAAAATTACATTGAGAATGTTCACTGTAATTTTATTCAAAATAGCCAAAGAAACTGGGAAAAGATGATCTGCTCACCCGACGGAGTGTCATCCAGCTATAAAAAGGATTGGCTTGCTGGCACTCAAAGCAGGGAGCCATCAAAGAAGGCAGCTGGAATGAAAGGAAATTTCCCCGCAGGTGTGGTGTTTTGACTGAAAGAGGCCTCCACGATCTCATAGGGAGTGGCACTATTAGGAGGTGTGGTCTTGTAGAGGTAGGTGTGGCCTTGTTGGAGGAAGTGTGTTTTGGGGGTTGGCAGGTTTCAAATGCTCAGGCCAAGCCCAGTGTTACTCTCCTTTCCTGCTTGCTGCCGGTTGGATGTAGAACTCTCAGCTCCTTCTCCAGCACTGTGTCTACTTGTGTGCTGCCATGCTTGCCGCCATGACAATAATAAGCCAGACCTCTGCACTAAAGGCAAGCCCCAGCTGAGTGCTTCCCTTCATAAGAGTTGCCATGGTTGTGGTGTCTCTTCACAGCAATGGAAACCATAACTAAGACAGAGAGAGAGATCAGAAGAGTGGACAGGTTAGGGCAGGGTTTAAGGGGGTGGCAAAGGAGCTTCCTGAGTTGATAATAGTCTAAACGCTAATAGGATTTTAGGTTGTACAGGGAATCTATCCATTTTGTCAAACACAGTAGGTTTTATGCTGAAAGAAACAAATGAAGCAAGCACCCGACTCTCTTATTAATGATCTACAACTGAAATGTTTGGGGGAAATATACCGCTGTCTCCAACTTAACACGAAACACATTGAAACTAAGGTAATTGATAACTGGATCCAAGGACCGGCAGAGAGAGGCGACGACTCGTATAATAAGATGTTGATGGCGGACTCTAAGTGCCTGTATGAGTGTTCAGGGTAAAAATTTTTTCTGCTTAGCTGCAATCTGAAAGCCTTTATGGTAAAATATTGAATGAAAAAAAGCATCTGATTATTAAAATAAGCTGTTCGGGTCCAGATGTGATGGTGAGTTTAAATGTCAACTTGCCACAACCTAGAATAATCACCTGGAAAGAGAGAATCAATTGAGTACTTATCTTTGTCTTGTTCTTCTCTGGGCACATCTATAGAAGATTGTCTTGATTGTTCACTGATGTGTAAGGACCTAGTTCACCTTGAGGGTCATTGTTTTCCGTCTGATGATCCCCACCTATAGAAGAAAGCTGGTTGAGCATGTCTCTGCCTGCCAGCCAGAAAGCAGTGTCCCTAAGGATCCTGTCATGCTTCTGTGGCTGTGAAGTGAGGTCTGTGGCTAGTGGTGATGCTGTATGGAATAACCTACAGACCCGCCTTCAGATTTCTGTCTTGGTGTCCCTCAATGGTAGAATGTAGCTTGGAGTTGTAAGGCAAATGACCCTTTCGTCTCCTGTGGCCAGAGTGGTTTCTCATAACAAGCAAGGGGCTCATACCTCTAATCCCAGCAGCCAGGAAACTGAGGAATGAGAATGAGGAGGTTGAGGCCAGTCTGCTGTACCCAATGGGATCCTGTTTTAAACAAATGGAAAGCAAATGTACAGCCCAGCTGTATACTAGTGTAGACTTACCGCCTGCAAGTGCCACCTTAGCAGGCACACGGTCCTCTTGAAGTCTAGACTTGCAAAAGAATCTGATCTAGTGCTTTCAGTCTGTAAAGCTAAAAGGAAGATATATAGTTTAGGTTCATATCTCTCTCTCAGCTTTTCACGTCAAAAAAATGCACTTTTCTTCTAACTCTTCTAAAGTCTTTTTAAGCAAAGGAAAAGGTGGCTGGGATTTGTGAACGAGCTAACTGCTTCGGAAAAGAGTCTTAGGAGTCTTAGTCACTGCACAGATATGTCTCCATCTTACAGGCTTGGTAGAAAAGCATCAGAGCTGAAGTCCTGTGGGCACTGCTGTGTAAAGCATCTCCAGGGATGCTGATCAAGTCCAACAAGAACGGCTCAACTAGAGTTTGCAGTGTTTTCATCTAATGATAAGTCAAATCAATAGTAATTTAGACCAAAATATTTTTTTCTGACAAATCAATGGCTGCCATTCACAAAACTTAAACAACCCATAATGAGAACAGACAGAAATCTAAAAACAGCAAAGCAAGCAATAGAAAACTGAATTAGAATAAGAGACTTGGAACATGGATCGAATAAACAAAACGGAAAAAGAAATTAGCGGTAGCAATTACTATCTTGGCCAAGAGAACAAAATGTCCTAAAGACAAACACTTGGCCATCAGAAGACTGAATAGAAATGCACGTTAATGGTGTCTGTGGGAGAAAAGGAAAAATGGCTCATGGCTATTTACTATGGCATCAAAGTCTTCAGAGAATGCAGAAATCTTCCTAATTAGGCAGGTAGAATGCCTGTTTATTAGAACGCAACATTGAAGGCAACAAGTGCCCTTCTATAAACTACAGCATTAAAATTATTAAACTGCTATTAGAAAACACAGGCCAGGGAGATGGCTCAGTGGGTAAGATCACTTGCTGTACACACAGAAGGACCTGAGTTCGAGTCTCCAGAACTCACATTAAAAGCCAAATGTAGTCACATAAACCTATAACCCAGTGCTGGTGTGGGCAAGGAAGGAGACAGTAGGAATGTAGGTGTTTGTGTGTGTTGGGATTTGGGGAGATCCCTGGGACTTGTTGGCCAGCAGTCTAGCTCCAGTTTAGTGAGAAACCCTGTTTCAAAGAAATAAGGAGACATGCTGCCTCCAAGGGCCATGTCTGGGTCCATAGCCCTGAAGCAGTGGGAATCTGTGTCGATGTCCATGGCCCATGTTACAACCAAAAGCCTTGTGTACATCCCTGTTCTGGGCTGCTGTCTGGGGCCATGTTAATGTCCAAGGGTTGTGCAAAGCTGGTTCTGCCCCTCCTCTGGGCAGTGCAGGAGAGCTGGCCCTGACAGTGTGCAAAGTCAGAGAGCTGTCCCTGAGCCTTTCCTGCTGTAAAGGTCCAGGGCAGGGGTCCAACCTGCAGCACTTGGGAAACTGGGTCCCACACCGCATGTGGGCAGTGCTGGAAACTTGGCCCTGATGCTCTGAACTCAGGAGAGCTGGTCCTGCCCCTCTCCCAAGCAAAACAGGAGAGTTGGCCCTGGTTGTGTGAGCACAGGAGAGCTGGCAAGCTGACCAACTCAGCTACCACCTAAGCTAAAATTCAGGGTAAGAAAAGGCTATCTGTCTGAGATGAGTCGCGGCGAGGATCCTGTATTGATAGTGTAGCAGAAGCCAGAGGCCTCGAAGCAGACCCATGGCTCACTGCAATGAACATTTGCACGTAAAGCTGTGCGCACAAAAGGGTGTACTGTGGGACACACCACAGCTTTCATGGAGAGATGGGTTTCATTTGTTTGTTTTCTTTGTTGAGGAGCTTGTAAGGATGGAAGATGGATATCAAGGGACAAGGAGATGTGCTGGATTGTGGTGCATAATGTGAAATTCATGAAGAATCAATGAAAAGCAAAAAAAAAAAAAACCCGACAGTCATAGAAAATGAAAAATTATCAAGCTAATGTGAAGAAGACTGGGGAAATATCTTTATGCCTTTAAAGTCGCCTCCCGAGAAAATAGAGCAAATCTCTGCGGTTACTATGAAGATGAATTACAAATAGCCAAAAAGAAGAAGAGGAGAAAGTACAGAGAGGCATTGCCAAGAAAATCAAAGTAAGGATATCATCAGGCTTCATCATGTAGCACCGGCAAAACTGAAAAGCCCTTGTGCTGCCGCCTGATGAATAGACTCACCACAAGCATGGCACGGATCCCATGTAGCTCAGCCCTCCAGATGCTCGTGGGTCCCAAGGACACTTCTGCTTCTTCATGGGCTTCAGAAGCTGAGTCCTAAAGTGGTCCTGGGTGAGCATCGTTTTGGCCCAGGGAGTCTCTGGGAGTACTCTGATTTTCTTTGCTTCCAGATTCCTATCAGTTGCGGTCCTGATTCTTAACTGATAAAGTGAGGATGTGGAAGCAAGGTAAGTTTCTGATTAAACACATGTACAAGATCTTTGAATTATGGAAGACCTCGTGCAAACCTCAAATGGCTCATTCGATTTCCTAGGACTCAAGTTTCTAAAACGTCAATGCACAATAGGCCCTATTCCAAAGATCTGAGGCTGAAATAAATTATGACAGGATTTCTTCTAAGTCCTGCAAGCTAGAATCATTTCTTTATTTTCCCCAAGACACACACCAGAGGACGTTCTCACAGTCCACTCTCGTCCTTTCCTGTCATCTCCTCTGTGCTGCTCACTCCTCCAAGTGCCTCATCCTTAAAGACGGCCCATGTACTTGAAAGTGAAGGACCGCTGAGGCCAGCTGGAAAGAGAAGGAAGGGCATTGAGATGGGGACTTGAAGTTAAAATGCCGCCATTCATCCCAGTGCCCCCATACGGAGGATGCAGGCATCCTACCTGGGATGCTCAGGACAGCAGAGAGGTGGCTTTAGTTCTGAATGACAATGTGCTCTTGTAGAAGTCAGTCCCCACTTGGATATCAGACTCACAGACCTCGACAATGGTTGTCCTAGCCCACCCAGCAGAATGAATCGAAAGAGACAACTTGGCCAGCTGCAGATTTCACGTAAATAAAAGCTGGGTTGCATTGACTATAGGGTCTCTCATAGATACTTTTTAAAATGCAATATACTATTCCGTTTTTGGGTCAGCTATGTGAGAGTGTGTCTGTCCTCCATTGTCTCTCTGAGATGGCAGAAGAATGGAAAATAAACTATGAAAACCTGTCTCAAGCAGGTAAACTCATATTGTTCTGGGCTCACCTGTGCATTAGAAACATGCTTAACTTCACGTGTAAACATGGCTTAACATGAGTCAGAGAGAGACAGCTGTGTGGTAAAATCACAGGGTTTTGTGTGAAGTCTGGTTTAACAGGCCATTTCTACACAGATGATCTGGAAGTTTTAGTGAATCCCTGTTGAATGCACGTTTTGGTATTTTCAGCTACCCAGTATCCCGATGATTCCGGAGGAAAGAGCCAATCAGGGTGACTTGTATGATTCATATCTGTTTATTCCCCTGCCAGATGCTAATCAGATCAAAATAAACACGTGATCCAGGGTGAGCAGAACTAGACCAAGAAGATAAAATTCCATTTCCTAAGAACTGAGAATCAGGGAATTTAAGAAAGTTGAACAGTTACATCTACTTAAAGTGTGGTCTGGGGACTGGTAGCATCTGTGACAGCTGGGAACTTAATGAAAATGTTGATCCAGCCTCCTGGACCTACTGGGTCAGTATCTGAAATAATCCCTAGGTGATTCTGTGGACATTGAGGTTAGATCTGGAGGATGAATGCAGTGGGAGGGGACATTTGGAATGACAGGTTGTACTGAGTTGGTTTCAAGGAACACTAAACACAGGCAAGCCGACGTTCAAAACAGGCCTAAGTTCATGGAATTTGTCCAAGAGCTGAGGACATTAGAGCAGAACTGAAGATAGCATCAGAAACAGGAAGTTCTCAGAGAAGAGGCTGGGGAAGCAGGTCCAGAACCACAGGCCCCTCCCCCATGTCCACAGGCTCCTCCTCCATGTCCACAGGCCCCTCCCGCATGTCCACAGGCTCCTCCCCCATGTCTCGTAGGTCAGAGTATTTTAGTTCACCTGTTGGATAGATGTCCAGTGAGCTATGACAACTTTACAGTGTTCTTCTTTGAGAGAGCTAGATCTAGTGGGTTTCCATGCTGAGCTCTCCGTTTATTGTCATCATTTGTTCGTTTGCTTTTCAAGACAGGGTTTCTCTGTGTAACTCTGACTGTCCTCGAGTTGTAGACCATGCTGGCTTTGAACTCGGAGATCCACCTGCCTCTGCCTTCCACATGAGGTGATTAATGGCATTCACCATCATGCCCAGTTTCTAATCTTTATTTTAATATAAAGGAGGAATACATTTCCTAGTTTAGGATTTGGGCCATTTTTGGAGTCTAGAGCTCAGCTTGGTCATCTCAGTGTAAAAAGGATGTTGCTGTACTGGGGCCAGGCCTCCAAGGAACAGCCACCATCATAGCCTGACACCGTGAATGGCCTGAAAACATCATCAAAAGGGTACTGCAAAAGAGAAGATTTTGAGATACCACATCCTGAACCAGAAGAAGTTATTTTAGATATCCTATAACCCTGGAGATCAGAGCTATGCTAGCTCTGATGCTCGCTCTGTAAGGGAAAGCTTCCTGACAATTGCAATTGCTTTACAGCTGCTTTTAAAACACCACACTCTGGAAATCAATTTTCTCCAACACCAACACTCCAGGGCAGGCCCAGTACCCAGCAGTAGTTGGACAACACGAAATGGACTTCATTCTTTTTCTGTGCTTTTGTTTTGTTATTTATCTTTCTTATTGTTTGTTGTTGTTGGTTGGGTTTTTTGTTTGTTTTTGTTTTGATTTCCATTTCTGGAGGTTTTATTTTTGTTTTAGAGAGATATATAGAAAGATAAATGTTGGATAGGCAGGGAGGATCTTGGAGGGGTTGGGGGAGGGGAAGAATGTGATCAAAATATATTGTTTGAAAATTTTTACTGAAAAAAAAAAGAATCAATTTCATTTTTAAAAACCCCACATTCTCTGCATCTGCTATAATAAGTTAGAAAGGGAAGCCCAAGGATTCTTCTTAAAGGCGTGTATGGATGGATTCTAGGGAGATGAACCAGATGGCCTTTAGTACAGCCTAGTTTTCTCACCAATTGCATCAATTTCAAGGGCAAGATCTTAACGGTTCTCTCTTCTGATCACGAGTCATTGCTGAAGGCCACGTTTCTACATTCACCTTATTTTTCTGAGAGCTATGCCAAGTTTTATGACAATTTTTTGATCAAGAAAAATGGCAACACCTTTATGAAAATAAAATGCTCTGTGGGTGCCACAAGACATATTAAAAGAAACTTATTCTTTGGCATGAAGAAGAAACAAGGCGGGTCCTCAGAGTTCTGATTTGGTGGAGGATGCTAAACTGTGACACTGGAGTACCTTGAAGCCATGTGGTTAAGGCTTCTCTTTCCTACCATTTGTGAGTTTAATTATTTTTTGTTTTTTTGTTGTCGTTGTTTGTTTTTCAAGACAGGGATTCTCTGTGTAGCCCTGGCTGTCCTGGAACTCACTCTGCTGTAGACCAGGCTGGCCTCGAACTCAGAAATCTGCCTGCCTCTGCCTCCCAAGTGCTGGGATTAAAGGCGTGCGCCACCACTTCCAGGCATATTTTTAAATTTTTAATTCCTTAAAAATTTACCTCTGACCCGGGCAGTGGCACACAGAGAAACCTTGTCTCAAAAAACAAAAACAAAAAAACCAAAAACAAACAAAAAAATTACCTCTGACCATTGTGTCATGAATATAAGCAGTATAGACAGTATTTGTTATCATTTCCAGCTCAGGACAAACAGATGGACTTCTGTTCAGATGCACTGCTTCACGGTGTTAATCCCACCAGTCAAGAAGAAGACCATTAACACAATTTTTGAGCCAAATTTGAAGCAAACTTTAATTAAGTACTGACCAGGATGATGAACTCTGGCCAGGTCCTTTCTGGAGTTCCCAGAAAAATGGCAATGAGTCATATTTTGCAGATGCTTATAAAGACAAACCCACAAATCCCCCATATTTCCCATTGGATGCCATCAGGGGTAAGCACATACCTGACGTATTTCCTGCCTATGTGCCTCCTACCTCCACCGGACGAAGCATATGCAGTGCAGTTGGGCGGAACAAATTTGTTTAGGGAGAAATACACGGCTTGTTATCTTAAATGAACACTGTCCTCCAGCATCTCAGGAAGTATTACCTGTCCTTGGGCAAGGGGCTTACAGGTTAGAGGCATCTTTGTACTTAAACAGTAATTAAAACTTAAAACACTTCTTTGGCTCTCACAGTAGTGAACACAGACCAGCCTAGACGAGCATTTGAAGAGCAGCATTAAAACTGACATGAAGGTTGGAGGCGGAGTCCACATCAAAGAGAGAGGAGAGCCGAGGAGGGGAGCAAGGCAGAGCAGAAGAGTGTGCGTGCTCCCTCTCCGCGTTCTTCTGTGCCTCGTCTTCTGTATCTCATCATTGTTTCCTAATGAAATTCTTATGAGATTCTGAAGGCCTGATATGAATGCTGCCCTGTTGTCTCCTGAGCTCTTCCTGGCTCCTCTTCCTCAGACACGCCCCCACTCCCCCCCACCCCGTGACCTCGCGCTAGCTTTGTTATCCTGGTCTATAACAGAAATGGTTGAGGGTGTAGTGAACCATATTTCATCCCTGGCTCAGTACAGACTCTGCTAACTGCAGGGGAAATTCCTGCTTAGAGAAGCGGTTATAATCCAGCCTTGTGTGTTCCGTGGCTGGGGGCATCATTGGCTCAGCAAACCCGGCTCTGGAGAATGCCAGGAATGTGAACAATTCTGCTTGGGAGTCCCAATGTGCTCGATCCATATTTCTGTACAGGGAAGTAACATCACCCACCTTCTGAAGCCTCAGAAGGCCTCCCTGTCACAGAGGTATCCTCTCTTTACTGTAAAGCTACTTTATCAATGACCCTTTTCCATTTCATTATAATTTTACCATTTAAACCTGCATCCATAATCTATGTATGTGTGTGTATTTAAATTACTTATTTTGCTTGTATTTATGTTTCCTGTGCTTGTTGGTACATGTGCATTCATAGTTGGGGGAGGGGTGATGGGGCAGGGCTCAGAGTTATCTTCAGGTGTTACTCCTCAGGTGCCACCATTATTATGCTTAAGACCAGGATGTCTCATTGGCCTGGAACTGGCCAAGTGAGCTTTGTATAAAATTCTTTGTATGAAAACAATGTATTGGGACCAAATCCACCCCAACTCCTCCCCTTAACTCCTCCCACATACACTTCCACCTCCCAACCTCCTCACCCCCTACCCCCCCTCTCTCATGTTCTCTCCCCTTTCTGAGGTTGGCTGCATAAAACCTATACAAGATCAAGTTAGCATTCTAACATGGAGTCCCAGGAAGGGGTTCATGAACCCTCACCCCTGAAAGGCTTCTGGAGAAGAAAGAGTCAGTTTCTTTAAGCGTATGGCTCCTGGTAGGTCAACCACACACTGCAACCGGAAGTATATGTATGGAGATTATAAACTGAAATCAATGGAGTATTGTATTTTTATAAAAGGACATATAGGGCTTGTTAAACCTGGGTTCTGGGATCGGACTCAGGTCCTCACACTTGCAAAGCAAGTACTTTATGGAAAGAGTTAGTTCCTCATTCACATAAACAATACATTATTTAGTTTTCTTTGCTTATAAAATTTACACGAGGGGTCTGGAGGGATGGCTCAGCGCTTAAGAGCATTTGCTGCTCTTCTAGATGACCCAGGTTTGATTCCCAGCATCTACAACAACTGCCTGTAACTCCAGCCTCAGGGGACCCAGTTCCCTCTTCTCACGCCTGCAGGCACCAGGCACGCATGTGGTGTACGAACATGCAGGTGAGACACATAAACAAATAACTTAACTGAAAAATACATATGTTAGAATTTGCTTCATACCTTTTGTTTTAGTTAGGGTTTTACTGCTGTGAACAGACACCATGACCAAAGCAACTCTTATTAAAAAAACAAAACAAAACAAAACATTTTTGGGGGGGGTTGGATTACATGTACAGAGGTTCAGTCCATTATCACCAAGGTGGGAACATAGCAGCATCTAGGCAGGCATGGTACAGGAGGAGCTGAGAGTTCTACATCTTCATCTGAAGGCTGCTAGCAGAATACTGGCTTCTAGGCGGCTAGGATGAGGGTCTTAAAGCCCACACCCACAGTGACACACCTACTCCAACAAGGCCACACCTCCTAATAGTGCCACTCCCTGGGCTGAGCATATACAAACCATTACACCTTGTTTTCCCAATTAACCCATGTAATGGCTTAAATGGGAAGGGCCCCCATAGGCTCATTTAGTTTAGTACTTGGTCTTCAGTTGGAGAAACTGTTTGGGAAGGATTAGGACAACAAGGGTTGTTGTCTCAAGATGTGAGCTCTCAGCTTGTTCCCCAGTACCATGCCTGCCTACTGCCATGTCTGTCACTGTGATGGTCATAGACCCTCTTTCAAACGGTGAGCTCCCACACTAAATATTTTCTTTCATAAGTTGCTTGGGTCATGGTGTTTTATCACAGCAATAGAAAAACAAGTAAGATAGCCAAAAGCAAACACTCCTGTTCATTGATACAGCTATAATTTACCTGTTTTAGCCACCTTACAGTATTCCATAACAAAACATCACAATTTTACACTCAGGTGACTGCCGGTATTTGTGTGGCTTCCAGTCTTTTACCATTAAGAACTCTCTCTCTAAAACCCTGAGAAATACAAGCTGAGGGAATTTCCCCTCCAATAGATCGACATCTAAGATTAGAATTTCCAAACTGCAGACTCTCAGTGTTTAGCTGCACTAAATCATTGCCAAAATGATTGTAGCAATTAACACTCACATTAGCAGTGTGTGAAAGCATCGATCATTCCACATTCTTGATGAAACTTGGATTTGTGTCACTAAAATTTCTGCCAGTGGCTGGCTGTGAAGTAGCATCATTTTTGTGGCTCTTCTTTTGCACAGACTACTGGCATGACTGATCATTCTCTCTCTCTCTCTCTCTCTCTCTCTCTCTCTCTCTCTCTCTCTCTCTCTTTCTCTCTCTCTCTCTCTCTCTCTCTCTCTCCTTTCTCTCTCTCTCTCTCTGTCTCTTTTTCTTCTTCCACCTATTTTTCCATTTCATTCTTCTTGACTATACATAGTACTTACACATTTTAGATGCGTATCCTCTGATGTTGGTCAAATATATTGAAATTTCACTTAAAAGCTTGCATCTTATATTTTCCATCCTTATGACATTCATTAGACGAACAGTTACTAATTTTAATAAAATGTTGCTATATTGCTCTTCTGAGTCTTGAATAAGAAACCATTCCTTGAGCCAAGTATGGTGGCACATACCCAAAATCTCAGCACTCAGGAGGCAGAGGCAAGAAAATCACAAATTTAGGCTAACCTGGCCTATATAGTGAGTTCTAGGCCAGCCAGGGCTACACAATAAGACTGTCAAAAACAAACAAATAAAATAAACAACAACAAAACCATAGCATCAAACTGCCATCTAAATACTTATACCCATGGATCAATGCTGCGCCCTTCCCTCTTGCTCCATGACTGGTCACAGTGTAGAGAATAAATAAATAACTGTGGGGTACTTAGGAAAAACAGGCACAATCTAACACCTGGAAAGCTTAGGGAACATCCAGAAGAAGGGTATAAAGATTTTTAAAGCCAGAGGTTAGGGAGAAACTATGAGCCAGTGTCCTCTGGACTTGCTATGGCCATTGCCCTCGCCAACTCAGCCCAGGGGTGGTTACCTACACAACAGCCCCCTCCACCTCTGAGAGACCATGCACAGTTATAGGGATACATGTCACAGGTTTCACAGCTGGAAAGTTGTCCCTCTCCGGGAGGGTAATCATGCTCATGAAAGCAACCATAATTAAATTCAGTGAACTAACAAAACTAAAAAAAAAAAAAAAAAAAGACATCCAAGGTTACTAAAATGTACTACAATAAACTCTCCTCAATGTTTTATAATCTTTGCCTTAAAAACTTAAGTTTACACTCTATTTTAGATGGATATGTGTGTACAATAGAAGGCAGGGATGCCTTTCCTTTTGTTTCTGATTGGGTAACCAATCTCCTTGGTGATATTTAGTAACTAAGAGTCCTTCCCTCCCCTCCCCACTTACTCTCTTTCATTGGTCTAGGGGCAGAGCTTTCTATGGATCTATTTCTTCTGAGGTAATACCATACCTAGTTATTTCTGCTCTATAAGAATCTCTGGCTGGGCTGGAGAGATGGCTCAGTGGCACCAACCGCTCTTCCAGAGGTCCTGAGTTTGATTCCCAGCAGCCACATGGTGGCTCACAGCCATCTGTAATGGGATCTGATGCCCTCTTCTGTTGTGTCTGAAGACACTTATAGTGTACTCATATACATAAAATAAATAAATCTTTTAAAAAAAAAGAATTAAGAAAAACCAACACAGCTGGGCAGTGGTGGTGCACGCACGCCTTTAATCCCAGCACTTGGAAGGCAGAGGCAGGCGGATTTTTGAGTTCAAGGCCAGCCTGGTCTACTAAGTAAGTTCCAGGACAGCCAGGGCTATACAGAGAAACCCTGTCTCAAAAAATCAAAAGGAAAAAAAAAAAAGAATCTCTGGCATCTGATAAAGCCTTCCAATTTAGTTCTTTTTCACACACATGAAAATTCACATTTTTATGCCATTCTACATGCATTTACAATTACCCACACATTAACCCTTTGTTTATTTTTAGCTATACTTTCACTATTCCATCTGAAATGAACTTCTAGCTAACCATTTCGCTTCAATATTTGATTAGTGAATGTGGTGGTTTGAATATGCTTGTCTCAGGTAGTGGCACTATTTGGAGGTGTGGCCTTGTAGATGTGTCACTGTGGGGGTGTGCTTCAAAGCTCCTCCTAGTGAAGAAGAGTTAAGTCTCCTAACAGCCTTTAGATAAAAATGTAGAACTCTCAGCTCCTCCTGCAGCATGCCTTCTTGGATGCTGCCATACTCCTGCCTTGTTGATAATGGACTGAACCTCTGAACCTGTAAGCCAGCCCCAACTAAATGTCCTTATAAGAGTTGCCTTGGTCATGGTGTGTGTTCACAGCAATGCAAACCCTAAGACAGCGAAGGTGTTCTTATTTCCAAGTCTTCCAATTTTTCTAGATAGCCTTTACTTAACCTTTCCTTCTTTCTTAACCCTTTCTTTCTTTGCTGAATATGGAATTCAATGTAGTAAAACTGCTACTCTAGTTTCAATGTTTCATTATTGTTGCATGTGTATGGGAGAGAGCAAGCACACACATGTGCCACACTCAGCACATACGTGGTGGCCAGAGGACAGTTTTGGGGAGCCAGTTTGATTTCACCATGTGGGTCCTGGGGATCTAGCTCTGGTGGTCCACCTTGGCAGCAGTGGTTGGGAAGAAACACCGTAAAACAGACTTTACTGGCTGAGTCATCATGACTGGTGAGATTTATTGACTCTGTGTTACTACTTGTGAATTATTTTGTCCTTTTTTGGGGGGAGACAACTATATCACTGGAAAATAATTTTAGTTCTAGTCTTTATGTATTTTTAAATATCTGGTCTTACTACTTTAGAATATTACCATGCTGTCAGAATACTATTTAAGACACTTAACACAATGTTTGAATAGAAATGACAGTGGAGAGAAGAGGCGACAGAAGGACTAGGATGTCTGCTGTGAGACTGCCTTTTGTATATGACAGGGAAAGCACACCCCTGAAATCTCAACAATATGGCTGCCTAACTAAGACCTGAGTGATATGACCAGTTGGCATGTCAGCAGGAATAGGGAAATCTCACAAGGTACCTACCACCTCTAGACGAAGCACTACAGGAAACTAACGGCTGCTGAGACAGAGAGAATCAGAGAGGGATGAGCCCCCTCACTGGCTATTCAATCCAAGTGGTCCATCCTACAAATAAATACATAAGAGAAACACTGAGTGCTAGATGGACTCAGCAGGTTGTATTTCTATATTTATTATGGGTGTGTAACGGTGATAATTAAAGAAAAAGTAGCTAAGTATTTAAGAGTGATGGGAGATAGGAGAGGTTGAAAGAAAGAGAAGTCAGGAATTATGTAAATACAGTACATATGTATGCAAGTCAAATAATACATGAATGGCACATCCCTGTCTTGGGCCTGCTCTAAGGGCTGTCAGCATACCAGTGTTAGGTAAAATGTTTGCTGTAGGCTTTGGGTGATCTCCTTCCTCACATTAGAGAAATTCTCTTTTCCTATTTCACTAAGAAGTTTTGTCATGAATGCATGGCAAATGTCTCTGAAAATACCTTATGCCTATCCCCTGGTTCCTTTTGTGTTGTAATATAATTGAATAATTTACATGTTACTTTGAAATATTCAGCGGATGTTTCATTTATTACATAATTGACATTTGGTCATGAGATGCTTTTAACACTCACTGCCTGATTCACTGCTAATCTTTTGCGTAGACCTTTGTAATTGAGTTTGGCTTTTATCACCCTTTTCCGTTCTGTACTAGTCTACTGAAGAAATAAAGATTAAAACAAGATGAGGAACACTTCCCCTTTTCTATTGCATGATATAAAATGCCTACGTCTTGAATATCTGGTTGTATATGCTTGTTGTATCAGCCAGGGTTCACACAGGAAGCAAATCACAGGATATTATATAATAGATAATTTAGTATAGAAATGAAATCCTGTAGAATTGCAAGGGGCATTAGGAAAGTCAAATCTAGGAGGAGAGCATGGTCATGTAACAGGACGAGGCAATGGGAAACACGGGTAAGTAAGAACTGTAGGAAAACCATGGGACCAATCCCTGATCCCCAGTGGTAACATGTAGTGGAGTAGGTTTGTGGGAGGCTGATGCATCTGGGTGTGGTGGCGGGCCTGAACTCACTGGTTCTCAGAGGATCAATCGAAGATCAAGCAAAAGACATGAAGGTGCTCACTAAACGCAGCACTCAGGAGAATGACCCGAACCTCAGCTAGGCAGCACAGTAGAGCTGGCCCTGGTAGTGAAGGTGCAGAAGGGCCAGCTTCATGGGCCTTATGAGAGAAGGAGAGCTAGCCCCTTGTCTGGGCAAAGTGAGAGAGATGACCCTTGTGGCACAGGCATAGGAGAGCTGATGGGCTGACCAACTTAGCTCCCACCCAGGCCCAGATCCAGAGCTCTGAGTTGGCTCACCTAAACATCTACCTCATCTATGAACTGCTGGAGTGTGAGACAGGGCTCAGCCTGTAGATCCAAGGCTACAGGATCTCCATGACACAAGGCAACAACAAAGTATCAGAGAGGCATCCCAGTAAGGATCCAGTATTGATACCACGGCATAAGCCAGAGGCCTTGAACCAGACCAATGACTCAGGTCAATGAACATTTGCAAGTTACACTGTTTGGGCAAAAGGCTATACTTCATGACAGACTCCAGCTTCCACAGCGAGATTCTTATTTATTTGTTTATTTATTTGTTTGTTTATTTATTTATTTATGGAGGTTGCAAGGGCAGATACTAAGGGGCAGGGAGATGAGTGGTATTGGGGGTGTATGATGTGAAACTCACAAAAAAATCAATGAAAAATTTAAAGGTCGTGAGAGTGATCAACAGCCTGGCAGCAGTCACTGTGAGGAAGAGTGGGAGGAACGTCTGCACCTGCATATGCGCCTGCGCCTGCGCACATCTCAGTGACCAGCTCTGGACAGAGCACAGAGGACGAAAGCTCCCATCTGACCCTGTACTTCACGACTGGAGTGGGAAGCCTGGTGTTTTCCTGGTTGCCACCATAGAGCTTCTAGCTGTAGAAACCCTGTCAATAGAACATGTCAATAGACATGCTTCAGGCATGTCTGGACTGAGGAGCTGGGAACTGCACAGAGGGGAGTTTTTGTAACGACATAAAAAAGAAAAACACAACAAAGCATAAAATCTTGCTGAAATGACAGGAACGTTTTTAATTCCCTGGCCATTTTGCTTAGTTGTTTTGGGGTGTATGTGTGAAGAGTTCCGATTTACTATACTTAGTGGTGCTATCACATTCTCAACGACCATACAATGATCATATACTCATGTGAAAAGGGCACTTGATAACCAGACAAACCTGGATTCTAAAACCTTGCTAGGTGCCACAGAGGGCAGAGTGTTCCTTTCACACGGAGTAGGCGACAGCAGACTCTTCTTATTGGGTGCTATGTACATCAAGACCATTAGAATTAGAAAATTAAATGTAGTCTAGAAAAGCTACACATCAAATACCTTAGATGAAAATGCTTTTAAAATGTGTATCTTCAAACATGCGTCTCTTAGAGACTGAAGATGGAAGAAGGGAAGGCACATCTCCAGGGTGACATACTGACCAAAACCCCACACAGCACGCCTGTGCTCTAACCAGACCAGAGGCTGCTGGTGCAGCCTGGATAGACATTCACAAGAGTTCCTATTACTAAGATTTCCTCATTAGTGCAAAGCTTAAAGGAAGTGAGGATTTTCTGGTTCAAACACAGTGATATATTTTGAGAGACTGTGGTCTCATAGTCCACTGGTGATCTTGAGATTCTAAAAGAGGTACGTTTACATACACAAATGGAAGTCAGTTAGTTAAGGCTTCAGAAAGGTTAACTTGGGAGGAGAAACAAGAAACACCTGGAAAGGTCGTGTCTATTATTTTTCCGGGGTCAGTTCACTTAGAAATAAAAGATGGGTCTTATGAACTTGTAGGCTATCCATTGTCAACTAAAGAAAAACTAAATTCAGAAAAAAAAAATTGGTCAAAAGAAAGTGTCACACTGAAGAATTAACTAAGGTCCTCAAACCTGAAGTCATCCTGCCCTCAAATGTCCACACAGGTGTTTCTACAACATGTCCACTTTGAAAACATGGGTGCTCATGCTTTTTTATTCTGATTACATAACCCAGATCCAAAGACTTAAGGATTAATAAGTGGTAAAGATAGACAACGGGAGGAGTTAATGCCTGGCCTGCATAGCCTGAAGCCCCGGACTGTCGTGACACTGTATGGACACCCTGTAACCTCAGTGCTACCCACGCCTTGGCTGTAAGGAAGATGAGTCATTAGAATTAGAGTTGCTTCAATCTTCTTTATAGTGACAGGATTAGTGAATTACTTTGGTCCGGCTCAAACTGTAACAAACACCATCAAATTATAATAAAATGCTGATGTTTTAGGGTGATTTTATTTAAATAATTAGAGTAAATTGATGTAAATAAATCAAGCAATTTGTTTACAATCTCATATCTTAAATTTAAAAAAATCTATGCAAACAGAAGAATTTACCATTTTCCCTGGGAAAGACTGCAAGAAGAAAAGACAATAATTAAGAAACATGATTGTCTCTTAGAAAATGTTTTTAACGTTAAATATTTTCATTCAGAGATTTTTTTATAGTATAAAAATAGATGATCTAATTCTGAATACATCAGATTCTAAATTACAATTATTTTCACTAATTTATCACAATTCAGAAGGCAAAATTATGAGCATGGGCCACACTTATAGTGTTTCTCAGCAATAGTTATGTTCCAACCATTTCATGAGATTGAGCTAAGACTTCTATGTAGATCATATAATTTGTTGTTCTGCAATTGACAGAGCATAGGATCACCTGCTTTAACCCATTTCTTCTGAGGCAACAAGGAGAAGAGGCAAAGAGTCCAGTGAAGAAGACACAGTTTCTATGTGAATGTCTTGACTTTGGTTTCTAATGATTTTCTCCACTTCTCTTTTGAATGTCTTCAATGAGACTGCTTAAAGCAAGAAGCAAACGTCACAGCTATGCAGCTATGCAGCTGTGCAGCTGTCTTCAGGACCCTGAGCAGTGATTAGCCTTGGAGACTGGAGTACCAAATCTATAGCACTCCACCATCTATCAGCCTGGTTTGTTATTTCCCCCTCTGTACCTTCTGTCTACTCCCAGTTTCTACTGAACTGGCTCTGTTTGCTGTGGCAGGTCTGGAGCCCTTTGTTGACAGGATCCATTAGCTGACTGGAGAGAATGCAGCTTCTCAGCCCCCACAGCTAGAGGCCATTCCCTGTAGGAGGGTAAGTGGGAGTTTCCCTCCATTTCCTGGGGTCCTTTGTCACTTGATGGTGGAATCCAGCAGCTTTGCCCTGTGCCCATTCCATATATGTTGGGCTTCTGTCTCCATGAAGTCAGATGCACCGACCCTATTCAAACAAGATGGACAGGAGGACAAGAGAGAAGGATGAAGGGAACAGAGGAGATAAAGGGAGAGGACGGAGGGATAGATACAGATGAGGAGATAAAGAAGAGATGAAGGGGAAGAGGAGATTTTATTGTTCACAATGTCTAGAAAAAGAGATCCTTGTAACAGTCATGGGATAATAGACTTAACACATAAGAAACAAAGGAACCCATTGGCAATCTATCTGGGGCTCATTTTTAAAATTGGCAAACCCTCAGTTGGTTAAAATGGTCCAAAGAGCTAAGAGTGCTCTCTGGCCTTTCCTGTGGACATCTCTGCATCAGGACCATGAATGCCTTAGTACAACATTTAGATTTGAAACACATTTCCTTCCTCCCAGAGCGGTTCTCTTTCCCTCAACTTAACTCTTCACGTAACCCTTGCCCATCGGTGCTGGCTGACGTCCATGGAGATGGCTCTGTGCTCAACCACTGCAACTATGCTTCCATGCTTTTCTAGAGCAGAGGGTGCACTGGTTCAGAGCCCAAACTGACCTTCAACTCTTTCCCCACTCTCCCTCCCACCCAACCTCTGTGTGTACTTTCACTGAAAACACCTATGAGGAGACATGATGGGGGATTGGACTACTCACGTGGAAAGCTAATGAGTGGATTGACACATTTGCTGTCGAGTATATAACAATGTTAATATTCTAACCCCCCCCAGGTTCTCAACCTTCCCAATGCTGCGACCCTCAGGCTGCGGTGACTCCCCAACCAAAACATTATTTTCATTGCTACTTTACAACTGTAATTGTACTACTGTTATGACTTGTAATGTAAATGTCTGTCTCCCAGCAGTCTTAGATGTATTTGACCTCCAAAGAGGTTGTAACCCACAGGTTGAGAACTGCTGTTCTAATCCATTCTGGAGTATAGCCTTAATGGTATGAATCCCCTGCCTCTGGTATAACCACATTGCTGTCAAATCTTTGAGCTTTGGATTAAGTTGCAAAATCTTACCACGTGTTCCTTCTAAGCAGATTTTCTCTGAAAGTTACGATTTGTTGTTAGCTGCTTAAGGAAAAGTAGTAACTACAAGACAACCGTTTACCTTTTAATCGTGCTAGTCACAAGACCTAGACAACTACTGAAAATCTGAGTTTCAAAAGTATCCAGACAACAGTCACCATAAATAAACATTTATAACAGTGTTTGTTCAATTCCTTAATGAGTCTTAATAATGCTCAAATTAGGCAATAATTTTTTTTTCTGAATTTAGCATTTTAGGTTACAGCGCAGACCATCTTCAAAATGGAAATTTAGAATGAGTTTTCTGTAATAAGACCCCAGGTTCTCCCTACCGGAAGCCGGAAGAGGGCGGTATGGCAGTATGTGTGATGGGAACTACCAGGAAATATAAGTAGCACTGATACTTATCTGGCTCCTGCCATTAGCAAGGGACCTGTTTTTGTTGGCTCAAAGATTCCCTTTGCCTTCCCGGACAGCATATGACACAAAGGCATGTTCCCCGCTGCCCTATGGGTTGTAAAGTGGACAATGATATCTGAGACCCAAGCCCAGGAGGCGGATCAGAATACAAGTCCTGGCAGAAGAACCACAGCAAAGGATGCGTCACTCTGTTCCTATCAGAATAAGCTCCAGGAGAGCTAGAGAATTTGGCTCGAGTCTACGGTCCCTTAGTGGTCTGACTGGTCTTCTCAGCCAAGAGTCTGGCTGAGGGCTAGCTAGAGTATGCTAAAATCCCTAGGAGAAAGCCAGATCAACTTTCATTAATAAGAACACTCCCACCAGCCCATGGAACCTGTTTTGGGGGAACCATTTCCATCCCCAGGGCAGCAACTGGTAAGAACCAGTACTAGGGATGGCCTGCAGTCCAAAACAGCTCACAAAAGGGACTAAGTCCTGTGGATTTGCTCAGAGTGATCTAGTAGACTATAGTGTGCCTGGAGATGGCTTACACAGGGACTTTTTTTTTTTTTTCGAGACAGGGTTTCTCTGTGTAGCCCTGGCTGTCCTGGAACTCACTCTGTAGACCAGGCTGGCCTCGAACTCTCAAACTCAGAAATCTGCCTGCCTTTGCCTCCCAAGTGCTGGGATTAAAGGCGTGCGCCACCACCACCCGGCTTACACAGGGTCTTTATGGAAGAGGGAAATGCAGTCAAATGGGTTTCTCTAAACTCCTTGGTATGTCACCTCCCAGTGCTCACTCAGCATAGACAAGGCTAAATGGCCTTTTGTGACTAGATGACATTTGTCAGTGGAAAACACTTTTGATCAAGGTAAAATACCTACTTACCAGGCTGTAGGGAGGAAGACAGGCTAGCATCTACGACTGCATTGTTCGTGCCAGCTACAGGCAGACTCCCATTCTTGGGCTCTGGGTGTTCTTCTAGGACCACAAACTGAGGAAAAGAGAAGGATTCAGGAGATAGCTGCTGTGATCCAGAAGCCACCTCGTTAAACATTTAACTGTAGCCAATCGCACCCACGCAGTGGGAGGTAAGGCTGGAAGGAAGACCTTGTCAACTGTCTTCAGCTACTGAGAGACTCCGTCTTTCAAACTTTCTTTTTATAATTTTACTATGTGTACAGGTGTTTTGACTACATATGTTTCTGTGCACTGTGTGTGTGCCTGATGCCCATGGAAACCAGAAGGGGGCACTGGATCCCCTGGAACTGAAGTTACCGATGGCTGTGAGCTGGGATCAAATCCCAGTCCTCTGGGAGACTAGTCGGTGATCTTAACTGCCGAGCCATCTCTCCAGCCCGAGAACTTCCAGAAAAGCTCCTGGAAACCTTGCATTAATTTCTACTAGGGCACACAACTATTTTTACTGGAGATTCTGTTCTGATTCTGGACTCTTGGGTTAAGAATCTTGGATTCCTGGAGGCTACTGTTTTGCTGCAAATGCTACAAGTATCCATAGGTATCATGAGTACTGCCCATCGGCCAGATAAATAACATTGCATATATGTGTATGTGTGTATGGGCTATCACTTATGTGTGTGTGTGTGTGTGTGTGTGTACACATAAGGTTATATGTAATTCATTTAAGCATACTATCAAGTCCCAAGTAATTAAGGTCACTAGTAAGTACGGATAACTACTAGCATAACAGCAGGGATTCCTCCAGCTGTCCCCTCATAGGTGAGCAGCTCAGGAGGCAGAGTGCTAAAAGGGAGGCCCAGATAAGAACAACAACACTTCTCTTTACTCAACAAACAATCATGTTTGTCATTGTTTGCATGGTTCAAACTCACTGCACACTTGCAGTGCAGGCTGAGCAGAGCCGACTGGCCTGCCTCAGGCCAGACAGGTTAGGTATTAGAAGAAATCAAACAGAAAGAGGAAGAATAGAAGTAGGCCATGCTCTGGGCACAGGACACAGGCTGGCAAAGTCCTTCCTTGTCAATAAGTAACCAGGTGAAGGACTGTCCCAAGGTTTGGACTTCTGTGTAGTTCAGAAGAGAGCCTTCCTCAGGAAGGACTTAGAACGCAGCAGTAAGGAACACAGGAAAAAAAAAAAATCTCTGTACCTATCTTTCCCATCAAGAGAAGTGTAGGGAGGTTTAATGAGTGGAGCCAATTAGGGAATAGGGACAGAGATGCTGCTGATGAGGGTGACTCTCAGGAGCTGTTTTCTCTCCCTTCTCATACCTCACACACTCGTCACCCTTAGTCACCTCCTCATTAATGGTCTCTCTGCAGTGACATATTGCAGACTCAATACAACGGCCTGCTGGGTAAGGGTGTAGGCTCATTATTTCTAGCTCCAGCCAAGATGCACACTGCAAATTTTCCAACCATGTGCCTCTCAGCCAGAAGCATACAAGCTCCAGGCCTCTGGCTGCAGCAGAAGGCAGCTGATGCGAGCAGATTTGTTTTTGCTGCTTGTCCTCCGGGTTTGGGAATCTCAGCTCTCCCCAGCTCCCTCGGACGTGTGCATCAGCAGTTGGTGTGGACAGCAGAAATGACAGCTGAGAGGGCACAGCTCAGCAGCCCCGGCTTCTGAATGAAGCTCGGAGCCAACAAGCTGCTTGCCACCGCAGCACGGATTTCTGATTTTTTTAACTTAATTTTTTTTTTTTTTAATTTAAAAGAGACACACATGAAGAAACCATTTCTCCTCTCCTATGATTTAAATGAGATTAATTAAACTTGCAATCTAAATCTCTACAGCCTGTCAAGTGCAAAGCAGGTAATTTAGCCGTCCACAAAGTCATGAGATCTCAAGGAACTAATACCCTAAATCACATGGCGTTTATGAAGATGGATCTTAGAGTTATACAGAAGAGGATGAGAGGCCCAGAGGTTAAAGCATTTGTTGAAGACTGGCTGGATGCTAAGGCTAAAAGTTTGAAAGCAGCTGCCAGCTGGAACAGGTTTCAGTTTCTCTGAACATCATGAAAAAAGAAGAAAACGAAAAAGGACACTTCTCAAGCAATTCTTAGCTTCATGTACTTTGATAACATTACCCAAGGTTGGGGACAAGAAGACATCCCATCCCTGCTGCTGTCGGGCCCGTTACTGCTCATGTTCCTGCTTGGCTCTTCATAAGGGTTCTTTGGGTTGTTTGACAGCTGCTTCTGAGTCCTGAGATAAAGCCAAAAAACCTGAGTCCATCTCGAAATGAAAACAGAACACCTGTCCCATTCCGTGATAATCTATCACAACTATTTTATCAAATTAGATCGATAGATGGTGCAAACGTAGTCAAGCACACAGCTGAAAACCCGCATCCTGTATGCAGCTCTGGGGGGCAGTACTGTTAGACAAATAGCTATAGGGTTGCTCACAGGGACTTACGCAACTCTGGATGCATTGCAAACACAAGGAAGCGTTCTAACAAGCCTTTTGAATAGTTCTTATCATGTGTGTGTGACCACAGGCTTGTGTGTGCGCACCTGTATGGAAGTGTGCCCTCATGTGAAGGTGGTACATCATTCTCAACTGCTCTACGTGTTATTTTCTGAAACAGTATCTCCAGTGAACCCAGAGCTTGCCAATTCAGCTAGACTGGCTGGTCACGAAACCCCAGGGATCCTCCTGTTTCTACCCCACCCCCAGGGTTGCACAGTATATACTGTGCATAAGTACACAGTGTGCCCTGCCTGATTATTGTATTGTATTGTATTGTATTGTATTGTATTGTATTGTATTGTACATAGGAACTGAGGGCTGAACCTGGATCCTTAGGTTCGTTTGGTAAACACTTTACTGACTGACTTATTTATGTTGGTCCTTCATCATTTTTGTTATTGGACTGTGGCAGTCAAAAGCTGAAAAACCACCATCCACACCCCTGCCGCTGCTCAGGCATGCTTACTGATGCATCCATGAAATCAGAGTACTCCAGAGGCTGAGGCAAACGAACCATGAGCTTGAGCCTAGTCCAGGTTACATAGAAAGACTTTGTCTTAAAAAAAAAAATCCAAATTTCTGAAAAATATTAAGTCACAAGTGTTAATACATCCAAAAAAATAATTATATCATCATTACCTTAACATTTTCTTTCTCTTTCTTTCAAGATGTAGTCTCACTATATATGTATGTGTGTATGTGTGTATGCATATGTGCACATATGCATATATGTGTGTGTGTGTGTATGTGTGTGTGTGTATGTGTGTGTGTGTGTGTGTGTGTGTATCTGGCTATCCTGGAACTTACTCTGTACACCAGGCTGGCCACACAGAGATCCACCTGCTTCTGTTCCCGAGTCCTGGGATTAAAGGTGTGCACTACTATGACTGAGAAAGTGTTTTGGGTTTCCTTCGTTGTTTGTTTTGTTTTCTGTTTTTGTTTTTTTTTTTTACATCTATCTTTGTTTGACATTCTTTCCAGGGGAATAAGCCATCGATAACTTAATATTCTTTCTACCGACATACAGAATCCAAATAATAGGCTAAGAAGCGCTGTTATACTGATGGGCCACCAAATTAAAAGTTCAAGAGTTTCCCAGGGAATCTCGTCTCCTAGAGGTGATGGAGAAGGTTTTCAAGTATATGTGCCTCTTACTAGGAAGATTACTGTTCATAGAAAACAAAGGTAGTGTTTATTACACCCAGTACACCAGGCCTATGGTAAACTCTTAACTCATACTTAACTCAGTCTCACAATAACTCTTGAAAGACGCACTATTTCCCCATACCTCATAACAAAGAAAACCAATGCCCACAAACAAGAAGGCATGCTGAGGGTACTTTCAGGTGCAAACTTGGATCTGAAACGCGCAAGTTGATTCCAGAGCCAACGCTATTTACTGCTACAGCATGCTACAGCGGGGGTCTTTGGGGAGAGCACCTGGCTGACTATGTTCAATTTTCTGGGATAGGTAACAGTTGTAACTGAGTACTTGCTCAGCTTTGGTAATGTGGTTGGATATTTACCTTCTGATGGCAGTAGGTACGTTACATATCACCAGAAAGCTGACACCTGCCAAGTAGGTGGGCCGCTGGACAATTTTATAAAGCCCCTTTATCAGCCTGAGTCTTGTGATTCCCTGATTTTTATTTTAACAGCACAGACTATTGTAACCCTTCCTAAGTTGTTTCAACTGATGACAGAGTGATATCATCACTTTAAAGGAAAGGAACAGGAGCACTGAGATGCCTGCTCCCCGACGCTAAGGTAGTGCTTTTACCTTAAATGCACGCAACCATCTCATGGTTTTAAAACCCCTAACTTTAAATTACAGAAAACAAAACCCAATGACCAGAATTCAGTTCCAAGTTAGGGAAGACCAAAAGTAGGGTTTGTGGGTAATCATCAGCAGGCAACCGTGAAAAATTATACTTATGCCGGCTGATGTGGTCACAAGATGCTAAAAGAAGAGATTGGAATGCAGTGGTGCATTGTGGGAGATAAGCACATCTGATGTGCGGATGTAGCGCATGCGCAAGGTTCTGGGCTCAGTCCGCAGCATCACCAAAACGGAGGACCACAGATCTTATACATGTGCACTGACTGGGAAGGAGAAGGCGGAGCACAGATGTTCATTGCAGTGAAGTCCAGGCTTTTGAAAAGAGCTTACTTCTCCTTTCTTTCTTTTTTTCTTTAAGTTTTATTATATATATATATACCGTAGCTGTCGCCAGACACACCAGAAGAGGGCATCGGATCCCACCACAGATGGCTGTAAGCCACCATGTGGTTGTTGGGAATTGAACTCAAGCCTCTGGAAGAGCAGTCAGCGCTCTCAACCGCTGAACCATCTCTCCAGACCAATTACTCCCCCTTTTAAATGTAGTATTTTACTCAAGTTCATCCCAAGAAAGTATGCATTCCCTGGGGGAGCTTAGAGAAAAGGTTAAGTTTCATGGTAAAGAATGGTTACCTGTAGTAGTAAGTCCCCCACATCCCCAAGAGGAGCAGCAGGACCAGCGCTACCACACAGACAGCCACCACAGTGATGTCACGCTTCTGCCTGTAGCCAGCATGACGCAGCTCCCACCATCGTAAGTCTCGGTGTTGACATCGCTCCCCAACATAGCCAACGACACAGCTGTGGACAACACACAAACAGAGGTCAAGCAGAGGCCCCTGGCACCCGAATTCTTACAAATTCAATATGCATTGTCTCTAACCCTGCACCTTTCCGGATGCAGCTTTGTGAGCCCATGATGTCAGCTGAAAGTACTGATTCACACATCAACACTCGCAGCATTGCCCCTTTTCTCAGCCTGCCTTTGGGATGATGGGGAGCTTTTTGCATACCGTCTCTATGAGGCAGAACAGAACACCGACTACAGATAAACTCTCAGGCTAAAGTCCTAAGGAGACTCCCTTTCTAAACCAACCCAAACCAGGAGACAACTGGAGACAGATGTCTGGCCAGACTGCAGCAGTCCTAGGTCAAAGGAAAGAACTAGAAAGTGGAGACCCTTGTTGAACATCAGGCTGTAATAGAAACGTACACATGGGCCCTGCACTGGAAGCAGAGCCTCGGCGAAGGAGAGACTGTTCGCTTTTGTAAAGCTCACCACTAGTCCAAGAGAAAGGGGCCATTTGCCTATAAACTCCTTACGGTCCAATGAGAGTTTTACTGTATCAGCCACCGCTTTGCTAGCAATGTTCTAAAGTAAGCGAAGCAATGCTGCCATCTACTGGAAGTGCTTGTTTCTAGAAACCAGAGCTCAGACAAACAAGGGCATTTTCTTCACACCAGAATTAACTTTTTAAAACAAATCCTACTAAATTTCCTCCTTCTTAGCCCCAGATCTACCACCAACCCATCCATTTCTCCATTTCATCCTAAAAAAAAACCCAAGGGACGAATGCACAGAAATGATACCAGCAGCCCTGGTGGGAAGACACAGCATGGAAGAACACTGTTGAAAGTTCTAGAAGATCTGGAATTCTCATCCTTAATCCTACCTTGAGCCCATTGTAAGAAAGTGGAAACTTACTTCTTCAGAAGGGAAGAAAAGGTGCAACACTTATTAGTCACCACAACCGACGCCATACTTACTACACACAGTTTTTACTTGCTATTTTTCATCTCTCTCTCTTTTTGTAGATTCCCCCTATTTTACAGGTAAGGAAACAGTCTCAGGATTACATAATCTGCATGAGGTCACACAGCTAATGATTGGCAGATCTGACTCACATGGCTCTCAGATGTCAATACATCCACGATGTCTGCTGCACTATGCTGTTTTTCACAGGGCTTCCTGCTTTAGTCTGAATGGACCGTGGGCGAGATGGCAGGAGCTGAGGCGGGGCCTAAGACTTGCTCAGACTTCCTGGGGGTCTATTTTTATTTCTAGCTTATTTTGGTTATAGCTATTCATTGACAATCCCAAATTGTCTATTTTTTTTAAGCTGTTGGATGCTAATGGGCTCAACTAAAATCTTGAGGACCGTGTCCACAGCAGTCCCGTGGCAAGCGCTTCTTCACAGTGTGGGGCACAACCATGAGTCTTTTGGATTATTTGAATTATTAATTAGTTTGGCTAAACCAAACAGAAGGTTTCCTGGGTAAACACATTTGAGTTTCCATGATCAAACAATACGAAGTCACTTTAGACCAAGTAAGGGTAAGGCAACCTTTTAAGTGAGATATGATCACAAAGCCACGAGGAATGGCAGAACTAGAATTCTCCAACCCCACCTGTCCTCAAGAAACCTCACAACCCTGCTGTAGGGGTTGCAGCCTTGAAAAAGATGTGTCAGAAGGATGTCTGGCCAAAGCCAAACAGGGAAGAATGAAGATCTCCTCTGAGCTCAAGAGTTGGAATGTCCCAAGAATCCAGGGTAGCAAAGGTATAGGGAACCAGTGGGCGTGGATGCTTCAGGAGTGTCCCTGATAAAGCCGCACTGACAGGAACCCCCTGAGGTTTGTTACAGCAGAATTCATAGACATGAGGGACACTGACAGGACAAACGGAGGGAAGCACTGAAAAGTTGTTAAACCACATTTTTATCAAGTCAATTCAATGTAAAGTTATGCTTCAATGACTGTGGACACCTGTGACTTTAAACATTGCTTCTGGTTACAGGTCCTTAAATGCGAGGAACATCTTCAGCTGTGGCCTGTTTGTTTAAGACAGGGCCTCCTGTGACCCAGGTTGGCCTTGAATGGAATGACCTAGAACTCCTGACTTCCCTATGCCTCTGCCCAGCTCCAGCTTAACGTGGTTGACGCACATTGTTGCGTTCATAGGGACTTAACGGTAAAAAGAACTGCGTGTTCCTGAATCGGCAGAATCAGACTGCAGGGAAAACTGCGCTATGCCAGTGCACCCCAGCCCTTTAGAGCACTTCATACCGCAACAGTAATCTAAAGTTAACTGCCATGAAGGACACAAGCCACAGACAATCAATGACACATCCAGCTTTGTAATTTTTATATTTGGTATAGTAGGGTTGAATGTGTAGATAAAAACTCCTTGACTGCTAACATTAATTACCTATTAATTAAAAGTGAATTATTATATTATACTTAAAAATATCTTGAGTTATAAAAATCATGGTATGGTCATATAAACTCAAAAGCAGAGTTCTACCAGCATTGACTTCTTTTTACTAATATTTCCAAACATCTCCGTAATTTTTGTCAAGCTGATGTGATTTTCAGTGTAAGACTCAGTCAAAGAGTATAGCTTCTTCTTCCTCCAATAACTTGGTTTCTTTTCATTATTATTAACAAAAATCACAAAGTTGTTTAAGCTCCTAACATCCATTCCCGAGGGCCACAGGTCCAGGCACATGAGACCTACATGTATTCACACATCTGTCCATCCCCTCACGCCGCCTTGAACATGTGAAGTAAGTTAAAAGTAGAATGGCGTCCTGAATTAAATACTGCCCACTTAGGTTTGTGTGTGGACAGCCGTGTGTGGGTGTGCAGACAAGTGCACTTGGAGACCAGAATTTGATATCAGGTGTCTGTGTCCTCTGCTCTCCGTCTCTTAAAAGTCATTGTTTATTTCTCTGTGAGTCTGGGTGCACAGATGCCCCAGAACATGTGTGCAGGTCAGAGGACAACATGCCTGAGTCTGCCCTCTCCTTCCACTGTGTGGATCTCAGGAACTGAGCAGGTCTCAGACTTGGTGGGGAGAGTATTTATTTGTCCAAGGAGCCTACTGGCCAGACCTTCCACTTCATAATTAGAGGCAGAGTCTCCCACTGATCCAGCAAGCACCAGGGATTCTCCAGTCTCCACCTCTTCAGTGCTGGGTAAAAGTTTTCATTGCCGGACCTGGGTTTTTATATGGGAGCTAGATAGAGATCTGAACCCAGGCGCCTTTCCTTTGCTGTAAGCACTTGACTGACACTCCCTTCTCCTCAGCCCTAGTGTAGCTTTTATTACACAGGGAAGGCTGTCCTGGTGAGTGCCATGGAGTAACTCAGAGTTCTAGGTCTTGAGAACCATTTCAGGTGAAAACCTGGCGTGTCCTATCACTCTGGGAGCTAAAAGGGAACAAACAGCAGCCATTTCATCCCTCAGCATCTGTTGCCAAGACAACAATGAAAAGTGAACTACTAGAAAGAAAACTTAAAAAAAAAGATTTAAATATCAGAGGCAATAAGTTCAGGGTGAATATAGGTACAGAATTTTTATAAATCTAGAATCTGGCTGAAACCAAATTGGTTTTAGTAAATTTCTTACAAATCTGCTTTCTTCATGTTGAATGAGGAACTGACTTTTTAGACTATGTTCATCAAATTATTTATGTAAAAGGTCATCACTGCCTATAGAAAAATTTCCTCTGTATACGTTTTACAAACTTCCTGAAAGTCATGGACCACAATATCACCTTGGGCTATCTGAAAGATGCTCGACTCACTTGCAGGCGTAGCTGTCCACTGTTTCAACATACATGCACACGCCACCATGGAGGCAGTATCCATCGTGCGACGGGGGGCATCCTGGGTAACTATTTCGTACCAAATGGTGGCCATCTTCCTCAAGGGGAGGGGTTGAGGTAGAGTCTGGAATAGTCAAAGACATTACTTTCTGAGTTTCTGTAAACAACTTGCGCTGTGGTCTCTTGATGACAGCCGAAGTCTCGGGAGTGCTGAGTCTCACCTTCCTAACCAAGCCTGTGTTACCCACCAAGAGCTAATTCCCCACCACCACCCTCTCTCAACAGATTTGTTTATTTTATGTATATGAGTACACTGTTGCTGTCTTCAGACACATCAGAAGAGGGCGTTGGATTCCATTACAGATGGTTGTGAGCCACCATGTGGTTTCTGGGAATTGAACTCAGGACCTCTGGAAGAGCAGTCAGTGCTCTTAACCACTGAGCCATCTATCCAGCCCACTTCTCTCACTTGGATTATCATACTGGAGGCAAAGAAAGAATGGACAACCCTAAATCTGACATGAACAACTGGGGTCTTTGTACAGCTCACAAGCTACCCAGCAACACACAGCTCATTGCCCTCCAAGTCTAGGGAGTCACAAACATTTATCCCACAAAATACTTTCTTCTAAAACTGATTGAACTTTCAAGTCCCCTCAGACGTGAGACTACAGCAACCGATGGGAAGAAAAGGTTACAGTAATGGAGGAAAGCCAAGATGCAAAGCCTCTTGGTTTTGTATAGTTCCCTATGCCTTAAAGGGAAGGCACTGCTGCTTGCAACTACAGTTTTCAGCCTTCCCTGAAACTCATGGCAATCCCCCTGCCTCAGCCTCCCAACTCCTGGGATTGTAGGCACCAGCCACCACACCTATCTTCAATACCTTTTGAGTAGAGAAAATTACCAGAGAAAAACAAAACAATTCACTATAAAAAAAAAAAAACCCAGGGACCAGGAGAATATGAACTTCCCTGAAGGCATTTTCTGTCTGCAGAACTGTGAGGACAAGTCCTACCTGGCTGCCAAGGCCTTTTGTGGGGTGCTGCCTCCTCTGTGTGGGTGATAGAGTCAGGACTGGTGACTGTTTTAAGAGAAACAAAAGCTGGCTGGGTTGCTAATTCATGTCAAGACATGCTGACTTTAATACATCCATTTTAAAATCCTTGAAAGAAGGCTGGGCACAGTGGCTTACACCATTAACGCTAGCACTCGAGAGGCAGAAGCAGGAGGAGTTCTGAGTTCCAGGCCAGCCAGGACTACACAGAGAACCCCATCGCAAAGAATTAACAACAACAATAACAAAAATCCTTGAGAGTGATTCGTCATGGCCCACACTACTGTCACTAGAGGCTCCCTGTTGCCACTGCCTGTGCTGGGCAATATGGTGCCATGGCCTGTAGTCTACCCTGAGGTGTGCTGCATGTGTAAAATACACACCAGAGCTTTAAAATTCAGTATCAAAATCTAAGTAGATTTTGTACAGACTTTATACAGGTTAGCTCTCTTTTTGTTTTTGTTTTGTTTTGTTTTGTTTTTTCGAGACAGGGTTTCTCTGTGTAGCCCTGGCTGTCCTGGAACTCCCTCTACAGACCAGGCTGGTCTTGAACTCAGGGATCCACCTGTCTCTACCTCCCAAGTACTGGGATTAAAGACATCTACCACCATGCCCAGTTAGTCTTAACATTTGTGCATACTGAAATAAACAAAATATACTATTACAAGTCCAGATATAGTCTTGACCTGTCTAGCCCAGCTAAGTTTTTACACAGCCTCTGAAAACAACCAACCAATGGAAAAGTAGTCACAGAGTTAAGGAGAAACACCAATATAATAATAATAATAATAATAATAATAATAATAATAATAATGTTTATTACAGATGCTGTGAAATGAACAAAACCAGGATGACCTCCAATTCTGCAGCCCAGCACCAATCTGGTGATGAAATTTAGCTCTCCAGTCAGATTAAACAATGATTTGCAGAATCCCCAAGGCAGACAAATGGAGCATAAGATTTACAGAACCAAGCTCCTCTTGGTTGATCTGGACCACCCATCCAACCACCTACCAGGGCAAGTCAGTCCAGGTGCTGATGGGCGGCCTGCGCAGGTGCAGTTGTAGCCTCCCTCTGTGTTGGTGCAGGTGGCATTCTCGCCGCAGCTGTGCGCCCCCTGCTGGCACTCATCAATATCTGTCCCAGGAGTCCATGAAAAGAGAAAGGGCGTGCAGAGAAGGGAAGGGTTATGGAACCACAGAGTCCTGCCATACAGAAGGGGTTTCTTCACCTGTGTGGTGCTTCACGTTCAGGGCCCTATGTATGTTGGGGGTCCTGTCATGAATGCTAGAAATAAAGACCACTGTGTCCATGGCTGCACACCTATTCAGGGCTCCTGGGCTCCTGACAGGATTTCTCTCCACTTGGAAGGAAAGACTTCAAGACTTCTCCAGTCCAGAGATAAGTAAAATACCTCCAATAAATAGCATTTCATATTCTAAAACATGGACTTCGCTTTTGCAACTAGATGTTTATTCATTGACATAAATGGCATATCAAGACAGGCATGGCGGTGCACACCTTTAATTCTAGTACTAGGGAGACAGAGGCAGACAGATCTCTGTGAGTTCAAGGCCAGCCTGGTCTGTAGAGTGAGTTCCAGGACAGCCAAGGCTACACAGAGAAACCCTATCTTATAAGTATGGACTATATAAATAACTAAGCCCCCCCCCACCTTAGCCCTGCTGGCAGCCTGCGTCTGTCTCAGTTGTTATTGCCCTAACAATTCAGTCTTCCCATTGTCTGCACTAAATTACCTTAAAGGAAGCTGCCTCAATATATATCAATATCTCTTATCTCCTCCAGGCCGCTCCCTAGACCACACAGCGATGAGCCCGAGACTGTACCACTTAGGGGCATGCCAGAGGCTTTTCTGTTGCCGACAGCTGTGCTGTCCAGTATGGAGAGACTTGCCCTCTGGGAGTATTAGGCTCTCTAACTGCATCTAGTCTTCGGGTCCAGATGGTGCTGTCGGTTCAAAATACACACCAGAGTTTTAAGTCTTAGTGTGCAAGTTAAAATATAAACATCCAAAATACTAATTAATAGTAAAATGTTAATATTTTAGATATAATAGGGCACATAAATGCACTATTAAATTAATATCAACTGTTTCCTTTTAATTTTCATAAAATAACAGCTAGAATGCTTAAAAGAGGAAAGTGAAAACAATAGCCCTCAGACTTCGTCTTCTGTGTCTGTAAGACAATTCGTCTACTAATAGAAGGGACTGAAATGCCTCTCCATACACGCAGACCTTGACAACCTGTCTCCCAGTGACTGATCTGAGGCTTTGTGAGGAGCTAACTAAGGTGAGACGAGAGCAGGAGGGTGTCCTGTTGGAATTGTGTCTTTAACAGATGAAGGAGCACCAGGGTTTCTGTATATCACAGAAGAGATACTGAGGAGGTAGTGAGAAAGTGACTTCCATAAGGCAGAATGGCTCATTTGCCAGACTACACCATCCATCATGTGGGGCTGTAGCCCCTAGAGCTGTGAGAAAGCAAGGTTCTGCCACCTGAGCCACCCTGTCTGTACTGTGCGGTCTCTCTGTTCACATGCAGCCTGCACTTAGCACTGCTTCCCTCCCCAGACACAAGATGTGTTCACATCTGGACGCTCCCCACCTCTTCACACTTCTGCTTAGTTAATATGAATCCATTCTCTACAGTCATACCCAAATGACACTTCCTTCAGGAAGCCTTGCCCAAAGCCTCAAGCTGACATTCCTCCCAGTTCTTGGCTTCATTATGTTTCTGCTCCTCATGCTGTATGTCTGTCTGTGACTCTTACCAAAGCTGCCTTTCTTTTAGACCACGGTCTATTGGCAAGCAAGAACTGGCCTCCTCTTCTTGATAGCCCTCACAGTTCCTAGGGCACAGCTCCTTTGAGACTAATGGAGGCTAAGGCTTTGAACAGCTGTCCTGAATGGATCAAAGTAACTTCTGTTCTTTGTTTCCTATGGTTTTTCATTCTTTCTTTTTCTGAAAGATCTGAGATCGAACCTCTGGCCTCATATATGCTACACAAACACTCGACCTCTGAACCATGCCTCCAGCCCTTGAAACAAACCAGAACGCCTGCTGTAATGTCAAGTTAGAATTCCTCTCTCACGTTTTTGGTTATGAGTCTACCGTTTTACCAGCTAAGCCATCTCTCCATGCTGGGTGGTGGTAGCCCACACCTTTTAGCCCAACATGCAGGAAGCAGAGGCAGGAGGATCTCTGTGAGTTAGAGGCCAGCTTCTTCTACAGAGCGAGTTCCAGGAAAGCCAAGGCTACACAAAGAAACCTTGTCTGGAAAAAACCAAACCCATTCAAACCAAAACAACAACAACAATATCAAAAAACAAAAAGAAAAGAAAAGAAAAGAAATAAAAACAAAGAAAAAAATCCTCTCTCAACCTGAGTGAACTCATTCGTTCTAAAGCAAAAACGAGGACGTATTGTTGAAACACCTTCTTTTTAAAGATTGTATTTATGCTTGTGTGTGTATGCACATGTACTTGCGGAGGTCAAAGAACAGCTTGCAGAAGTTGCTATGTTTCCACCTTTATGTGAATCGTAGGAACTAAACTCAGGCCAGGGCTTGGCAGCAAGCACCTTTACCCCTGAGCTATCTTACCAGCCCAGTAAGACTCTTCTATAGAATGTGTGTGCCATGGCTTGAAGCCAATCACCTACTATGCTGGCTTATTTTGTGTCAGCTTGACACAGGCTAGAGTCATCTGAAGGGAGACAAGCCCAATTTAAAAAAATGTCTCCATAAGACTGGGCTGTAGGCAAACCTGTAGAGCATTCTCTTACTTAGATTGAGGTGGAAGACGCAGCCCATGGTGGGTGGGGCCAACCCTGAGCTGATGATCGTGAATTCTACAAGTCAGGCTGAGCAAACCATGAAGAGGAGACCAGTAAGCAGCACCCCTCCACAACCTCTGCATCAGCAACTGCCTCCAGGTTCCTGCCCTGTTTGAGTTCTTGTCTTGGCTTCCCTGGTAAAGGACTTACCTGGAAGTGTAAACTGAAATAAAGCCCTTCCTCCCCAAGCCGCTTTGGTCAGGGTGTTTTATCATAGTAATAGTAACCCTAATTCAGACACCTATTCTCAAACACACACACACACACACACACACACACACACACACACACACACACAGGCGCGCGCACATGCATGCATGCACACAGTTACATAGAGAAACATACTGAGGTCCAATGGTAGAATACACAAGCATACCCGTGGCTTCTGTGACCTCATGCAAGCAGGCAGGGCAGGGCCATGACCCCCTTTGGCATATTTAATATTAAGGGGTAGGTTAGGAAGAGTGGGAGTCTAAAGAGCTTAAGTCTCTGAGAAAATATACCTTCTTCTCTTCAAAAGAAATGAAACATGAAGTCTGTTTGCCCAAAATATCTGTGAGCCTGCTTAATTAGTGCAGTGACATTTTCCTGACTGACTGCCAAATCTGTGCTTAAAAGTGTGTTTTCGCAGGTCTGTGGACTGCACAGAACTAATCTGATAAAGTCTGGCTTAAGCCAACCAGATCCACAAGTGGGTAGCCATGACCTTCACATGTGAGAGAAAACGCCAGCATTGAGTTTACCAGGGCATCTGCCCTTCACTGTTTGCTTTCAGAAGAAGGAAAGAAACAGCATAGAAGAGGAGCTGGGCATCTCTGGGAAAGCAGCTAAGCACTGCACTAGGAGAGGGTACATAGGGCAGGCCTCTACTTGTGCAGTGCTACTGGGCTCCTGACACCTGGGGCAGCACAAGCCATCCACAGAGTGAACTCCCAGCCTACAGCCCCACCCAGCCCTTGGCGGAGGAGGATGGTTATGAAAAGGCTTTCAATCATTCTGAGCTTGCAATGAAATGTCAGTGAAGTTCTCATTCACTGAACCGTCAGAAACACCCTCCACCTGCCTGGGAGCCTCCTGTCCCTGTCTTCTTGCACACAGAGATTACAACACACCCACTCCAGGCAGTCCACGGCTAAGCTCAGTAACAGAGAGGTGCAGACCAACCGCCCACCGATGGCATACAACACTGAACACTGATGGAGCCTCTATCCTCCAAGCCCCAGGGAATGAACTAGAAAGGCAAAGAGGTAGACTTACCTCAGCTTGTGCAGTTATGGCCGGGAGATTGTTTTCTAAGACCTAAACTACATCAGTCCGTGCAGGTCACACAATTGGTCTTGATACGGGTTTCACTCCAATTCTATCCTGCCTTCCCTCAGCCCGCAGCAACTACAACTTTTGACAACTTTCTTTAGCGTGCCTCCTCCCCCTCCCTTGTCCACTGGCCCCTGCGTTCTCTCACCGAGACAGTAGATCCCGTCGCCTTCATAGCCTTCCGAGCATCTGCAGACGTAGCCACCTTCAGTGTTGATGCACCTAGATGAGGTGGTGGGACAGTCGGAGCTACCCAGCTCACACTCATCTATATCTGCGTGGGTGGGGGGAGATTATGGGCACGTGAAACGTTTTCCAACCTGTGGGTCTCAACCCACACAGGGGTCCCATATCACATATCCTGCATATCAGATACATTACAATTCACGACAGTAGCAAGATTGCAGTTATAAAGTAGCAATGAGGTAATTTTAGAGTTGGGGGTGGGGAGGATCCCCACAACAAGAACAACTGTATTAAAGGGTTGCAGCATTAGGAAGGTTGAGAACAACTGGTTTAGGCAATCCTGGAAAGAAATAACAGGCATAGGAAGAAAGATTGAGCCTTTGTATAGTCAGTCAGGGGCTAACATGTACTGTTCGTGAATAAAATGCAAACCCTGAAGTTCATTTCTCAATGAATTTTCATGAAGTTCCCACCTGTCCAAAAAGCTAAGTGTGTGTGAATAAATTGCTTTCTTCCAGAGTTTCAGACGACAAGGACTGGCATTTTCCCAGTAATCATTAACTTACAATCAATATAAAATAGCTATCAATGTAAAATCGAAACCTATCCATCATAATCTGTTTCACTAAAACATATATACAAGGTTTCTAGGAGGGAAATGTTCTATTTTTAGGAAACCATAAGTTTGACTTGAGCTCAAATTCTTGTTTCTCTTCGTGTCAACTTCATTTTTTGCTTAATTTTTTAATACAATGTTAGTATACTATGAGGTAATATTATACGGAAATATGCTTATGTGTCTCATTTCCTATGCATACAATTCCTTCTCCCCCCCTCCTAACATCAAGTAATTTATTTAAACCTACTAATTACTTACATCCTTGTGGAGATTTTTAGTTAGTAAAAGTCAAAGGAATGCTTTTGGTTCACGAGTTCTCATATGTGTGCATTTGGCCTTTGCTCTTACCAGAACACAGGTTTCCATCTCTGGCAAATCCTTCCAAACACTGACACGCGGCAGTGTCTCCCTCTGAAACACAGTGAGCGTGGCTGCCACACACCCCAGGGCCACAGTCATCCTCATCTGCAAACAGTGAGAGCACATGCAATTATTTCCAGTCTTCAGAGGATGAAGTGGACCTCGGGGAGCTGGACAGAATGTCCCAGCACCTCCTTCCTGAAGTTTGTGTGTGGGCTAGCTTCCAAACAAGAAAGAACTGGTTAGGTCTGTCTGCTGTGTCTCTTTCATTAGATTCACAAGACAGCTCACTGCTTCCACGTGCCTACGGTCGCATGGTTTTGTGTGCTTGCTAGTTTTGATTTGCTTTGGTTTGTGGTCGTGGTCTTGTTGCTGCTCTTGCTTTTTGACAAAGTGAGTAGCCAAGGCTGGCCCTTATGTGAGAACCTCCTGACTCTTTTTCTCACATGCTGAGGTAAACCTCAACCTTAAAGAACCATTTGCTGTCCAGAGAGCTCGGTATTGACTTGTTTGTCATCTGTACATTTGAACTTCTAATAGAGCTTAAAATGGACTCCAATTTCATTTTATGTAATATCAATCTATAACTCTAGGTAGCCTTTATAAAAGACACACACGATCCAGGTATTTTATTTACAGGCTGTAAGCCTAGATTGGGCAGGTCTGGAGCTGTTCTAACTTACATCCCAGCCATCTGTGTCCCTTGTTACTTGCTGGTTTTCCTGGCCACATGCTCACAGTCCATCTCCTCTCATGGTGGCTTCCTCCATCCCTGTCCTGTCTTCTTTCTCTCTCTCTCCCTGTAACCCTCTCACTTGATCCTCAAGTCCCACCTTTCTCCCTCCACTGCCCAATCACAGGCAATCTAGCCTTGTATTGACCAGTTAAATTAGGGAACAAGGTTTACATAGCATCACTGGGTATCTGCTCATGGGGGACAAGCAGATCTTGAGAGCCAGTATTTAGTCTTAGAATACAAGCAACCCAGTACAATTTTACTCAAAAATCCCCAACCATTGTGACATATAAAAAGCCCATGTATTCTTCTCCCGAAACACACAGACTTGAATGTAGCAAGCAGATCTGTTTCTGACAAAGAGATTGGCTCACAGAAAGATTTATTGCCAATTTACTAATATCATGTTTCATATCTAATAGGATATATGTCACAGGGTGTGCTTATTATCAAGATTTATGCACTGACTTGTAAGCCTCCTGGCACTTCTGCAAAGTCACAAACCTTACAAGTCAAATGCTGTAAAAGATTGTTTCATTTCATACTCCATTGAAATGCAAATGCCCCGGGGGACAGAGTTGATGTCAAACCACAGACATGAGCAAGTTTTTCTTTGTTTCTTGCTTTTCTGCTTTAACTACTTGTGCATATAGTCACTCCCCGAATGCCACCCACCACCTCCTTTTTTGAGTTGGAATATCTGGCATACCGCAGCCGTCTATGCACCACCGTCTGTCTAGTTTGTTCACAGATATAGGAAAGATGAAAAGCCTTCAGAGTACCTTTGTGTAGAGGTTATATGTTCTAAGGTGGATCCGGGCTCCTGGTGACTGCAGACATTGGGGCAATTGTAGTTTTGGGATTTTTGTTTTGTTTTGCTTTGTTTTGCTTTCCTTTTGCTTTTTTTTTTTTTTTTGGTTTTTCAAGACATGGTTCTCTGTGTAGTCCTGGCTGTCCCGGAACTCACTCTGTAGAACAGACTAGCCTCGAACTCAGAAATCCGCCTGCCTCTGCCTCCCAAGTGCTGGGATTAAAGGCATGCGCTACCACTGCCTGGCTGCTTTTGCTTTTCAAGGCAGGATTTCATTCTGTAGATCACGCTGGCCTTGAACTCATAGAAAACTACCTGCCTCTGCCTCCCTGAGTGCTGGGATTAAAAGCATGTGCCACCACTATCCAGTGGCAATTGTGTTTTTGTGTTTCATATGTTTAGGACTTATCCAAGATTTCTCTTGGTTGAACACAATATCCTTCACGATTGCTTGGCTACCTCTGTTACTAACAATCAGGATGGGGAGGGGCACATTCAAATATTTAGTTCTCAAATCACAAGGCTGCTGAGAGCAGGGGTGAGCAGTATCCAAGCAAACATTTGAAACCACTGTACAAATATCATAAATTAGAATATGATGCAGGACTTTTGCAAATCTTTGCATGATGGAAAGCAACAAATACGCAGTAGGGGGTGCAGGCTGGCTAGGCCACACTGGCAACGGTCACCCGCTTCTCTCTATTATGAGGAGGGATTTCTAATAAGACTGCTGCTTTGCATGGCTGAAGAAAACATGACTATTTAAAAAACCCTCTGCAAATTAAAATTTGCTATACATAGCTAAATAAAGATGACAAAGAAGGGCATAGTCGGGGCTATAGACTTGGCTCAGTGGCTAAGAGCACTTGCTTGCTGTTCTTCCAAAGGTCCACTGTTCGATTCCCAGACCCCACACAACTGCACACAGACATCTGTAACTCCGGTCTCAGGGGATCTGACAGGATCAGACACCCACGTCGTGCACAAACATACATGAGGACAAAACATTCACACACATAAAATAATTAAAACGTTTTGATAATTAAAAAGAAAGGCAGAGTGATATCTTAATAATTAGGATTGAGGGTGTAGCTCAGTGGTTCTAGCATGGGCAAGCCTTGGGTTTGAGCACCAGCACTTAACAGTCAAAGCCCCAAATACCAGAAGCAACTCTGGAACTAAACTGTAAAAATAAGATTCACTCAGAAGTACCTAATGTGCGCCCAGGTCCTGTGAGTGATAAAAGTGCAGCAATGCAGGATGCAGACAAAGGCTCTGCTGTCTTACATAGTCTTTGGGGGCTAAGTGAATAAAAAGCCAAACACAGACAATGACATAAGTCCTCACTCCCTCACGCCTCGACCCCCAACCCCATCAGTGTACTCTCTGCCATGTATCTTCGTCTGCCAGTCCCTCTTCACTATGAGAGAATCTGCCCTATGAGCCTGCATGGGTTCCTGCTCAGTCTCAAAGTGGTCCCTAGCCCACGAATCCTGACACTCTATTTGATTAGACTTCTGGTTCTCACATTAAGCCATGACTATGCATGTTGCAGCTGTATTTAGCATTGCCCCGGTATCCCCAGCACTTAGTACAGTGTATGACTAAAAAAATAGCCAAATAAATATATTTTTATTTGTGGCAAATTGTTCTGGAACTTCTTAAACGGGAATTGGTTGTTTGGTCATACTTCTTTGCTCATATGTGTGTCATGTATAGGTGTTCATGCGTGTGTGCATGTGTAGGCGTTCATGTGTGTGTTCATGTGTGTGTGCATGTGTAGGCGTTCATGTGTGTGTTCATGTGTAGGTGTTCATGTGTGTGTGTGCATGTGTAGGTTTTCATTTGTGTGTGCATGTGTAGGCGTTCATGTGTGTGTGCAGGTGTAGGTGTTCATGTGTGTGTGCATGTGTAGGTGTTCATTTGTCTGTGCATGTGTAGGTGTTCATTTGTGTGTTCATTTGTGTGTGCATGTGTAGGTGTTCATGTGTGTGTGCATGTGTAGGCGTTCATGTGTGTGTGCATGTGTAGGTGTTCATTTGTCTGTGCATGTGTAGGTGTTCATTTGTGTGTTCATTTGTGTGTGCATGTGCAGGTGTTCATGTATGTGTGCACATGTGTAAGTGCTCATGTGTGTGTGCACGTGTAGGTGTGTGGAGGACAGAAGCCAACACTGAGCTTCTTCCTCAATCACTTTCTACCTGATTCTTGTGAGTGAATGTCTCTCACTGTACGCGAGCTTGCTAACTGACGCTGGCTGGCTGGAAGTCCTGGGTATCTTCCGGTATCCACATCCTGCCACGTGGCAAACTGCCTTGCCTGTTTTTTTTTTTTAATGTGGGCTCTGAGGATACTAGCTCAGGTCCTCCTGTTTGTTTAGACGCATCTTACCAATTTAACCATCTCTCCAGTCCTATATGATCATAATTTTCAAAATCTTTAGTCAAGTCACTAATCAATACACCTCAGTCTCAGTTTTTACATCTATAAAATAATGGGATATAACAGGAATCAAAAAATACAATTTAAGCATGGCAAATGTTAAAAGTTCATACAAATCTTAATTATCACCATTACTAAAAATATGTAAAAAAAAAAAAAAAAAACTTTACATCATCAAAAACACACAGGTGGGGCACGAGGTCCTTGAGCCCTGAAAGTCTGCTCTTCAGACCAAAGAAGTCAGAGGAAGATGTCTGTAATTGTCCTCTCATGGAGGTTTCAAAGAGCTTAAAGTCACAGACATTATGTTACTCAGGGGCCTGAGGAGATGGTTCAGGGGATAAAGTTGGGACTCCCAGCTTTCAGGTAAATGGCAGGGTGTGGCAGCCTCCCTACAATCACAGTACTTGGGATTCTCTGGAGCAATCTGTAAGGTGGATGTATATGTATATGTATATGTATATGTATATGTATATGTATATGTATATGTATATGTATATGTATATGTATCGTATGTATCATATATATAATTCATATATGATTAAATGTTTCAGAGTCAACGTGAGCCACACTGAGAGGATGGCAGTGAGCTGTGAGGACAGGGTGGGTTTGTAGCCGCTCTAGGGCTCATCAAAACTACCTGCCATACACAGAACATGACAGATTCTATTATGAAAGTCCTCTGCTGATAAATGTGTAACATAGACAAAGAATTCTAACATTTCTGTTTATGGACTTTCTGCAGTAATCAAAGTAACCAATTAATATGCCTCATCAATGACTACCAACTTTGCACAACGGCTAGACAGGGTAAATACCCACCAGAGCAGTTACGGGTAGGGAGACACTTAAGTCTCTTCTAGGCTGATTGTCACCCCTGTTTCCAATTATACCTCAAATGGTTCAGCCTAGAGTCTCTCTGCATGTACAGTTCATGTCTAACTCAACAGAGCTTTGCAGTACAAGCTTTTCCAAAGAGGAGGACCCAAGTTCGAGGTTGGGCTGCAGTACAGTTAGCTAATATTATACCAGGGGAAGAGAGTGCAGAACTTCCTACTGGCGGAGGGGAAGCTGTTAGGACCAAAGCTATTGAGAACTCACAGTTCATCCCTGACACCATGATTTCAGCCACGAGTTGGGAGGATTCTGTCCCATCACCGTCTGGTACTTCAATCTTAGTGGAGTTATCCAACGAGGTCACCTCTTTACTTAGATCAGCACTGTCACCTGTGGGACAGAAGACTCGACTAGTTAAGCCTTTCCATTTCAAGGACAGTTTGATTTAATTTATATTGATGGTTACTCATTGGTTCTGAGTTCAGACTCATTTTAGTGTGAAGAAATGAGCAGGGTTTGGTGGAGCCGACAGGGACTCTTTTAGATAAAGAACACTCCTTCTGAATATAATCAGCACAGAATCACAGACCAAGACAAAAAGAAGCTGTGGCAGCCACCTCTCCCCAACCTGTCTTATGCTAGCCCCTCCCTTTGTTTGGCTTCTGTATTTATAATACCCTGAGTTAACTGTATTTTTGAAGCCGCTGTGTATGAAAAGCCACATAGACACACAAAGCTCACTGCTCCTGGAGAGGAGATGAACTCCCAAAGGCAGCACTTTGCTCAGCTGTGCTACACAGACCCCTGGGTCCCACTGTAAAGAATCTACAGCACCAAGGCTACTGCATTGCAGTCAAAAGCTACTGTCTGTTCACATGTTCATGTCAATATTGACGCAGCAAGGCAGTGTAGGAAAGACTGTGGTGCCACGGTACACACGGTGTGCACGGCACAGCACGGCACAGCACGGCACAGCAAGCACTGCACAAGACAGCTCAGGGAGTGACATCAACTACACCAGGATTGGAGCCCTCCAGTACCCACTTCAGAGGGACCTCAAGGGAATGCAGCAAGCATTGCTAATCTTTAGCCCTCCTGGCTGTTCAGTCGGACTTTACTGCTGCATATAATAAAATGAGTGATGCTTCCGGTTCCTACTGGAGTTGTAGGAGTTGCCTAGAGAGAAACACGCAAGTAATATTTGAGTTGTGAGCCGAAATCCCCCTTTCTCCGAGGGTCAGCATAATTAATCGGAAAGAATGATGGATAGGCCAACTATGCTATTTAGACTTGGGTATCTGCAAGGCTTTCCTCAGAAACGGAAGAAGTGATCCTGCCACTTTCAAGAGAAATAGCGGGCAGCGTTTGCTGCACATGTCAGATCCCTTATCTCAAGTAAGCCCTAAGAAACTAGGACCTGTACAGTGCTGACAGCCCTCTACCCCACCCCACCCTCCCCTCCCCCACAGCTTCCTCTGTGCCTCCAACCAAAACAACACAGCAGTGGACGTGAGACTCGGGCTGCTGTCTGTTCTGCTAGACTTAAAGACAGAAATGTAAAGCAATGCCTCTCTTCTCACTATATATTTTTTCGCTTTGAAAAAAATATGTGTATTTAGTGATTATATGATGGGTTATGCTCATAAATATTAGGTTTGTTATTTGAATTAAGATGAAAAACTTTCAATATCCTAAGAACTGATGACTATAATCCACCTATATAAAAACCCTTCAGGGATCTTAATAAGTCTTTTAAGAGCAAAACAGAGTTCTGAGTCTAAGACACACGAAACTATTATCTTAAGGCAAAAAATAAGAATAATAGGAAAAAAAGTCATGTCTGAAAACCCAATACACAACTCTATTCCACGGACAGGGCCATCCATCCACTGCTAACCTGCCACTTAGCTTATATTTATGACATGCCTACCAAGTAATTATGCGCTTTTTAAAGAGGCTTAACAAATATAAATTATCTTTGGCACATTTTTGGTAGGAAGACACCAAAAAACAGCTCCAGATTCACCTCGTCTGGGCATGCACTGCTGGCAAAAAGGTCATCCATCATGCAAGGCTCATTCTCCCGCCCTCTTCCTCCACTGTAGCTGTAAAGAGACGGATCATGACCTTTTCAGTACCTACTTCCTACGCTTGTTTGATACAGTGAAGCTATTTCTATGAAGGACTCAAGTTTTCCTATTAAGACCTATAGCGTGAGGAGGAGGTTGTCTTTCATGACCCCTGAAATTAAGAACATAACATTTTTAAATAAAATGTCTTTAAGCATTGTCACAAGGTGGCATTTATTTCTAAGCCCTGGTACACCCCACTACGAATAGGAGAGAACGTGCAGCTTAAAGCTTTTACAATTAGAGGTCAATTTAACTGTGACTGTGATAAGGAACTAAAAAACTCAGAGGGGGAGGGGTACAGAAACCCAAGCACACTCAGCATTCTTGAAGACACAGAAGCACTTAATAATACGAAGCACCACAATCTGCAAAAGCAGAACACGGATGCCCCAATGTACAGAGCCCGGGTGAGACAACCCGGCTGCACAGCATGCCATGTTACCTGCCAGTATCTGATCATTCTTCCGAGCAAGACACACTTTCCCATCCTGCGCTTTCACAAAACCTTCCCGACACGAACACTGAGCCATGCCCAGGCTCTCTCGGCAGACGTGTTCGCAGCCTCCATTCTTGTGTAAGCAGGGATCTGCACCTAGTCGGGAACAGAGAGAATGTGCGGATGCGTCTGGAGATGTCAAGGATGTTGCTGATGCAAGTCAAAGACATCTCTGGGTGAGAATTCAGCCATTCCACTCGGAAGGTGTGTCTAAAACTCTCCCTCGGGAGCTCCTTCAAGAGGCCCTGACTCAGCCAGCTCAGAATGTTGTTACCTTATGCATATCTGCTGAGCACAGCTGGTAGCTTGGTTTGTGAGGCTCCTTAGTCTACGCTATTCCTATGTCCTGACCAGGATCTAGTTATACTCGGAGATCTTCAGGATGAGGAGATGCTGGAGGGAGCTGAGTGACTCTGTCTTGGATTGCTCCTGGCTGCTGCTCACTACCTGGCCTATGGGGGTAAGGGGAGCCCAAGGGTGGACAGAAGTTCCACTGCAGAAATCTAAATTGCCTGAATCACTAACTTTGTTTTGTTTTTTGTTTTTGTTTTTGAGACAGGGTTTCTCTGTGTAGCCCTGGCTGTCCTGGAACTCACTTTGTAGACCAGGCTGGCCTCAAACTCAGAAATCTGCCTGCCTCTGCCTCCCAAGTGCTGGGATTAAAGGTGTGTGCCACCACTGCCTGGAATCAGTAACTTTTAACTTATCAAATATTTCTATTTGGTGTTAAGAATTCCAGGTGGGACTTTTTCTATTGTGTTGTTTATACTTGGAGATAATCTCTATATGTATGTATGTATGTATGTATCTATCTATCTATCTATCTATCTATTTCTATAATGTATGTATGTATCTATCAATCAGTCATTTATCTAGCAATCTACCTATCTATCATCTATCTACCTATCATCCATCCATCTATCTATCATCTATCTATCAATCAATCATCCAGCTATCTATCATCTATCAATCAATCATCCAGCTATCTATCATCTATCAATCAATCATCCAGCTATCTATCATCTATCATCTATCAATCAATAATCTATCTATCTATCTATCTATCTATCTATCTATCTATCTATCATCTAGTCACTATGAACATAGTCTAACTTGCTTATCCTGACTCTCTGTAACCCGAGTCTTTTGAAATGTAGCAAGCGCTATGGAGCAGGGGAGGAGTGTGGCTAGAGAGGTAAAACCCAGATTATTAAAACCACCGTATTAGGGATAAAGCACAAATTACCAAACTACCAAGCTTGTCTGGGTTGTGATTAAATCAATGCCCAAATCTTGAAAAATCTTAACATTTATGCAGATAGGTGAAAAAAAAAATCAGAAAATCCCCTCCACCCCCACCACCTGCTACCATTGGTTAACACAGCCGCAGTCTCCAGTGCAGGAGGGCCTGCAGGACTTCTCCAGTGTACCTGGTTTTGCCAATGGATGGACCACAACCACTGATGAGGGCTTCAGCATGCTGCCTCGGAGACGTACCCTGTTTTGACCAGTCCTCTTGTTCACCCTTATTACCGATGGGATAGCCCAATCCGAGAACCACACGTGATCTTCAAACACGGCTAGCGCAAAGGGGTGACCTGGAAGGAGGTAAAAGGTCAAGTAAAAGATCCTTCGATATGGACAGGTTCTCTTCCCAAGGGGCGTCTGTCTGTAAGAGGACAAGGCTTAGAACCACTATGCTCCATTACCGGTGCTGCTGACCTAGATGGGTCTGAACAGGGTGCCAAGGCGGGCATGCTCTGTGCTCACGTGCCACAGACTAACCTTGAGTGGTTCTTGCTGCTCTGGGTCTCTTGTCATTTAAATGGCTGTCCTAAGCAGTTGAATGAACTCACAGGTAACCAGGAGGATTTTCTTTTTTTCTAATTTAGGTGACCAAACAGTGTTTTTCAAAAATATCATCTCTATCACTGTATTCCCGAGTCAGCCTTTTCTGTCTGCTCTCTCTTCTTATACTTTAGTCCAGGATTGTCCTTCTGTTACTTCTCCCGACCTCATCTCTTCACATTCACTCTCCTCACCAAGCTCAGCTACGAGCCTCTTACCTTCCTTACTAAGGGCCTCCTCCCCTTATCCCCTTAGACTCTCTGACTCTTCTCTGCCATGCAGAAGGGAGTTTTTTGAACACATTTTATCTGCTGCATCTGATTATACAGCTCCTATCCCGTGAGCTGCCTTCTGAGCCCTCCTCAACCAAGCCACCCCTGCAGGCCTCTGGAACTGCTGTGAGCTGATCCAAGGACCACTTCTCAGGGGAATGCCACATGGCGTTTCAAGCTGCTAGACACCAGGGTGGAGCCGGCCTACGTCTGGAAGCTCTCCACACTCGCTGATGAACTTGGAGCTGTGAGGTGAATGTCTCCCCCGTGTGGTGGGAACTGCAAATGACTTGTCCTGGCCACAGCAAGCCTCCTCCCCTGCATCACTGTTGACCCGGGTGACTTTTAGCTTTCAGCTCAGTCTCTTAGCCCTGTGTCCCAAAGTAAAACTATAACTACATCATGGAAATTTGTTTTACTTGACTACTTTTCTTTTCTTTTTATCGTGGTCAGAAAACATACAACACAAAACTTACTACCTTAGCCATGATGTACAGTTCTAAGTACACTCACACTGCTGCACAGTCAGTCTCTAGAATTTTTGTACTTTTGAAAGTCTGAAATTCTATGCCAACTTTCCCTCAGCCTCTAGAAATACTATTCCACCCCGCACATGAGACTGCCACGCTGCATTAGCAGGAGCGAGTGGGCGTGTCCAGCATTTGCCCTTTTACTCAGCATAATGTCCATTTACTTAGCATAATGTCCTCAAGGTTTGTTCATTTGAAGCATGTGCTAGAATTAGCTACGATGTTCAACGAACACATTAGACACAATCTTCCTTATCTTAACGCAATGAACCACAATTAACTGTACTTTTTAAAGATAAATTCATCCAATCTTTTCATTAAAAGTCCTGAACGGGCCGGGCAGTAGTGGTACATGCCTTTAATCCCAGCACTTAGGAGGCAGAGGTAGGCAGATTTCTGAGTTTGAGGCCAGCCTGGTCTACACAGTGAGTTCCAGGACAGCCAGGGCTACACAGAGAAACCCTGTCTCAAAAAGCCAAAAAAAAAAAAAAAAGTCCTGAATGGTCAGCACTCAGAAGGTGGCTCAGTGGTTAAGAGCACTAACTGCTCTCCCAGAGGACTTGGGTTAGAGTCCCAATACCAGCATAGTGTCTCACAACTGTCTATCATTCTAGTTCCAGGGGATACAATGCCCTCTTCTGGCTTTCCATGGCCCCAGGCATACATGCAGCCGACAAAACAATCATACACATAAAAGAGGAAAAAAAATAAAATCCTGAGCTGTCAATTGAGAACACACCACATGTTTTGCAGTAGTCAGTGCTCTAAAGTAGACATGTGGGGACAGTTAAACACAACACTATGTAATGTTGCTCTTCAGGATTCTGGTTATAGTAGCACCTGCAATTTAAAAATCTCCGCTAAAGGGTTCTGGGTCTACCTCAGCTGGTGAAGGGGCTTGTCTATCATACACAAAGCTCCATTTAATCTCCAGTGCCAAAATTGGGTGTAGGGAATAAGTCTATCATCTCAGCATTCTGGAGGTGAAGGCAGAAGGATCAGAAGTTCAAGGTAATCCTTCACTATACTGAAAGTCCAAATTCAGCCTGGAATGCATGAGACCCTGTCCCAAAATAAATAGAATATTATATACTGTGTTTTGGGATCCAGAATGTGATGGTTTCTTCTGCTTAGGAATGTTCCTATAGCTACCTACCTCAGAAACCAATGAATGTCTGCCAAGTGTGTGGATAGATATGGTCCAACTATGTATGCAAGCTTATCACTGTTTATAAAGAATCTTAGAAATATATACAATTTAAGTATCTTTCTTGATCTATTTCATGTTATATTATCTAAAAAGTTATTGTCTCTAAACGAAAGAGAATTAGCAAGATAACTATTTTATTAGTTCCTTGCTAAACGAGACTGATTTTTGGTCTTCCCAGCCAGTGTCTAAATCCCTAAGGCCCTCCCTCTCAACACTCCAGGCTCTCATTCTTCCTCACACCAACTTGCTATCAGACCCTCTCTAGTTTTTATTCATAGTAAGTTGTAATACCCTAATCTTCTATTTCTCCATTTAATAACAACGTAGTTTGGGTCTTTAAGAACTGATGTGTGGACTAGCACTGAGCGTGCCCTCAATCTCCTTCTCTCTAGACTTCACTCTGACCACTGCGCTGTCATCTAAACAGTTACCCTGAAACGGGCAATCTTGTCACATATGTCTCTTGCTCAAGAACATTTACTGTTCCCTTAGTAAATTCAAAATTAGGTTCAGTCACTTCACCCTGACAGTTCTTCTTACCACATGGCAGAAGAATTCTACAGGGTCAAAAGGGTCCTTGTAGACTCCCTGCATCCAAGGCAATTTCCCACTGCCTTTGTACTGCTCCTTTACAGAGTACAGCGTGTGTGTGTGTATGTGTGTGTTCTACATATATCTGTGTGTGAGTATATGTGAGCACCTGCAGAGGACAGAGGAGAGCGTCAAAACTCTTGGAGCTGACGTTATGGTGGTTGTGAGCTGCCCAACATGGCTGCTGGGAGCCAAACTCAGGTCCTCCGGAAGACTAGTAAGTGTTCTTAACCACTAAACCATCTCTCCAGCCCCTGGCTCAGTGTTTTAAAGGTTTTTATGAAAAATCATGATCTCCCTTGAAGAATCTGAAAAGGCAACAGGGGAGAAAGCTTCCTTGATTAATCTTTGCCCATGTTATAAACTGACATTCCTTAATGCCTGAAAGTGATTAGTCATTGTTATAGAATGACAGACTAAAAAAAAACCCACCACCACCACCACCACCAATAACAACAACAAGATCAACAACAACAACAAAAGACAGAAGAAATAAGGTCTTTATTCCTCAATAAGTTTGGAAAAAATTAAGATTTTTCACTTCTATTTGGGGAAATCTTGAGGAAAAGTGATTATACAATACTACATTTTACTCACTATTCCAGTGCTTGGGCATGGGCATGGGCAATCTTTCTGTTTTATAATTCTTGGAGAACTCTGTCTTTCTAGTCTGCTTAAATGTGGACATGTGTAAGCACATTCTGGAATTAACATTCCTCAGCACTCAATCAAGGAAGTCAGAGGCTACAGAGATGGCCCAGCAGTCATGAGAAAGTACTGCTCTTGAGGAGAATCCATGTTTGGTTTCCTGCACCCACATCCACCGGCTCACAATCATCTGAAACTCCAGCTCCAGAGGACCTGACACATCTTCTGGCCTTTCACAGATATATATTCCCAAACACATATACATGTGCACATGATTTAAAAAACAATAGTACAACAAAACTAAAGATGAAATAAGTCATGTAGCCCAAAGCCTCACCTACATCGATCTGGGTAAGTCTTCGGCGCTTGGAACCATCCAGATTGGCCATTTCAATCACAGACAGCTTGGTGTCACACCAGTACAGAGTGTCTGTTAAGTAGTCAATTGTGATCCCACTGGGTTCCAGTAGATTAGAGCTGGCTATCAGCATCCGGCCAGAACCTTGAAGGGAAGAGCTTTCAATCCGTGGAGACATCCCTGTGTCCGTCCAGAATAGTCTCCTTCGGTCAAGAAAACTCACAAGTTAAATTTGCATGAAAAAATTCTTATATTCTTTCAAGACTTAGAAACCCAATATAGATCACTTTAGAGAGTGGTACACCAAGAAACATGCAAGGAGAAAATGCAGCAACACATGTTAAACAATTAAAAACAAAAACAAAGAAACCCCTCAATTATCTGGTCTGAATAAAGCATCTAGAAAAAAAAGAGAAAAAAAAATGGTGTCAGACCATTAGATGGAAAAGGAATTGATGTTCTGAAATTGTAGAATATTACTTTAATCGAACTTGTACTTAAATGAGCAGTAGTAAGTTAGCAGCAAAATGCAGACAATTTGGTAGCTCATTCTTTTTTTTTTTTGGTTTTTCGAGACAGGGTTTCTCTGTGTAGCCCTGGCTGTCCTGGAACTCACTCTGTAGACCAGGCTAGCCTCGAACTCTCGAACTCAGAAATTCGCCTGCCTCTGCCTCCCAAGTGCTGGGATTAAAGGCGTGCGCCACCACCGCCCGGCTAGGTAGCTCATTCTTATATTATGCACATATTAAGGCACAGCATAAAAGGAATAGTGTATTTACCTTGTTTCCTGGAGTTACGCAAGGTACTTTGCCTACTAAGATAATTTTAACTTCATATTTTTAAAAATATCAATCTGGTTTAATATCTAGTTGGTTTGAGTAGAGATGGGTTTGCCTTGTTTTAGTTATTTGATCAACTCCAGATTAATTACCAGTTACTACATATCATCCAGAGACCACTGTAACATTTCCAGCAAAAATAGAACCTTCAAGGTTCTGGCTGGATGCTGAGAGCCAGCACTAACCCATTGGGACCCAGTGGAATCACAATTAACTACTTTTTTTCTAAATGTATAATACTCTATTTATTTATTTATTTATTTATTTATCTATTTATTTATGTTCACATGTTTATTCCATGCTTATTCTTTTTTTTTAAATTTTTTATTGGATATTTTATTTAACACAATTGACCACTTAACAGACACATTGTATTGGTGTGACATTAAGCAGTCTGTGATTGAAATGGCCAATAAAATAAAAAGTATTTGTTTTTCTCTTGGCTTTTTAACAACTCTGAAGAAACTCTTTATTCTCCTTAATTCTCTACTCTCAAACCAGAATGTGACGTGAAGTCATAGTTAGTAGCTTAGAATCTATTAATCTTTCATAATCTATATTTCTATTTCTCTGATTCCAGAAACGACCTATCGTTCGAAGTCATCCTGAGATTCTTCTTACTAGTGTTGATAAGCCAACACTCCTAATTTCATTTTCCACTTAAGAAACAACAACATAGATTTTTAAATCTTTTTTTGTAAATCAAGGATTTAAAAATTTTTATGTAGAGTGCTTTGCTTGCCTGTATATCTATGCATATTTCATGCCTAGTACCTGTGGAGGCAAGAGAGGTTATTGGATTCTGGAACTGGAGTTACCGATGGTTGTGAGCTGTTGTACGGGTGCTGGAAACAAACCAAACCTGGTTCCCCTGGAAGAGTAGTCAGTGCTTTTAAACACTGAGCCATCTTTCCAGTCCTGACAACATAAGATTTTTCAGAAAAGTAGATTCATGAGATTAAGTATAGTTGGTTAATGAGAACCAAGAGATAAGGGAGGGATATAAGTTGTCAGACATACTGGTTCTGAAGATCTGAACAAAACTCACAGATTTGCTTGGCTTTTGACTGCACTGACCACCTGAAGTCTTAGTACGAATTCTGGTCATGAGCAGTGCAGACATGAACAACGGCATAAGCTCAGATAAACGGTACCGTGTTTTCATAAGTATCTACCTGGCCTTTGGATGCACAGCTATTCCTCGTGGTCTTGAGATGCTCTCTTTGATGATTATTTGATGATGCTTTCCACTCAAATCACTCCCTCCAATGACGGACTTCCTAAAAGGTAAATATAAGTAGGGAGGTATTAGCTCATCATTTTAAATAAAGTTTTTCCTTTTCTCATAGATAAAGGGACAGGATAAAGGGGTACTGTCAGCAGCTTGGCAGAGACAAAGCCAAGAAGCAAATGTTTAGTCTCTTTCTCTTCACAACCTTCCATTTCCTGCTGGAACTCATGGAAGCCAGAGACTAAGAGGCCAGAACAGTCCTAGAAGGCCAGGTCACAGACCATGGGAAGAAGGCACAAGCCAGCGTTAGGATAGCAGGGGGAGATTCACATGGGCTTCAATTTTCTCCCTCCCGGCTTCAGGGCAGATGCAGTGCTATGCAGCCCTTATCCCTCACTTCCCTTCCCATGGTTTCAATTCCTTTGTAGCCATATTTGTCTCCTTCTGAAGTGTGTGACAAACTGTTATAAAACGACCCTCTCTGATCTCACTGTTACACCGCTCATAAAGTTCAACTGCTCGGAGCAGGAGGTAGGCAGTGAGGACTGAGCTCCCCACGGTGCTGTTCAGTTTAGGCCCAAAGCAAAGCTGAGCCCCCAGGGTTGGTGATGAGGAAGCAAAGACCCAGGGACAATTTATGTTTGTTGTAGTTCTCCACAGAGAGTGCCCCAAAGAGCAAGCACACATGTATGGCTTTATGGCTCAACTAACTTTAGAAGTCAGGATTCCTTAATGTTAATTAGTAATTTCGTAGACCTATCGACGTGTCATGCTCACATGAATGTCTTTTTTCTCAACCATACGGCCACCCCTCTTTGGTTTTCATTGACTTAGAGTTGCCACGTAATCTAATACCTAGGATTAAAGTCTCGGTTATTTAAATGAAATTTCTAGCTAATATCAAGGTTTTAAAACTACAAACCTCTCATTTCCAGACAAATTAAAGGTTTTGTTTAAGCAGCTGTCTTTAGAGCGGAGAGGATTTAAGAAGGGTTTGTTATTGCTGAAGTCAATGGGCTGGAGAATGTGAGGTCTGGCTCTGCAGGCTCCAGCTGTGCCCATCTGAAGGCACTGCCTGGGCAGTAGGCACTAATCACACACTGGTAAAATTAGAGGTGCCTTCCTGGATGTGTGGAAATGGGAAGAGAGCTACCTCAGAGGAGGGGAGAGCTGTTGACATCTGTAACCCTGATAAACGTTTACACTTTGAAAACAACCACGTACTAGCTCTGTCATTACCCACAGCTGACAGGGAGAACATCCTTTTAAGTCAGTTCAACTGGAGAAGGCTGTTATTATGACAGTTATAATTGTTTTGGCCAAGAGTTGATTTGAATCTGTTCTGGGACTCTAGGTCTCACCCATTCTGACGCTGAGTGAAGGAGACAGCATCTCTCTATGAAGGTCTTGTGGTCCTGGGGCTTGAATCCAAGCCTTCACGTGCTAAGTACATTTCTACCCCAAGTAGCGCCCCAAGCTTATTTCTGTGCTGAGCCAGGAACAGCCTCTGGGAATGGCTAACCCTGAGTTCACTGTTTAACCCTGGGAAAGTTAGTTTAGCATTTGATTATAAATTTTCTTGCTCTTCAGAGATATGAAAGCATAGCTATAGGACTTAATAGTATCCTGGAGGGAACGCTCTTAGTGAGGTATCTGGTATACTGCAACTATTTAGTAGACAGATGCACAAACAGTGAAAGAACGAAGGCAAAGGCTAAATAAGCAATTGAGTGAAAAGCCATACTCAACCTGGACACGGAGAGAGCTTGTAGTATGTGTTTCATCGGTGACTGCATGTAGGAGGAGCTAAGGTGGGAGGAGTTAGGAGAGGAAGAGGAGGAGTAAGGAGGAGAGGAGGAAAAAGAAGAGAAGGAGCTAGGAGACAGGAGAGGAGAACGACAGAGAGAGGAGATGGAGGTGGATGTTCATGTGTCTGTGTCTGTAGCAGTCAAAGGTAGTTGGTATATCTAGGTTGGGTATTGGGTTACACTTCTGATTGTATGGGTATCTTGTTACTGATTATTACCAAACATATAAGCCTTTGATTAATCTTTAAGCATTAGAGTCTCATCTTTCTACTGGGCCCAGGTGGATGGTGGGATGGTCTAGCCAATGCCCAGCCTTGCAGACACAGTGTGGGAGATTGAGTCAGCTCTCATGCTGATGTCTCATGGGTGGCAGGGCTGGCGTTTCTAGTTGGCCATTTCTAGCTGCAGCACCCATGTGGCCTCCAGCCGAGAAACATGGTGGATGGGCTAGGCAGAGCCACTGTAGCTTAGATTGTAGGCCTGATCCTGAGGCCGTTTTTAAATAATTACCACAACAAAGTGGCACACCTTATCGCATATCTGGCTCACTGTGAAGAACCTGTTTGCTTCCTATAACCAGAGACTTTCTATACACAGAATAGCTGTGCACAGGCTCATGTGCCTGGTCCCTGGGACTCCGCTCTCTGAGTTGGCACTACCATTCTCCCAGACGTGAAGCCCTAACTAATTTTCCTTTTTTTCCTTTTACATAGCTGCACATGTCCAGATGCTCAGCATGATCGCTGTTCGCTCAATGCTTTTCAGTTACTTGGAAGAAAGAGAGCACATGGCATCTCTCACGTTACCTTGTGAGGGAGTCTCGTTCATGCTTCTCTGTCAGCAGCAAGGAAGTGGGCTCTCTTTAGCATCATGCAGGAGGGAGCCCCTTCCCTCATCTATCTTCCTCCTATCCAGCCCTGTTTGTTCTTAGGCTCACAGAAGCCACAGGTCATAGGGACAGAGGGGGCTGAGAGGACAGAAACATCCCAACTTTGCTTCTCTTGTCACCCACAAAGGGAAGAAGCCCACCCTATCCAACCTCTGAAACTGTCTTCCCATCCCCAGGGTGCTTCTGATCTTTCTTTCGTGCCTGTTCCAGGAGCCAGGGTAAGGACTTTAGTGCAAGACTTGTCATTCATAAGCTTGTAAACAACCAGGAACAACCTCCGCCTCTCTGGGCTGTAGACGAAGGGGTGGGGCACACTGATCCCCCTGCCTGTCTGTACCTTTCTGTCCTTTGGCAAGTGTTCACACATGGCCTGACACGTCCCTTGCCTCTATTTATACCAAGCGTTTGTACTCATTTGTTAAATAGGAAAATCTGTCTTTTCTTCTCAGCTAGACTAAGAGCTGACCACAAAGACAGATCCTATCGCCTTCTCTATTGTGTCTTCTGGAAGAAACCTACGAGAGAGCCTGTGCAAGCAGATGTTTCCTGATGGTGCTCACACAGGCTTGGGGCTGCGCTGTTGACAGTGGTCTGCACTGCAAAGCACATGCCACTTCCTTGGTCCTGGAAGTCCTATCACTGTGGACCCTGTCCCATGAAAGGAGAGGCTTGCTTGGTGGGGGAGAAGGGTGAGGAGTACAGACTCCAGTGGAGCCACCTCTCATCCTCACCAAGTGGTCAGCTGTATTTCTCTATGTTCATAGTAGAGGATAAAGCCAGTAGAATCGTCTGTTCCCTCACCTCCATCTCCTGTGACAGAAAACTAAAGCAAGAATCATACCCACTGACAGGTATGGCCCTCATGCCTCACTGGACAATGACAGGGGGACCGGAGCCATTACAAGGTCCCCTTCAATTACTGGAGGTCAGGCCTCTATCCCCGCCTTCGCAAGATTAGATTTGTCACAGTCCTTCTATACTTAGAGAAGGGAGGAGATGTCAGGGGCAGCCCTGCTTATACACTGAAGGCCTAAAATCAGCCATAGGTCTAAAATCAGCAATAGGCCTGTCATACATGTATACTAACACCAAGTCTTAGGTCTCTGTGGATAAACACTGAAACAGATGGCTATAAGCTATTGTAAACAGGCAGCTTTTGTGGAAATTTACTAGCCCGAGTAGTCATAGACCTTGTAAATAGGTAGCCTTGGCAGATATTACCAACTTAGATAAGGACAAGTGAATCATAGGCAGACCTATCCCCTGAACCCTCACCCAGCCGACCCTGTTCTGAAAAATATCTGTATTCCGCCTGAACACCCACGCTCCAGTGTCATCCCCTTCCCCACGTCCTGCCTTTTTGTGTTTATAACCCCTGTGTGAATGAGTATAAATTACAATTTGAAAAAAAATATATATATATATGAAACCCTGTCTTAAAATTCCCCCTTCCCACAAAAAAGAGACTAGAAAATCTTCTTGATTTTAACTCCAAAGGTAATGTGTATGCTTTTATGTAAGTGATTAAAAATAAGTTCATATATGGAAAATATATATATATATAAAAAAAAGAATCATACCCACTGTCTGTCCAGTAGATTCTCCGGCCAATCCAGTCCACAGCAAGACCTTCTGTCGTATCTACTTCTTCCGTGATAAGTCTTTCTCGCTGGGAGCCATCCATATTAGCCCTCTCTATCCACTTCAGGGTTGTCTGTGCAAAATATATCTGCGAAAGAGAGAGAAAGAGAGAAAGAACTAGACATTTCTGATTTGTATTCTAAATATTAATGGAGAATATGCATGAAGGATTAACAGGTTTTCAGGTCATGCAATGTAATTATCAGAGACAGACAGACATAGCTACAATAAGCCCCAACTCTGTTACTCCTGAATACGGGTAACCTTGAGCAATTTAATCTCTGTGTGGTGACTTGAATAAGCATGGTCCCCATAGGCTCATAGATTTGAATGCTTGGTCTTAGGGAGTGGCACTATTAGGAGGTATGGCCTTGTTGGAGTATGTGTGGCCTTATTGGGGTAGATGTGCCTTTGTTGGAAGAAGTGTATCACTGGGGTTGGGCTAAGAGGTTTCAGATGCCAGGCCTAGTGTCTCTCTCTTCCTGCTCATCTGGATGTATCTCAGCTACCTCTCCAGTATCATGTCTACCTGCATGCTGCCATGCTTTCTGCCATAATGACAACGGAATAAACCTCTGAACTGTAAGCCAGTCCTAGTGAAATATTTATAAGAGTTGCCATTGTCATGGTGTCTCTTCACAGCAAGGGAAACCCTAAGACTTTGTCTCTGTCTCTGTCTCTGTCTCTCTTTTTCTCCCCTCTCTCTTTTACACACACACACACACACACTCACACACATGCACATACTCTCTCACACCTCTCTCCCTCTCCCTCTCCCTCTCTCTCTCTCTCTCTCTCTCTCTCTCTCTCACACACACACACACACACACACACACACACACACACACACTCTTAGTCCCTACACTGTTAATTTAGTTATCTTTGACCCCTGCTCAATGGCGTCGCCTTTCTACTTAACCCCAGTAGCTTCTTCAGCTGGACAGAAAGCAGTCAACTGTAACTGAATGTGGGACATGAGCTGAGCTGTATCTGCATTGGTCCAGTTCCCAGCACTCCACTTCAGGTGATTCAGAAAACATGGATGCTCTGTCAATTTTACCACTCGCTTGCTTACCTGCCTCAGCTGAGGCACAATGCCTCAACTTCTCAGACTACAGACATGAGGGCATTCGGTCAGCTATTTCCTGAAGTCTCTTTCGTCTCGAGTCCTTCATCTTGCCCACTCTGAAGCTGCAAACTGCTTTCTATGTGGACTATGCAGGCTATGAGATAGACTCTGCTGCTTCCGAAGACATGTAACCATAGCAGCATAATCTCTCTCTCACACACAAGTCACCTGGGGATCTTGTTAAAATGCAGGTTCTAGTTCAGTGGTTGGTGTGGAGCCTAGAATTCTGCAATTCTAATAAGCTCCAGATGGACCAAAAATCACAGGTTTAGTAAGAAAATAAGAACGCTAATCATGAGAACAGTGAACAGCCACCTGACTTATGCTCGGTATCATTTATGTAACCCACTATGTGTTAGGCTGCTGTTTTCACAGAAGTCATGAAGCTTGTTTCCTGATTTGCATAAGTCATTTAGTCTCCTCTCCTGGTGACATATATCAAATGCCCATTACTAACTCATACTTCTTATGCTCCAAGCTCAACCCACCCTCTGCTGCTCACACTAGCAAATAATCAAAACCCTCCTAATGGGTCAGCTATGGGCGAGCATCATGCTGGCCTCCCTCCTGCCCCTCAGAGAGGCAACTGAAAGAAGGATGTTGCAGTAACGAACAGGAAAACAGTAACGAGGAACAGGGTACGGGTATCAGAGCACGAGTGTTCTTAACATTCCTCAAATGCATATATTTAACTTGTTCTGGGGCTAATGCTGTGACTATGGCAGAGCATTTTCAAGTAGCCCAGGTCATCAGTGAAGCTAAAATCCCCCACTTTCATAATCTGTTCATGCATAAGAAAGAAGAATACCTTGCTTTCCACAGGGTCATAATCTAAGGCAAAAACCATTCCCATCTGCCGGCTCAGCAGAGTTCTGTAGTCTGTTCCATCAAAATGCATGTGTCGGATGTCCTGGGAATTTGCAAACAGTAAAAATGGCTGTGGTCCTGTTAACAAAAATTTCAAATACGGTTGAATTGAAAATGCTTTAAACCCCACGGCATTTGTGACTCTTGCTTTTCACTGCACATTCTCCCTTTACTCCCAGAATACTAGTCTACTCAACCTCCTACCAGGGTTACATAGGCAAAGACAGGTGGAAAGACCTCCCCCACTTGCAAAATGTCACTGCAAGATTTTATCCCTGGGCTCTTACTTATCGAAAGGGTGACATTAACCCAAAGCACAGATAAATCACTCAGATCTTTTGGCTGTAACCTCCTTCACACACAGAGGATGAATTCATCAATTCATTCTCCATGGCTGGGTGCTCCTCTGAAAGGGGATCATATCGGAATTATAAGGCTTCCTAATCATTCTCTAAGCTCATTATGTTTTATTAGCCAAGACTTATGGAGTTAAAAGTATCGAAGTCAGACTTAGGCAAGTGTCACACAACCAGAATTACAGCATCTCAGATTATCAGCATGACAACCCTCACCAGACAAAATCAATTTGGCATAAATCTAAAATTTCCACGGGTCGTGAAAGACAGAAAAGATGCAATATCAGCAGATGAAAAGAAGCAGTTGAAGCATAAAACTTCACATTAAAGTTGAAGAAAAAAAAAGAACTTTCAAAATGTTATGATTACTATATTTACCAGAGAGATCAAAATCAAACCAATCAACAAATAGTTATTAAACATTGGTCAACTTTAAACTCTTTAAGACCAACCATGCCCCATGATGGCCTCCCCATTACTAAAGTTACCAGACCCTACTATAAGAGTCTGGATGCCCCCTTAACTAAGAAATAATCTTCATTATTTATGTTGCAGTTGTTTATATTATTCATAGTAAAAAGATTTATTTCCTACATTGTTTTTTCAAATCATATTTCCTACCAGGAATCTGGAAGCAATTTAACTTTGCATGTTTCTAATGTAACACTAGCTTTGTGTAATCTCATTGTCAAGGAGAGACCTTCCAACAACCCCAGCACTAACCTGAAGCTGTACAGCTCTTTTGGTCTGATTGTAGGTCATACCCAGGAAAGCAACCACATTCCCAGGACATTGGGCTGAGAGGAAGACAGAGCTGGCTGCATCCACCATTATCAGGTGATGAACAACCTACAAAAACCAGTCACCGAGTAATGATGTTATATCACACAAAATGTAACTTCTTTTTTTTTTAGGAAAGTACTCTGAGGAACCAACTGTATATCCTTTAGACCCATTTTCTTAATTATTGATACTGCTGTCATCAAGTTTATCTTCAGAGTTTAGAGGAAACTGTCAGTCACAGTATCTTTTTCCCGTAACCCAGCATTTTGATGTTAACCCTTCACATCCCATTGGTCCTCGTCCTTGTGTTCCAATGCATGTTCAGTAACACATGCATTGGCAGCCACCCAGACAAAGAAATGCATTTTGAGTTTGTCCTAGCTCTTCTGCTGGGTAATACAATCCTTCCATCTCATACATTTTGGGCCTCTTGACTTTGGCCTTTTGGTTTGTTTGTTTTGCTTTTCAACTATCTTAATTCACTTTATTTTCAATTCTAGATTTGAGTAATACTAAATTCCACCAAATACGGGATTCCACTAAATACCAAATTTCTTCATAATTTGCAGATTTTATTTAAACAAGTAAAAACGGCTTAAAACTCTTCTGCTAATCGTGAATTCCATCCAGACTTCTGAGGGCTAAAGTCTCTAGGAAGAGAAAAGCCTGGGGTTATTTATTAGCTGCCAACAATATGCTGAGTACTTTGCATCCTTCTGATAGCGCTACGGTCACATGAGGGGTTTACACCACACTGCTAGGAACTGGTAGTGCTAGTCCAGGACTAACAATGTCAAAGAACATTCTAGGAACCACTCTACTGTCTTAAAAAACTCCCAAATATACCTATAAATCTGTTATATAAATGTCTTTCAATACATGGTCATTGGAAGACTTCATCTGCTTTGGCAATAAAATTTTCAGTGTCTCTTAGAAGACTGATATTGTTAAGTCAACAAAGGGCCGATAAACTCACCAATGCATGTTTTCCCATCTGTCCCTAGCACTGAACCTGCGGGACAGATGCACAGGGGACCATCTGATGTCAGGACACAACCATGGCTACACTCTGATACGTTGCCTGGACAGGAAACAAGTTCTAATTAAGAACAAAATAAAATTAGTGTTAAAATAGGTTGTGAAGATTTGTTACAATCAGTTGCTTCTCTGAAAGGAGAAAGTTGAATGAAAAAAATCTAACATTAAAGAGATGCCACAGTATTGAGAAATACCAAAACAAGGAACAAAATAGCAATCTAAATTTTAAAAAAGTAAAGAGCTAGAACTTTAGGAAACTATTTCCAATCTTCTATGAATTTCTCCTATTTTGAATAAGATTTTTAAAGCTGTTAGACATCAGAATTCCAAAATATTTTATGTAGAACTTTACCAAGTGATTCTGGAGATTACCCATGTTGGAAACAGTAAAGGTATTTTGTGTGTGGTTCAATGTTGGAGGAGAAATGAAAAGCTCTTAAAGAACACCAAAGTATATGATAAATGCATAGGAGTGCACCGCGCATGTGCGCTACTGCGCAACCACGCATGTGCGCATGCGCAACTGGAGAGCACCGGGAGCTGGGAACAGGAAAAGACAGAGGATGACATCAGGAAAGGATAGAAAAGTCAGATTAGAGAAGGCTCCAACTGGGAGTGATGTCACACACCTGTAATCCCAGGCACAGAAAGCTGAGGCAGGAGAACGTCAAGATCAGGGCCAACCTACACTACCCTAATGTGTCAAAACAAACTTAACGAAAATAAAACCTTCAAGTGTACACAAGCTGGTGCTAGAGAAGGCGTTATTTTAAATGGGTATGCATATGAAAGTCCAACGGTAATACAGAAATAACTGCTTAGTGATTTAAGCAAACTTAAATGCTACTCTATACCTTGCATAAAAATTAACTCCAGCAAATTTGAACACAAATTTAAAATGTCTATCATAAAAGTTCTAGAAGCTTTGAGAATTAAATAAAACTGTACGTGCTCTTTTTGGCGTATGGTGGGGCCTATATTCAACCCATTTCCATCCAGTCTTTTAGCACATTTACTAATAGGTCAGAAGCAAGTCTCATGTGCAATGATGATAGGCGATTTCCATACAGTTTGTTATTTATTATCCATCAATTTCGATGAGTCTGGTTTCATAAACACAGATGATATACAGACAGACTTATTCTCCATCATCTGTGAAACAAGACTACATAATAAACACGATTTCAACCACATGTCTGTACATTAGTCATGCTAAGAGTCAATGAAAACTAGGACTAGGAGATATCTGACTATGCAATCCTAAATCTGCACTGGGGGGATCCACAGGAATTCACAATGTTTTTTTCTTCCCTTTTTAAAAGTACATTCTAACATTGATGCCCCCCAAGCCTAGAAAAAACTAATTCACTAGCAAATTATATCCTCTAAATACAAATTTTCACATTTGCTTCGCCCTATACTGCAATAATAGTGTCTTGGGAAAGCAGACAGCTAATAAGATAAAGTTTCCTTTATAAAAAGCTTTCTAATTAATAATTAGAAAGAAATAGAAGGACAAGAATATTACTTCAAAACTATTGGTAAAATAATAGATCTAGGAAATATTATTAAAATGTGACTGGTGCGCTCGGTAGCAGATGAATGAACACTGGCTAATCTCAGGATACAAAGAAACAACAGGGCATATCTATATCTTGGTGGAAGTACGAATGCATTTATAATTTATTCTGGCCAAGAAACGTCAATGCCAAATCTAATTCAGTCTATAGTTACAATTACAAGTTCACAGAACATTGTAGGGACATTTAGAAAATGTAGTTGACAAAAATCCGCAAAGCAAGAATCTCTGGAGTAAATAAAAATAGTTAATTTAATTAACACTATTTGAGAGATAAGACATGTTTATGAGAGATGGGTGCATCAAGTTAAAACATGTTATTCAAACAAATCTGTTATGTAGCAGACTTTTTAAAGATGAGGTAAACTAACAACACCCTCTGTAGTACAGGCGTATGTATACTTGAGGGTTTTGTTGTTTATTAGTTTTTTTATACAGCCGAGTAATAAAAAAAATGATATTTGATGCTATTAAGAATCATTGTCAACGTTAGGGGCATAACAGTAGTATTGTGATTGTATCTAAAAACTGACAGATATTACACTAGGGGATTTAGTTCATTTTTCAGTGTAATAATGTATCATCACTGGTTAGTATATGCCTCTCTTTTAAAGATACACAGTGAAATATTAGATAGTACAGATTAAAATAGAAATGTGTTTATTTGTTTATATAGTTTTATTTCCTTCACCCTGGAATTTTTCTTTCTTTTTTCTTTTCCAATATGCCTGTAATAGAGCCTAGTTACTCATGTGGTTGTTGGTTTTTAAGACAAAGTCCTTCTCTGTAGCTCAAGCTGGCCTTGAACTTGTGATTCTCCTATCTCCGCCTTCAGAGTGCTGGGATTACAAATCATACCACAAGGTCCAGCTTCAACTGGCCATGTTTTATAAAGCAAAGTGAAATACATACAACCCCAGGTAACTTTGATGCACACTGCTAACTGAAGACCACCAACTCAGATCATAGCCACCTTAGGGACATTACTGAAAATAAAGTAACTCACTAACGACTCACCATGGCATTGTTTCCCATCAGGAAGCAGAACAAATCCCGGAGGGCATGTGCAGAAATAGGATCCAGGGGTGTTCTCACACCCCAGAGTACAGCCATGATTCTGAAAGGCACACTCATTGACATCTGCACAACGACAACAGCAACCCACAGTCAACATGAATATCCCTGAAAGCAAACTGTGACATCCCCAATTGGCACAAAGTAGGGCATCTCATACGTGTTCCCACTGCAAATCACCATGGGAGGGATACTTCTCCAACCCTCAGAGAGGGCGACAGAAATCAGTTCAGTGCTCACAAAAGTCATTTCTATTGGCCCAGGGTTACTTAGAGACCACTTTCTCACAGTTTTAGACAGGATTTACCCTTTACTAAAAAGTTAAGACAGGGGCTGGAGAGATGGCCCAGCAGTTAAGAACAGTAACTGCTACTCCAAAGGTCCTGAGTTCAATTCCCAGAAACCACATGGTGGCTCACGACCATCTGGAATGGGATCTGATGACGTCTTCTAGTGTGTCTGAAGAGAGCATACTGTACTCACATACATAAATAAATAATTCTCTAAAAATAAATAAAAGTTAAGATGGAATCCCCTGGAAAGCTAGGGACTCCTTTTTGTGACTCCAAGGGTTGATCTGAGGGTCCCATGTGTGTTAAGCCAGGACTCTATCATCTATCACTGAGCTGTATCTATCACTATCACGGTCTCTCTCCCTCCTCTTTGTTTGAGAAAGAGTCTCCCTATGCCTCCACAGCTGGCTTGAACTCATTATGAAGCCCAGGCTGGCCTTGAACGACAATCCTACCATAGCCTCCCTTGCAGCTGGGTTAGAATATTTTAGCCAGTTTAGGATATTTCCTGTTCTGCTTTTGGTCTTTCCCCTCCTCAGGAGCAACACTTCTCAACAACTCTGCTCTGACTGAAGTGCCAGCCTTCGGCATGATCAGCATCAGCACACTGGGCATAAGCAAGGGGCTGTACTATGTAACAGCCATGGGCTACATGTGCCTGAAGTCAGCTAAGTCCTCTGAATGTGTATACCACTGCACCGTCTAAAAAACAAGTTACTTCTCCAGAGCTCCAGGGCTGATTATACTGAACCAAGAATTTCCAAACAGGGGGAGGCCTAGATAAGGAATTCAGTTGGATTCAGTTTCCCTAGGCTCTTTCTAGATCTCATGTGGGGTAAGATACGTATGGAATAGTCTCAATCTGGTGGTAGCTACTGGAATTACTCCTAAAATATAGAAAATTTAAGAAAAGAAATTGTTCATCCTGATATGTTGCACAAAGTCA
>NW_021621323.1:11003667-11015517 GCF_004785775.1 Grammomys surdaster | reverse complement strand
ACATACACGCAGGCTTTCATACATACAATATAAAAATAATAAATCATGTTTTAAAAAAATAAACAAAATCGTGGCCTTTTATCAGACCCTCAGCAACTTCCTAATGGGTTGCATGTAGCAACAGAAGTCTATTTAAAAAAAAAAAATCTGAGTGTATATTAGAAATTAAAACAGAAGAAAATGTTCACTTCTGGGGAAAGAAGGAAGGGAAGGTGAGAGTGAGCAAGGGAGGAAGAAGATTGAGGCTTGTTTTTCTTGGAGTTTCTGGACAACCCCCGCCCCCATGAATACAAGCCACAGACAGACACTTCACTAGCAGACCGCCAACCACTTGTCAAAAGGACTGATTTCGGTGCATGCGTACATTACCTTCGCAGTACTTCCGGTCTCGGCTTAACGTATAGCCCTCGGCGCATGCGCACGACTGGGACTTGGGGTCTCGCTCACAGAGACTGTAGCGGCATGACTTTCTCCTCTGTTTGCAACGTTCGGAGTCTAAAACAGAAGATTGTTTATTTCAGAGCAAGTGGAGACGCGTTTTTTGGCAGAGGGTCATGCTAGAACTCTTATTGATTACAGCGGAGCTGCGAGGTGGACGGGGGCGGAAACCTCGCAGTGACGTCACAGCGGTGCCGCCTACAGCTCCGCTCCAATCAGCCCGCAAACGGGATCTCGCTCCCGCCCACCACTAGTGGCCAAGCCTCCTTATTTGTCTAATCATAAGACTCCTGCTGTCGCTCAGGGTCAGGGCAGGGCGTCCTAATTAGCTGGAGATGAGGGTAGTTTGCAAAACGAACATAATTTATCAGCGCTTTCATTTTGCTTGACATTTGTTTACTGCTGCTAACATCTAATGTGTCGTGAAATATTCCAGGGGAAGGTGTAATGGATGCGCACTAAAACGGATGCTTGGGGCGAATTAGCGAGAGAGTTGGGTTAAGTCACGTTTAACTGAGTGCTGCCGTTACATGTGGTTATTATCCATAAATTGAGGCTTAGGTTAAATTCACTGTGATGAATAAGTGGCTCATATGGTAATTTTACTTTTCAGATCCAAATGTCAAGAATTAACAACAGTAACATGTATCCCTTTTCAAAATGTTAACAAGAACTTTGTCCACTTTGCTCCTAATTTTACCAATTTTAATCGTAGGCATTTTGTAAAATGCTTTAGAACTTTTGCAAAGCGCTTTAGACGTACAGAACTAAGCCTATGGGTGAGTGAAATTTTTCAGAATGCTAGAGACCTGGGAAGAAATGGAGATAAAGACAGAAGAGTGGGGATGGGCATGGAGACACAGGCCTTTAATCTCAGCACACCGGAGTCAGAGGCAAAGGCTAGATTAAGTCTAGTAAGACCCTACCTTTTAAAAAAAAATCGTCACTGTCAAAAGATGAAATTTGAATGAATTTAAATGACTTCTTTGTCTTTTATTTGCAATCTGTGAATCGAGCAGCAGTTAATCTAAGCCTCCAGAGGTGCTATGCTACAAGTGACAGAACAGCAGGCCTGAGTGGAAAGAGGAAATGACAATAGGAAGAACAGATTGGGTGGCTTCCAGTATTCCCCTCGTCAGGGTAAAACATCGAGACTGCTGGGCAAATGACCTATGGAGGACTTGCCTATGGTCTTTCTCCAAATTGCTCAGGTCAGGTAAACAATCGGTCACGTGGAATGTCATTAGAGTTGGGTCTGTCCAGGACCTGGGGCAGGATGACACTCGGTCTAAGCCAGTGACCTCTCCTGCATTCATGAATCTTTATTCAACGTCAGTGAGAAACATAGAAAGGGGAACCCCCAGCGTCTACACATTACAGAATCTAGAGGGATTCTGATGCCAGAGTATTCAAAATATACTTTTTTGAAACTCTAGCCTAGTGTACCACATGTCAGTTGCAGGTAACTAACTACTTTTAACTAATCTGTCTTATATTCTTAAATATTTCTAATTTATTTTTTCAAAAAATTAAATGCACAATCTTGTCAACAAGCAATTCAAATTCAACAACACCTCCTGGGTAGGTTGAGTTGCAGTGGACGGTCTTTTGGAGGTCAGTTCTAAGGTTGAGTTGCAGTGGACAGTCTTTTGGAGGTCAGTTCTAAAACTTTGTCTCTTCTCTGTGGTTTTGTGTCAGTTATGCACACGTATTGTTCATATTTCTGTGCTTCACGTATGCCATCAGAAATTAGGATATAAGCAAAATCAGGGGTCGGAATGTAGTCCAGCTGCTGGTGGTCTTCCCTAATTTGCAGAAATCCCTGGGCTTAATCTCCAGCACAGCACACACTGGGTGGAGCGGGGTACACCTTAAATCTGTACTCAGAAGGCAGAGGTGGGAGGAGAAGGGTCGCAGGTCATCTTTAGCTATGATGTAAGTTCAAAGCTAGTCTGATGTACAAGTCCTTGTCAGAAAGAAAGAAAGAAAGAAAGAAAGAAAGAAAGAAAGAAAGAGGGAGGGAGGGAGGGAGGGGGAGAGGGAGGGAGGGAAGGAGGGAGGGAGGGGAGATTAACTGTCAAGCAAAGTTAAAAATAAAATGCCTCTAATAAAAGTGAACGAATAAAATTAGAAATGTACAGTTATTGGAAACAAAATATAATCACTTCGATTTAACAAAAAACAAAGCATAGAGCATGTGTAAGTTTTGGAACTTTACAAATGAACACTACGATCCAGAGGAGTCTGCATCAGCCTCTTAATGGCACCAAAATGCCACCACTTCCCTAAGGTAGAAAGAAGATTATGCTTCCTATAAATAACTCCTTATAAACATCTTCTCAAGTCCAGCTTGGTAGATAATTATAGGATTAACAACCATGAAAACCAAGTTCTATTTCTGTCTTTTACAACAAATCACTTTATACCTTTGACCTTCGATTCCTAATCCATGAAGTAGAATGGTTGAAATAGATACTCGCTGACACCCGTCTCTCTTTATTTTAAATTTATTTTTTGAAGTGCCATGGGATCAGACCCAGGGCTTTGTAACACTAGACGAGTGCTCCACCACTGAACTACATCCCCAGGCCATTTTCCCCCTTCCCAAACAGGGTCTTGCTCTGTAATCCAACCTGACCTCAAATGTCCGTCTTCATACTCTGTCTCATGAGTGTTGGCATGATTGGTGTGACCCACAACACCCAGCTCTTCCTTTATAAAAAGTTATAGGACTCTAAAAAGAACTAATTGTTTATAGTAATTCCTCTACACTTACACCTCAGAGACGTCAAACTTGATGACTGCTTAATATATGGTAATAAAAAAAATCAAACTGATTGACAAAGAAAACATTGCCCTATAGGGTAGAGGAGGTGTGCTGGAATTTATTCTAGTCTCCTATTGTCTATCATATTTTTTATTTCTATTCTATTGGACTATTGTCTGGACCATCATCACCATCAATACAGTTATATATATGCATTTTAGCCACATAATTTTAATTATAAGCATCTGGGAGTAAGTCTATTCATATTTACTGTTTCAACAGAACCTAGAGTAGTGCCTTTCACAGTGTGTGTCCAGCACATGGTCATGATACCCGCACCCGTGTTTGGTTTGCCCTTGAATTCCCAGCCAACTTTACTGATAGAACCGAGAACCTGATAGCTCTCCTCTGCCCACTGCTGGTGGTTTCCAATGACATTCAGTATTAATATAAGCCACTCCTCGATGCTGAACACAGGTGAGAAAACTATCACTGTTCTGTGACTGTGCTGATTGTGTGCTGTGAATGCAGACGGTAAACACTTAAAAGGTCATTTCAGGAAGCTGCCAAACTCAGGGTTGAGAGCTGTATTTTTGTTTAATCTTCTTAAGCTGCCATTCTTTATCTTCCAAATCAACCACAGCTAACACTCAAAATGCTGTTGGTGTCCTCAGGTAACACCGCATCCCAGAGCCCGGCAGAGAGCTTACCTACCCTCCAGATCAACTAAAGCTCCTGATGGTGGACTTTAATGAACCATAGTTCACTGTGGTGAACTGTCCTCCAGCTCAGTAAGTCACATTGTTCCTGGTCCAGTTCTAAAGCAGGGCACGTGGGATCCCCTAGCCTGCAGCCCGCCCCCCACGTGCTTCATGTTTGTTTGTATCTTAAATTTTGTGTAACATCACTCCATCAAGAAAGCTTTTCTAGTCTTTGTTCAGCCCATTTACATATATCTATATATCTATCTATCTATATATATATATATATATATATGTTTCTAGAATCAGGGTTTCTCTGTGTAGCCACCACCACCCAAACCTAATGTTTCTTATAGCTATTTGGCATTCCCTAAATATTTAGCACATATCAATAAAATTAGATATTTTATAAAGTAAATTATGATACTTAATTTTCAGAACAAACCCTCAGAATATTTACAACAAATATTTTACAGATTAAGAATTGGAATTTTGTCAAGGGTCAAATGAGTGTAGAATTGTGACTCAATCTCAGGCCTTCTGAATGCAGCTACACTTTTTATCATGTACATATGGATTGTGTGTGTGTGTATGTACATATATACTTAAAATGTTACAGTGTGTTAAATCTCTGTAAAACCTATGATTAGATTTTGATTCACTTCTTTAATGCCTTTCTTATTGGTGAGTTGTAGGAGGAGCTAAGGTGGGAGGAGTAAGGAGAGGAAGAGGAGGAGTAGGAAGAGGAAGAGGAGAAGGAAGAGGAGGAGCTAGGAGACAGGAGAGGAGAATGAGAGAAGGGAAAATGGAGGCGGATGTTCACGTGTCTCCCACTGTCAAAGGTAGTTGGTATATCTAAGTTGGGTATTGGATTACACCTTTGATTGATGGACATCTTATTATTAATCATTACCAAACATATAAAGCCTTTGAATAATCTTTAAGCATTAGAGTCTCATTCTCTTACTGGGCCTGCATGGATGATGGAATGGTCTGGACAATGCCCTGCCTCGTGGAGATAGCGTAGAAGATTGGAAGACCCATCTCTCACGCTGGCATCTAGTGGGTGGCAGGGCTGGTGTTTCTGGTGGGCCGGTTCTAGCAGCAGCACACACGTGGCCTCCGGCCAAGAAGCATGGCGGCTGAGCTAGGCAGAGCTGCCACAGCTTAGATAGTCGGCTTGATCCAGAGGCTGATTTTAAATAATTACAACAACAGTGAGTTCTCATAAATAATTGTCTGAACCTCCTCAAAGATTCCCCAAAGTATCTAATATAGATTTGGGGGGGGGGGCAAGGGGGTTCCTTGTGAATAGACACACAGACATACACACACACACACACACACACACACACACACACAAAATAAAGAATTAACCATATTGTGCTACTGGAATTTTAAACTGTGGTTTAAAAACAAAACAAAAATCACCTCAACAGGATTTGGCTACTTGCTATTTTTATCCTTCTCGATTCCTTTTAAGAATTAGAATGTAAACCAACCAATGACTTTGAAGTAGTTGAAAAATAGGTGTTTTGGGACTTGGGATGCAAAAAGCATTTGCCTGGCGTGTGCTAGTTCCTATGTTCAATCGCCAGTACCGGGGGCAGCTGGGAGAACAAGCATTTATCATGCCTTCCCTTTCTTATTTTATGCCCATTTCTGACAGGCCTGGCCATCCTATAGAGTGAAGGTGGGGAATCTGAGGTGTGCATGACCCTGCTCCCCTGTCACCTATGTCCCCAGTTGCACAGTGGCTGCACAACTCCAGTGGTCATTCTAAGCCCATTCTTGACATTGCAACCCAGGCCTCCAGCATCAGCATCATCCCAGAGAAAGGGACCTAGTGTTCATCAAGGCTATGCAGACAAGCCTCAGGTGAGCTCCTCTGGGTAAAGATACTGCAAGGCGAGTATCAAGAGGATAACAACCAATAGAAACATGTCAATCACTTTAAAAAAAAAAACCATGAGTTTATAAAAGATGCTTTGGGTGATCCTGGGAAATTAACTCTTTCTTTAAACATGTGTGTCAAGGGAAAGCATCAAGTTTTGAGCTTGTGTTTCCTATACTAGCTCCTTGAAGCAATACTATATTTGATATAACGATTCCTCTGTGTATAGGAATTCTAACAGATAAATGGTAAGCAGTGTTAGAGTGGATGGCTTCATTCTGAGCTCTTAATTTCAAAAAAGAAGTGACACTAGTGACGTAGGCACTAATCAGCAGCCTCTAAATCCATTGTGTGAAGGACAGACAGGAAGTTTTGACCAAGCAACTTCTGACCAGCTGGTTAGTCAAAACCAGACCAGGAGCTGGCCCCTGTGTGTCTGCAAATTGGTACAATAGGAGGGGTGCAGTGCCACCTGCAGTCTTATTCTTGAAGTGTTCTGGAAAAAAATATGGGCTCTTCTCAGGCGTCTGGGGCTAAGTCTCCAATTCTGGGAACGACAAGGGAGACAAACATGTTAAGCGACACTGAATGACATGGAAAATTCAGAAAGTGGAAAGCTCTCCGGGACAAATGAACTGGTTTCTTGAACAAACACATGACAAGGAAAAGCCACAGGTTGAAGAATAATCAGAGACCCGATCAGCAGGTGTGGGGGAACCAGCAAGGTATGAGTCCTCACAGCAGACAAGGAACCATAAAGAGATAAAGAGCAACTTCAAGTATTTAAAAGGGCATTTCAGATGGCAACCATTTGGCAACAAGAGAAACCTGGACTATGAGGGTGGCTTTGCTGGAGCCAGTGCTCTGCTCGACCAGTGGCAGGGATCTGTGACACTTGCTAAGATATGACAGTAGCTATGAATGATAAAATAATCCATATTTTATTTAAAATGTCTATAAATAGTAGCTTACAGAATCAAAGAAAGTCGGTGGTATTTTGTGCATGAAGTGACTAAAAATCTTTCACACCATTTGGATAACAGGTTCCCCTACTGGCCAATCAATATGCTTTTGAGACTCATAATCTCAAAGTTCTAATCTACACCTAAGGAAAACAGAAGAGAGGAGAAGGAGGAAGAAGAGGAGGAGGAGGAGGAGGAGGAGGAGGAGGAGGAGGAGGAGGAGATTAGACCTTTTACAAAATGACACCTGTGAGCAGTCAAAGCATAAAGTCTTTAGATGTTCACCATTAATACACCATGAATAGTGTGTACACAGAAGTTTATTAGTACGCTATAGAGAGCGTGCACATAGAAGTTCCCACCCTGGGCTTAGTGTCGTACTATAGGATCACGGCAGCAGGGAGAACTGGCTGACTAGCTTAACTGGGCCAACACAAATGTGAGTTAAATTCTTTGTTTTGAATCAGCTAGAAGGAGCTCAGAGGGGGTGGGGTATGAGAAGGATGTTCTGTGCTTAAACTGCCCGGAAGGGGAAGTGTTAACTCTGTGGTCTCTTTAACCCACAGAAGGAGTGAATGGGTAGATAACGATGTGACAGATAACAGGTTTTCCCAGAACAGTTCACAGAAATCTGTGCTATGAAATAAATGACCAATGAAGTGAGAGTTTTGCGTGGGCAGGGGAGGGGATGCACTGTCAACCAGCCTGAGTTCAAATCCCAACCCCACCACACTGAGAAGCCGCTGAGATGTGTTTTTAGTCTATAAAACAGTACTCAAATCACATCCTTGTCCATAAAGTTATCACGGAGTTAGATGATGTAATCTAGGGAAACGCCCCAAGTAGAAAACTCTGGGGACACTCAGTGAGTAGGCCTGCTGCTCTTAGGCATGAAGGCAGTATTCTCAGATACCACCTATCTTCAAAACTGGTTCCTTCTAATTTAGAGCAGAGCATGCCAAGGGTGGGGTGGGGGTGGAGTGGCGTTCACATTTGTGTTTCCACCACTTGTTACAATCCTCTTGGCTTTGGAGTACAGTGGCAAGCTGTATTCCCTGTCACCATTGCTAAGGAAGTTTAGAGAGACTGGCAATGACAGCTAATCATGCTGGGTGCCATGTGATTGGAGAACTTCTCCAAGAACACATTCTCTGCAAATATATTCTCAGAACTCTGAGGCACAACCACTAAGGTGGTTGGGGAAAGTGTTCTTGAGGACAGTGGTGTGGAGCTGTTTCTTGGAGGATAAGAAGAGGGCCAAAGAATAGAAAGGGAGGGAGGGGAAAGGAAGAGGGAGGAGGGGAGGGGAAGGGAAGAGAGAGGGAGGGCATGGGAGGGGAGGGAAGGGCAGGGGAGGGTTCTTGAGCGTGCTGACTAACGGGGCAGAAAGGAAGCCCTCCTCAGGAAGAATGTGAAACTTTTGATGCTGTCTGGGGCATTGGAGAGTAAGAGCTCTGGATGGGGGCACAAGAAGGTTTGCTTATAGGTGAGGAGTCGTTAGAATCTGGAGGTTGGGACATCAAACAGGGAGGAAGGGGAACTCCTGGATTTCTAGTCTGGGAGATGGGATGAGTACTGAACTAGAGAGTCTACAGAGGCAAGAGATAGAGAGGTGGTGGTCAAAGTTCACAGGTCAGTTATTTCCTTCGGAGCAAAGACATCCAGGGAGGATGCTCAGAAGGCAGAACTGAAAGCCTCAGTGAAGATGTCCTGAATCTGCTGTCTGTGATGCAGAATCCTGTCCTCGCAGGATACACAGAGCAAGTGAGGAAAGAGCTCAGAAACTCGCCAGTTAGACCATCAGAAGCTGCAGGCTTTTCCACCTCCTACCCAGAATGAGAAGGCCATAGCATGAAGCGTCTGTAAGTAAAGTCAGCCTGTCTTAGCACAGGAATGAAAGATGCACATCAATTTTCCTTGAAGAGCTAATTGGCTTTGCTTCCATGAGTGGCATCTCTGCCTGGGTCAGACAGAGTCTTCACAGGGTTGTGCCTTCTGGAATATTATGGATAAGTCCCAAGTGGTTTGAATCTATCTTCTCTGCCGCTTTCCTTTACAAGCTATCTTCACAATTTAAAATTTGTCTAGACTTCAAAATTTGGTGTGCACTAGAAAGGACAGATTTACATCATGGACTGATACATAAGAAATCAAGTGGGAAAATGCTCCAAGCTCAATGATCCTTAGTGAATTTAACCATATGTAATATCCTACTCCAGGAAAATCAGCCTGCTTAAACAATTTGTTGAACTTAGCATCTCAGAGTTATTTGACCTTGGTGTTCTCTCTCTCTCTCTCTCTCTCTCTCTCTCTCTCTCTCTCTCCCTCTCAAGATTTATTTATTTCACTTATATGAGTACACTGTCACTCTCTTCAGACACACCAGATGAAGGCATCAGCTGCCATTTTAGATGGTTGTAAGCCACCATGTGGTTGCTGGGAATTGAACTCAGGACCTCTGGAAGAGTAGTCAGTGCTCTTAACTGCTGAGCCATCTCTCCAGTCCATTATTTGACCTTGGAAGGATCTTTCCAGAGCTCACATACAAATAGTCCTCTAGATTCCACAGAACTAGAATCTTATAGCACATCCTTGATAAGGAACAGTTTAGCCACTGTCAAGAAGAAATACGTTCATGGGCCCTCTTCTTTGCACTAAGTATTCGTGTTTCATGCAAAAATGGTGCCAGCTAGGTTACTTAATTTTTTTCCTCACTGAAGTAGCTTCACAACCAAATGACTTCTAACTCCAGCTGGTGTTGATCATCACTTAAGGGAAACTCTTAATTATAGACCAGCCTGAAGAAGGAACACAGCAGTCTCCAGAGAAGTGTGTCTTTATAGTTAAAATGTATCTGACACATTGAGGATCTGATCAAAATAATATGGTTATTTTTTTCCCTAGGGGAAACAATTATATATTTCATATGTTTCATCTAGCACATAAAATCAATAAGTGTGTTGATCTCCCCATGTCCCAGATGAAGAATTCCTGCACTCTAATGCATTAAAAACAATGTAAACTTGTTAATGATGACCAATGTAGCGATGCTGTTGAAATCCAAAGGTGCCTTGTATATCGAGTATGGACGAAGATCACACCTAGGTCAAAGACTGGAGCCATTTCCCTGTGCCAGCAGCACTCCAGACACCAGGTTTTTCTGTTTTTGCACTGGCCTTGGCTTTCCAGCCAAGGTCTATTCATTGCCATGTGGTTTGAGGTTGCTCTTCAGTAAATCCTAAGTTTTTCTTCTGAAGTTCCTGCTTTCAATGATCTTACTTGAATCCTTATCAAAAGAGCTATCCAAGAATCAGGGATTCTGAAGAGAGACTATGCTTATGGTAGACACAACATAATCTGAAGTGTTGAATGGGAGTTCCCTCCCCCACAATCCATGTCTCCAAAGCTAAGAACTGAGAAAAGGCCAGTAGGCATTTACTAGCTGTCTAGTCATGGAAAGGTCACTCCAGGTCTTGAACGTATGAACTAGGTCACACATGCAATTATCCCAACTGTCCTCTCTCACAGTGCTGCTTGATGGACCAGAACAGTAACAGACATGAAAGCGCATTGGAAGGTGCAAAGGCTCCATGGAAACATGGAAGAAGATGGCAGTGATGGCCAGCATCCCTAACTGTTATTTAATAAATGAGAATAGTTGACTGAAATCACTAACACTAGTGCACACCACCTCACAGCAGCTGTTCTGTGTTTCCTTCACATCATCGGCACTCCAACCGTAAGATACAGCTGAAGGCTTCCCATGAGAAGACTCCAACCATGAGATACAGCTGAAGGCTTCCCATGAGGAGACTCCAACCGTGAGATACAGCCGAAGGCTTCCATGGGAAGAATCCGGCAGTCTTTGCGATTCACATCCTTCACCTGGGGACTATTTTCAGCTTTTATTTTACAAAGTCACTGCCAGGTTGTCTCAATTCAATGCACCACTACAGCTCCCAGATAATTCCTTTCTACGACCTCTGCTTTATGAATTGAGATCAGTGGTTAAAAATCAGAGTGCTTCACCTAGTAGTGAAGTATTTTTATTCTGTGCAGCTCTTCACTTCTTCTATTGGAAGCAACTCTAATATAGAAGTATGACTTTCTAGCTCAGTTTTAAAGCCAAATAAAAAAAGATTCTCACTACTCGTTCCTTGTGTGTGTAACAAATAGCAAGGTGAGCCCCTTCCTGTCGATGCCTGCCCCCCTCCCACAAGCCTGTGCCACCTGTTCAGCTCCACAATTCTCTTTAGGAGCCATTGCCAAACATGAAGACATACCATGCACAGCACAGACCAATAGTCCAAAACCCTTCAACACTGTCGGCAAACCCTAATGGCCTTCAGTAGGAAGGATGCAGCACATCTACCGTGCAGTGACTCATATGGCTATTTGGGAATAAAACTAAGTGTATTGGAAACTTCCTGAGAATGTTTGCATGAGGATGAGAGTGAAGGAGGGACTGGTTTGGAAGAGCAGGAGTGGGAGGGGCACAAGAGAGGGCAATGGAGGCGAGTTTGGTTAAAGTACGTGTGTGAAAAGATTATCCCAAAACATATTAACATGTGCTAATGAATATGAGAAGCAAAACTTTTACTTGAATATGAGATGCCATATATCATCTTTTATGTGACAGATTCCACATTGAACTAGCACACACACACACACACACACACACACTTTGAAAAATGAAACCCCCAGCAATTTGTTCACCCACCTAAACCACTCAATGAAAGACTACACTTGGAAGTTGAAATTTGAGTCTGTGACTTGGTTTAGTCAATTAGTCATCCATTTGGCTAACATTATTTAAAATTTAGGATTATATGTCGCAGCTATAGTGGCCAAAAATTCACAGCAGTAAGACGGACGATTTGGCTATACATTCCTGCATGCCACACAGAAACAAGCAGGAAGGAAAGTGGAAATGAAAGCAAGTTAATGAAAAATTACATCTGATAATAAATACAAAGATAGGTGCAATGAAAGACAACCGGGAGGTGAGGGAGCACTCACTCAGAAGCAGGAGGTGAGGGAACACTCTCTCTGAAGCAGGAGGTGAGGGAGCACTCAGAAGCAGGAGGT
>NW_021621323.1:10969110-11003657 GCF_004785775.1 Grammomys surdaster | reverse complement strand
GGAGGTGAGGGAGTACTCTCTCTGAAGCAGAAGGTGAGGGAGCACTCACTCGGGTGTCAATCTGAGAGCACACATGGCACTCACGCTCAGATCATGCAGAGAGGAACTAAATGAAGCCTAAAGGCAGGAGCACCAGGGGCAGGGGCTGTCTAAGGACCAGAAGGACATCTTTCCTCAGCCCTTATATAGGGCAAGGATCCTAAAGCAAGTTGGTTAAACATCGCAGGCCTGATCCATGGTGAGTTTCAATCTGAACGCCAAGGAAAGCCTTGAGGATTTCAAGCAGAGGAGTGGACGAATCAGATTTGTTATTTAAAGCGGGGGGAACAGTTCAGCTAGTGACCAACCACTATAGTGGGCCAGGCAGGACAGACCGTCTGTTGATGAATATGGCATAGCAGAGAGAGAATTGTGCATTTGAGATGAACTTAGGAGGTAGAATGGAAGGAACTTGGTGGGGAAAATGGATACCACCAGTCTATGCCCCCCAAAATATCGAGACAGTTGAGCTGAAAGCAATTTAGCCTCTTCAAGCCCAGGCAAGATCTCTGCCCTCACTCTCTCTTGCCTAAGGTAAGGCATGGTCTCACCAAGGTGTCCCACAGGGAGGGCAAGGATAAAACTACCAAAGTCAGCTTCACCCTCCTTGCCTGGAGTCAATCCTAGAGACCTAGATTCTAACAGCTTCCAGCAGCCTTTGTCCACCATTGATTTTCCTACCCACGGAGGCCACCAGTGGGGACTCAAAGAACATTTTCTGTCACATCACTTCTCTTAAAACTTGTCCTTGAGGATGTTCTCTCAGCGGCCATGTGCTCAGATGGGTCTTTTTCAAGCAACCAATCAAATAGCACCTCACACCCAGCTTTGCTCTCAGTATACCCTTCCTTGAATTCATTACAAGGTATTATTATGTCTCAACTTGCTTTTTTTCTTTTAAATTCTTTTTCCCATCTGTTAATACAGACCATGCAAGCATATCAAGTCAAACCATTTTGGTTTTGTTTTATTATTTGGGTTTTTAACTACCACGTATACAACGATTATTCATAGGAAAGTAAATCTTAAGCAGTAAATATTAGCCAAATAAATGAATCACTGACTAACTCTAGTCACTTCCCAGGTTTAATTTCCTTAGGAATCCTGTTTGTCTCCCTCATATATATGAAGGCAAATATGTTTTTCTCTCTTTAATCTGCCTTATTACAGGACTACATTTTAGCTAAGAATTGATGGAGGTTGAATAAAAAATTATCCTCCTACACAGCACACTTCCTAGTTAAGCTTGGGCCAGGGCATGAGAAGTGAATACATGCCGGGTACCTAGGGACTCACCAGATCCCTGAGCTCCATCCTCTGTCGGGGGCTGTGCACGGGGGTGTACTACTTTCAATTTTTCAGGCGGCACAAAGGGCGGACTGAAGTTAATTCTAACCGTGTCCTTCCCGGTGTGTTTGTTGGCTATCCAAATTGCCTTTTGTTTCAACGCTGAGAAGAAGATCCGGTCACCAAAAAGGGCCATTGTAAACAAACTGTGCCTAAAAACAACCGGAGAGAAAAGGAGTGTGGGGTGGGGAAGGGTTAAATAACAGGGCATGTATTACCTGAATTTTTAAAGCCGAATCCCCCACTGGAATTATTTTGTCTGTTTGAATTGTAGTCACTTCATCTTTAATTATCTCTTTGGTTTAGAAAAGCATATTCGGTTTAAAATCTGGCTTATGTCATCGTACTTGGAACTATTAGGATAAAATGTTTACGTCCACTTGATTCCTGTCCCTCCGTCACTCGAGTGTGATGAAAATGGAGGCGAAAGCAGGAGTCAGTGGAGTGGAGTGCTGGTTTTGATAGCTTCTCACCAGGCTAGGTTTTGCTTTCTCCACAAGCTGGCTCCGGAGCAGGTCTCACGAGAGACAGTGCCTCACAAATAAATTAGAAAATGAAGGAGAAGGACAAATATCAACCTGTGGGAGCTTATCCTAGGCTACACACGTTGCTTAGTATTATTTACATACATTTCCTTAATCTTCGCAAAAAATGGCAACAAACAGGTACTGTTACCACATTAAAGAAAACCTAAAACAGGAAACATTAAGGTACGCGTCCGATGTCACTCACTGGTAATTAATTGGTGATTGCGTGTAAGCAAGTATACCTTGTCAGTTGACAAGATAATTTGTCACACTAGCTTCAAACGTCAACTCTTTTGCTCCACATCAAAAGCAAAACCTACTGTGCTTGGTGTCTGATAAGATGGATAGAGCCACCGTCATAATCACAGGACCGAATGTAAGCATGGCGTCCTTCTCCACTGTCCTGAACCCAAAAGAGCCGTTTGTCCAGGACATCCAGAGTCAGCGCCAACACCCCCTCTGGTGTCTCCAGTAGTGTTTTTACATCCACACCCCTGAGATCTGCGCTGTGAAGGCTGCCGGCCACCTCTGAAGACCAAAATATCAACCTGGGGATAAACACATCACGCACAACCATAACTGAATGAACAGCCACTAAAGTGGGGCCTCTCGGGGCTTCCACCTCTGGTGTCTGCAGAGGGGAATCTGACTTTTTTGAATGAGAATTCAAATTTGTGTATGTACTTCTAACTGGAAATGCCATGTGATTTCAAGTGTGAAGGAAAACTAAGCATTTATAGAAGAACATCAGGCAGGGAGAACTGTCTAGAGTCTCAATCCAGCCACTTGTTTGGGGAAAATGGCACCTGGGTATTGTCAAAGAAGACCTGCATCTCCCTCAGGAGTCATTTCAAGTAATACAATGTACAAATCTTGGTCAGTTTTGAAGCTCAATCTCCTTTAAACCAAAACAAAACAGATTTTTACCTCTCTATTGGATCCACTGCTATATTCGCTGGATGTTTTAAGGAACTTAGAAGAACCCGGGAATTGTTCCCTTTCATATCTGTTACAGTGATGACTCCGTTCTGTTGGTCTGCCCAGAGGACCTCTTCATCTATCCAGTTTATGGCCAGCCCAGAAACATTCTTCTCTACATTGCACACTGTCTGCAAGACCAAATTTCACCATTATGAATATTCACAATTCACAATGAAATTGCTACTTTATTGCACATTGAAAGTCTGTCCTCTTATTATTTGCCATTTTAACGCATTCTGTGCATCCTGTAAATGATGACACAGTCACAGAGTGAGTTTGTTTCGACTCAGCAACAGTACACCCCTCCTTGTGACTAGGCTTTTTGTGTCATAGCTTTGAAACCTAAAACTACCCTATATACTATTGAAATTAGAAGATCAGCCATAATATATTTTTCACAGATTTTTTAAATGCTTAAAACAGTTTTTTTTAAAATTCCATTTGTTGATGAAATCCTAACATGAATTCAAATTTAGGTCTTTTCCAAACTCTGGTAAAATTCCATTGGGGTCTGAGCAGAGTCATGATGTGGAAGCCCTTTTTGAAAGAGGATCTCTGGTACTCCAGTCTGACCTTGAACTGTTTAAGTTTGAGGATGTCCTTGATCTCCGGATCCACCTGCCTCTGTCTCTTGAGCGCTCCGATAACAGGCCTAAAACCCAGGGCTTTATGTGTGCCGAGCAAACATTCTATAGACTGAGCTATAGCTGCCATCTCTGGAAGCAGTTTTGTTATGGAACCCGGTTTTCCTCTGCCCACCCTTCTACCATCAAGTCCCTTTCTTCCTCCAGATCTCAATGACACCAGAGAAACAGCGTTTCTCCTTCTATGTCTTAAGCTGTCCCCTCCATGTTCTTGAAAGAACCAAACAAAACAATCTGTACTCTTGAGTCCAACCTGAGCAAATCAATTAGTTCCTTGGGGCTTGGGTTGTGCAAGGTAGGAGGAAGGCGTGGTTTTTACCCTCACCGGTTCCTGTGGTGTCTTAACCCTACCACTGTGGTTCCAGCTCCCTTTAGGACATCGGTGAGCTTGGAGCTGGGTAGCGTTGGCACAGACTCAGAGCTGTGTTAGATCTCCAAATGCTTAAACAACTCTGTGTTCTCTCATTAGCCCTTCCCTTTAAATTGCTTTCACGTTCGGTGTGGGCGGTTCAGCGTGGGCAGTTCAGCGTGTACTGTTTTCTAAAGTTTTAACCACCAAAGGGGTGATGGTGGTGTAACGGTGAGTTATTAGGTCCCAGGTCAATCCTTTCCTAAGGCCTTGACATAAATCCACAACTGCTTATGCTTTTCCTTGGTTAGTGACAGGAAGCCTCTAAATTCTTAGATTTCCACGCCGTTCTAGCAGACGGCTGACGAGTACAGAAGGAACAACCGAACTTGTTAAAGTGTGGCTAGCCAGTATTAGAGATGCGCTAAAACAGATTAGCGCCTAATTGAAGCTTTTAGGGATAATTGGAAGGAGAGAGGTTTGGTTTGGAAGGGGGAGGGGAACCCAAACACTGAGCACTTTGTGTTGGGAATAAATGCTCGAGGTTCTGCTAATCACCTGCTCTCTGTAATCCATCTCCTGGGACATTCCTCCTGGGACTCACGGCTGAATTCTACCAGTTGAAGAGAAAGATTAAGGGTCTTTGTATGTACTTGAAATACAACACTTTTTTATCTGTCCTTGGCTTCATTTATTTTTCCCCAGAGTATAAATACTTTGAGAATACAAAGCCAACTTTTTTTGTGTGTGTGTTACTATCAGGCATTTTCCCCCCTACATGAGACGAAAAATGTATACAGATAAAACAGACTTTCTTGACTAAGGCTCTATTGACTCTTGAAGTTAGTGCTTCACTATGGGGCTGTGCCACACAGCACAGGATAGTGATTAACAACCTTGCCCTGGCCCCACCAGATGCCCATAGCATCTTCATCCTCTTATTGTATTTACTTGTGACAGCCAAAAAGGACAGCTGTCAGATATTCATAGAGGGACAAAACTGTCTGAGGTACAAAATACAAGTGATGTCTTTATGGCAACTGACTTCTCAACAAAATCAGATGTTTTCAAGATTACACTTATTTTCTCATGTTCTTCTGTTAGACGCTTACAAATGTTGGTTTGTAAGCTTGATCAGTGGTATAGCACCATGGGTGTATATTAAATGTCTGCAGGTAACACCTGTACTTTTGAACCATGATGTATTTCCATGTATCTCTCTGTCCAAGTATTAGGTACTGTTTAGCTCCTGAGATCAGGCCCATTCAGAGAGCTCTGACCTTAGACAAATTATCTACATGTTAGAAATTCAGTACCTTGGGCTGGAGAGATGGCTCAGTGGTTAAGAGCACTGGCTGCCCTTCCAGAGGTCCTGAGTTCAATTCCTAGCAGTCACATGATGGGTCACAACCATCTCATTATGAAATATGATGCCCCCTTCTGGTATGCAGGTGTACATTCAGATATATGTTAAATAAATAAAAACAAATAACTTTTTTAAAAAAGGGAATAGTTAAAATTTAAAAGAAGGAAAGAAAGAAAGAGAGAGAGAGAGAAAGAAAGGAAGAAAGAAAGAAGTTCAGTATGTCACATTTGTCAGATTTTGTATAAACTCTTCACATACCATGGGGGAAACGGTACTTTACCTCTTGTCTTGATCCATTAAAGAAAACTCTTTGCAAAAGTTGTCTTTCTAAATCCACCCAGTAGAGCCTTTCTTCCTTGTAATGAAAATCCATGACAACTGAGTTGCCAGCATCCACAACCAATTGCTGGTGATTTGTTCCATCTGGGTCAATCCGAGAGATGCTGTTTCCTTGTGAGAAAATTAGGAAGGGGGCAGGACCTGATGGGGGAGGGGAGAAAGAAACCAGTGTATAGATTTTCAGTGATATTTAATCAGATCCACATAAAATAATTCCCATGACAATTAATATATGCAGAAGTGACTTAAATTTTTAATCTTATATTTTAAATAAAAACTATTCTGTACAAAATAAGGGGCTCATGCCTATTCCTACAAACCATTGTCTGGAGTATAAGAAATGTTCATTGTCAATTATGAAAAAACTAATTATTTAAGGAGAAATAAATGTTCTACTAATGTACATTTGATATACATGATCAAGAAACAAGGTAAGGTTTTGTATCATAGGAAAAAAATGTATGATTGTTGGATTTAGTTGTGTAAACTGGGAAGAAAATTAGTGAATTAATTATTTTGAGTTGCTATGACCAAAATGCTTGCTAGATTTGCTTTGAATCAGATTTTAAGAGCATCAAACCCATTGTGGCGGGGAGGGGAGGCTAGGACATCATGGCAGCAAGAGTGCGTGGAGAAGGACGTTCACATCATAGTGGACCAGAAAGCAGGAAGAGTAACAGGAACAAGATACTGACTCTAACCCTGGTTATCTGCATCAGCCAGCCAGGTCATACCTCCTAAGGTTCCACAGTCCCCCAAATACCACAGCGCGTGAGGACCACGTGCTCAAAGCATGAACCTATGGAGAACGCTTCAGATTCAAGCCATAACGATTGCAAATGCCATTAAGGAAATAGATGCTCTTTCTTCCAGCTTCACCTTGTGTCCAAAGCCACTAGGTACTGACACAGAATAGGGTGGAGATCGTGGGAGGTGGGGGGAGTGTCTTATGTGGAAGCAGAGAGATTTGCATGCTGACTTCCAAATGTCAGGAAACATTTCAACACTTCAGCAGTGGAGAAACATCAGCGCAATGTGAGTATGCAGGAAACGTGAGTACGCAGGGGACGTGAGGGAAGACTCCTGAGACTATGGCTTCCTGTTCTCAGAAGATACCATGAAGAGAAACAGCAAGCCGGCACTGGGGTGGGTATCCAGACAGGACCAACAAGGGGAAAAGAGGAGCATCCTATAAAATACCTAAGCCATGTCTGTTTAATGGACTTCCGGCGTTAGGCTCCTCCCACTCTGAGTCTGTAAAGCTACTGTATGCCTTTTCTCATGGTCTTCTGTCTCTCTTTGTCATTCAATTCTTTGTTTATGCCAAGGAGCAAAGTGAGCATTCCCCTAGACAGCTGCTACAGACAGGCTACATTATCCATAAATTACAGGCTAGCAAGTTAAACTTGAAATTCATATACAGATTGAAATTCTCTAATCTAAAATTCTGACATTGCAAATGCTTCAAAAACCCCAGAATCCTGATCATGCGCATGACATCACAAGTAGAAAGTGCCAGACCTGGTTTCATAGCTAGACTAAAAACTTTGTATACCATCATCTTTAGACTACATGTGTGAGGTCTACCCATGCACTTTGGTGCTATTTTCAGTATAGCTCATTTCATATATATGCAAATATGTCAAAATTTAAGAGAAACTGAAACATTTCTGGCCCCCCAGGCGCTTAAAGTATAAGAGCTATCTAAATGTTACACATACTCACACTCAAAAGGTTATTCTCATTTATTTGGAATTAATTTCAGCAGGCGTCTTGAGTTTTCATTTACTAAACCTTAGCAGGAGACCTCCCTGGTCTCAGCAGTGCCTTGCTGTGCCCTAACCAATGCCTAGAGTCCTTTCCTGTTTAGGTCATGGCTACCTTCTACTCTGACTTCCCACACCTCACCATCTGAGTGAGAACCCAGCCGTTTCTTCAGAAACCTCAGTATGAGTTACTGGATGAGTTTGGTTTTTGCCCTCTGAAGTGAATCAGGGGATAGTCTCATTTTCTAGAGTGAGGCTCCCTTCTGACCAGAAGAGAGCAGGTTGCTGCCACCTTGCATGTAGAAAATGATGGCACTCTCAAGGAGACTCAGAGGGCAATTCTTAACACCTTTCTTGTTGACCTTATTTTATTCTGTTTGAATATTAAGCTTTTATCTGGTAATGGAATTTAATAAATGACTCCATTGTTTTAAGGATTAAACCTGATGGATTAGCAGGCTCTAACTCTGGAATTGAGGCTCTAAAGCTAGAAAGCATTAACTCTGTTTCAGTGGATACATAACAACAGAGATACAAGAGGAATAAAGAAGTATCAGATCAGGAGAATTTTAATAGGTGTCACTACAGATGTCTAACAAAATGGGCAAAGCCTCTTCCTACACCCGTCCCCTGAACATAGGGGAATGGTCCATGCTTGGTTACCACCGAAGCTTATAAAAGCCCCAAGACACCATCAAAGACATGGAAAGGGCCCTGACTGAGAGACAAGTGGCTTTGTATAATGGTGAGTTTTTGTTATCAACTTGATTGGGTTAATAAATACCCCAAAGGTAAGTGAACTACACTCCTGGCTGAGCCTGTGGGGCCATTTACTGAGACAGCTTGCTCAGCCATCTCTAACAATCAGTGCGTTAGACTTGCAATGGACAATTTGTTATTAGGAAGTAGAGAAAGCAGAAAGTGGGACCCACTTGGCGGAAGTGGGTCAGTAGGAATGCATCATTGAGAACTGTGGAACCCAGGCCTCTTCTTCTATTGCTATTTCTGCTTCTTGCCAGCTGAGAGGTGGAGAATGTTCCTGCTGTCATGATGTTCTGCCTCATAGTGGATCTTAAAACACATAGCCAAGCAAGTACAGACTGAAGACTATGAACCTATGACCGGAGTAAATCCTTTCTCCTGAAGAGTGATTCTGGACACAACAACACAAAACCTCACTGACATACCTGCCTTCCCATGCTTGCTGGCCATCTCCCAGAATTTCTCCTGCTAGGGGACTATTAGAGTAAGGAAAAATGAAACCACTCGTGAGAAGACACCTCATTAATGATGGAGGGCTACATGTCAGGAACTTTCTGCTGTGCATTCCCACAGCCCAGTGCTACATAGATTTGTAACACTGTTCAATGGGAACCCAAGGACTAGAATGCAGGCATAACTTGTTCCATAGAGGAAAGGCAGCCTAAGCTTAGAGCTACTATCTTATGGACCACAAAGGGATACAGGACCCTAGATTTATTGACAAGGGTCTTCTCACTCGTGTACAGCATGCATTTTTTTTAGAAATAATAATTTATCGAATATATCTGATTAATTTTTGTTGCATTGATATGTTGATGTAATCAACACAACCTTTTGTTTACATCACTACATAGTTTACAGGTTAAAAAGCACGGAGGATGGTCTAATCATTTTAGTATTCATCACCCCAGATTACAGTCTGATTCTTTGCACGTAATAGATACTCAAAAAACTCTTTGAGTGAATTAATTAATTATCTCATCAAGAAACAGGGGCTGGAGAAGTAGCTCAGTGGTTAAGAGTACTGGTTGCTCTCCCAGAGGACCTGGGTTCAGTTCCAAGCACACACATGACAGCTCACAATAGTAAGTAATTCCAGTTTGGGGGGGACCTCTTCTGGCCTCTGTGGACACAGAGGATGTGACATACATCCTCTAGATGTACAGACATATATCCAGGCAAAATGTATGCGTGCGCACACACACACACACACACACACAATTTAAAATGAAAAAGTCAAGAAATAATTGTGTTTTATTTATCTGCCTAGAATTTTACCAACAGACACAGAGAGTAATAAATCTACTAAATGCATCCAAGCTTGGTTCAGGCTATGGCAATTATTTTAATGACAATATAATAACAGCAGATTTTCACATCATGGTCTTAATTATCTTCATAGGATACCAATAACCAGACAGATTAGATATTGTGTGGTTAGTCTTGTCAACTTGAGACCAACTAGGGTCTCTTGGGAAGAGAGAACCTTAATTGAAGCATTCCTTCCATTGGATTACCCTACGAGCTTGTCTGTGTGCAATTTTCTTAATTGATAACTGATGTGGGAGGGCTCAGCTCGCTGTTGGCAGTGCCCCTCTGGGCCGGTGAAACTTTGTTATGCAAGAAAGTAATCTGAAGGCCAGGTGTGGTGGTGCACACCTTTGATCCCAGCACTCAGGAGGCAGAGGCAGGCAGATCTTAGTTCTGGGCCAGCCTGGTATACAAAGCAAGTACCAGGACAGCCAGGGTTCTGTTACCCCATCTCAGAAACAAACAAACAAACACCCCACAGTGCAATAAGAAGAAAGTACATAGAAAAATAGAGCCACTTTTCTAAAGAACAAAACCAAAGAGAATCCCTGATTTTTCAACATTTAGATTAATAGAGTAACTTTAGGGACCAACCAGAGCGGAGTCCAAGAGGCATGAAGCATTTTGAAGGCTTCCATTAAAACAGAGACCCCATGCCACAGCCGAGAGACAAAGGCCAATTAAGACTGAAGTGGGGAACAGATAAACCATCTCACGTCCTCTGTGCGTCTGTGGGACTGGCACATGGCTGAGTGGGTGAAGGCCTTGACAGTTTTCTGCTCACCTTGGAGGCTTTAAAGCATCAGTGGACCAAGGAGCCATCTGAACTATCTCACTAGATTAGCACGACAAGTGGCCCCTGGCTGCCACCACAGAGTTCCTGGGACAAAAGAAGGTGAACAGTAAACTAACTTCTGGACTTTCAGGATTCAGCCACACCGTGAGTAAGAACTTGGCTCTGAATATTGGATGGCAGTAAGAAAGCCTGTCACCTCCTGGAGCTGTTGAGCCTGGCAACCACCCAAACCTCCACGTCACTTACCACGACACCCAGGGGACCGACTTGAAGGAGAGCTACTAGCTCAGCTAGTATGAAGTGCAGACCAGTTTTATATTATGAGACCACCCCGTCTCTCTTTTTACACCAATAGTACTTAAATGGGTACAAAGCGACTTTGATAATCACTGTTTTCATCTTGGCTTACTCATGAAGACCAGAATCAAAGTAGGCTGGATACAAAATCCAGGTGACTCAGGAATAATACGGAAGCTGCGAGGTTTGAGTCTATATCTTAGCTCTGCAGAGAACTCTCTGGGCTTCAATTTTGCTTCCTGAAAATCAACGGGGTTACCACCTGAGACCCGAGGAGTGAAAAAATATTATCTACCCCCCACCAAGCCAGCCACACAGTTAGTTAGTTCCTGCTAACTCCTAACGGTGTCCAGTCAAGGGACTCAGGTTTGCTCTAGGTCCTTGGGGCCATAACCAAACCATCAGTCTCTGCAACCTTCATTTTCACCAGGATTTCTCAGTCTTTAATGCTATTACACATGTTAATGTCCCAAGGACGAGGTGGTGACTAGCAGAAGAGAAAGGCAGTATCTTAAGTATCTGGAGAGTAGCACTTTGTATGGTTCCATCAATTGGATAGTACTACATAAGTGGCTGTCACCCCTGTTGCTCAGAAGACACTGACATTTGGATCAGCTGCCTGGCCACAGATCCCAAGGCCAAGACCCAGTTGATTTAATATACTAAAGTAAGGCTTTCTCATTTCAGATTCTAGCTTCTACTCATCAGGCCACATTGCTGACCCCAAACCAAACACACCGGGAACCGTTAGTGTCTGGCACACTGTAGTGCTGTAGTTCAGAGCACCAAGACCTCACAGCAGGAAATGCTGTTTCAGGCATATTCCTTGCAAGGCTGCTCTCTTCACCTCCATGTCCGAGGAGCTACTAATGAAGGAGGATCCTCTAAGTAAGTTCCTGTGATTACATCACTTGGAAACTGTCCACTTAATTCTATGGTAGATTGTAGCTCACGTGGGATGCATTCTTTGAACGCATTGGCTCCATTCCTCATCTTGAAAAACTGCAGTGAAGCATCTTAAAATCTCTGCTTCCCTTGTCCGACTTCCTCCTATGCTGTCCTTAGGACCCAGGATTGTCCTCTTACCCTGGAGGAGGCCACGCAGGAATTGCTGCAGTGGGTAAGTGAGCTTCCTGGAGACGGGCCCACCACCTTGCTCTGCTGAGGCACAGCCCTAGAGATTTTGTCCTAGGATTGCTTCTTGCTACTGACATGATTTCTCTTCTTTATAGTTGCCATACTTGTTAGCATTTCTTCTAGGCTCCACCCAACAGTTACCTGGTAACAGTCAGGTAGACCTGGCTTGCTATAAAAGGGGCTTCTTGGCCCCTCCTCGCTCTCTCTGCCTCTTCTCATTGTCTGACTTTCTTCTCTCCCTTACTCCTTTCTCCCTTTCTCTCTCTCTCCTCTTCCTCTCTCCCTCTCTTTCTCTACTTGTTCCTGACCTACCTCTCTCTCTCTCTCTCTCTCTCTCTCTCTCTCTCTCTCTCTCTCTCTCTGCCTCTACTCCCTTCTCAACTCCCTTTCCCATGTCCTAAATAAACTGTATTCTGCACTGTACCCATTGTATGGCTGGTACCTCAGGGTGAATGGATGCCTCAGCATGGGCCCACTGAGGCACCCCTGCACTTCACTGTACCACGTTCTATAAAGCATATCCTGGCCTTTTTATAAAACATAACAATAGTACCCATTTATTTGGTTCGGTGTGAGTGGACATCAGGAGATCCTTACTGCCTATAGCCTGGTGTGATTACTTCCTGCGTGATAGCCCACCCTATTGGGGAAATTTTCTACAGTTCAACATGAAGATGAATTTTCATGAATTAATGCTGCTTAGATGAATTAAAGACCTTATAGAATTCCTGATTTGGTTAAAATAATTTTAGGAAGAACGTTTAAGGAAATAGTTTTAGTTGTTTTGCCAGAAAGATATAATAAAGTTAGAATCAAGAATAGAATGTGTTCTCGCCTCATAGAATAGTTAAGTACAGGCTGCATAATAAGAAATACAATGAGCTGTCAGAACTTGCACTAAGAAGAAAAATAGGCTTGGGACAGATCTGTGATCAAGGAAAAACACTCATTCTAGGTCAGGTCCAAGGATGAAGCCACAGGTGTGCACTGTGATAAAGCAAGGCCATGTGAAACTGTTGCTTTGAACTTATAATGAGCTTATAGAATGAAACCTTGCTTTGGACTTACTATAGGCAACTTTCTTTAACTCCCCTTTTGTGTAACATTTTATCTATGAGATAATGTTTATGTAAAAAAATTTACATAGAGAATTTTTGTCTAAAAGGCTCAAAGCAATAATAAAGTTTAGGGTGTATGTGTCTGTGACTTTCTTCTTTCTTTCTTCCTACTTTCCTTTTTTTCTCTCGCTCATGAAGAGTTAATGAACTCCTAGCCTTTTATCTGGCTATGAGTCAAAGAGAAAAGAGCCCAAGTAACTAAGTTTCTTTTCTTATTCCCCTGATGCTATCAGCAGAAGTTAATTACCAGAGCCATCAGAGAGGGGGATGGGGGGGGAGGGAGAGAGAGAGAGAGAGAGAGAGAGAGAGAGAGAGAGAGAGAATATCCATCAGCTTCTGGCTCCCAGAACAGGGAGAGTTAAATTGCCAGAAGCAATCAGCTTCTGGCCCCTAGAACAGTAAGAGAGAGTTAAAGACTAGAGGTCGTCAACCTTTTGCCTTCCTCAGGACCTCAGTACCTGACCCTGCTGGGGCTGTACCTGGCATTACCCCAAGTGGGGCATACCTGTAAAAAACATGCGAGGCTAAGGCAGAAGGATTGACCAAGAGTTCAAGTCCAGCCAAGTCTGCATAACAATAAGAGAAGGGAAGAGAGATAAGGAAACAGGGGTGGAAGAAGGAAGGGAGGGAGAGAGGGAGGAAGGAAGGGGAGAGAGGAGGAGGGAGGGAGAGAGGGAGGGAGGGAGGGAGGGAGGAAGGGAGGGAGGAAGGGAGGGAAGGAGGGAAGGAGGGAAGGAGGGAGAGAGGGAGGGAAGCCAGCTATTTTCTATGTGAAGGTAGCACTCACAGACTCCAGGAATTAACACATGGATTGAAGCACAGCTCAGTGGGAGGCCGATGTTTGAAGCCCATCAGTCTCCCCCAGGAGATAAGAACAACTCCAAGTTCATCCTGCCCAGTGTGATATATCCAAACTGAAGCTTAAAAGAAGCAACAATTTCTCCCCAAGGACCAAACCATTCCTCCTCAAAGCAGGAGATTGTCATCTACCAATGTCTAAGGAACCTCCCCACCGCCTGCCCCCACTGTAATCTGCGGGAAAACATGATGTAGAGGCTAAAGAGACGACTCAGCAGTTAAGAGCATGCGCCGCTCTTCTAACAGGTCCGGATTTGATTACCAGCCCCTGAGTCACGTGACGCATACCATCCTATAACTCCAGCTCCAGAGGAATCTGTCTCTGACATTCATGTGTAGCTGCATTCACACACACACACACACACACACACACACACACACACACACAATTTTAAAGCTTAAAAATAAATCTCAATGTGATGTAAAGCAATGCTGCTCACCAGTCCTTTACTCGTGTCCTAGAAACCAACTCTCCTGCCACTACCCCGCGGGAATCCTCATCTGATTATGGTGAATGGAAGCTGCACAGTTTTCTCTCTGACATAGTAGTCATGGACTAACCTGACACCCTTGTGTCTTTTCTGTTAAATGTCTAAGTCATTTGTCGGTTTTTAAGTCATTGATTACTATTGGAGTTTTTAAATTACGTTTTGAGATGCGCCTTCTGTCGGGTAGCGGACTGCAGCCGCTCTCCAGCAGGACTTTGGCTTCGTCATTTCATCAGCACTTTCTACAGGGCAACTTCTAAATTTTGATGAAGTACAATTCATCAATTTTTCTTTTATAAATTCTGTTCTTATTATCATTTTTCAGGACTCCCCACTTAACCCCGAGACAAAGATGTCTCCTTTTTAAACGTTTTGAGTCCACTTCTGTGTAGAGTGTACAGTTAGCACCCAGTCATCACGCTGTCTAAATGATGCAACACCATTTGGTAAAAAGACTCCTTTGCCTCAAAACGGCTTTTGTAGCTTCATGAAGGATCAAATGGCATGTTTGTGAACCCATATCTGGATTCTACTGTCTGTTCCACTGAGTCATGTGCCTGTCTCTTGGCCAGTTCCATAATCAAGATAACCAGAAAAGCTCTTTCAAAAATACAGTTTTGGGGAACAATGGACTCTGTTGTAATGTTCTGTGCTGTAAGGAATTTTTCATTTTAAGTGAACTGTTTAAATACCTCTCTGCTTTTCAACATAAACTATGCTCAACTTTATTTAAAGACCACTATTTAACTAGACTCAACTGGATTTATCAACGCAAAGAATTAGAAAACTTTTTTCAGGCCTAAGGAGGTGGCTCAGTGGGTAAAGTACTTGTCCAACAAGCACGAGTTCAAAACCACAGACCCCCACATAGTCAGATGCCGTAGTACACGTTTGTAATTCCAGTCCTCCTACATGGAGATGGGGGGGAGGAGATGGGGTCAGCTAGAGTGAGAACCAATATCCTAGGCTGTCCTCTGACGTGAGCTCTGTACTACATGTGTGCTCTCTGCCCCCACACCACACACGTGATACACACACACATACATACTCACAAGATTAACATGCATATGTACACGATTCACACACATACAATTCGCACACACAGGATCAACACATACATACACACATACACACACATACATACGTACATGCATGCATGCATGCGTACACACATACATACCACAAAGACAGATCCCAGTAGAGTATCCCAGATGCTTTACTGAACATTTTGGCCCCTAGGCCAGCAATCACCTTCCATGTCTCAGGGAGGTGTTCTTGACCCACGTTAGAACTAGGAAGACTTTTTGGCGAGGAGAAGCAGTAGCATCATCACATGGATGGACTTTTCACATCCTGTTTTGGGAAGTATCAGTGTGCATTATAACTTTGCAGGACAGGAGCCTGGAGTTCTGTGTGGTAACAAAAGGGGGTCCCTCCTGAGCTGCTGCCTCTGTGTGGACCTCTGCCTCTGCTTGCATCGTCAGAAGTCAGCTACATGACTGCCAAAGGACTTTCTACTATAATACCCATCACCTCAATACATAAACTGCCTACATTCTAGAAACAAGTGGTGTCTGTGCTCGAGGCAGTTTTGTAAAGAAACTTAAGCCTGTGCTAAATTCTTGGATAAATATCTTTACTCTTAGCCTTACTTCCGGGAAATATGCCCTTTCCTTTGCTTCGCTAACCTTTAAATACGGAATGAAATGCGCCCTTAAGATCTCTATTAAGTCGAAAAACCAAAAAAAAAAAAAATCTCTATTAAGGAAAGTATATTTATTTATTTATTTATTTGTTTTGTTTTTTCGAGACAGGGTTTCTCTGTGTAGCCCTGGCTGGCCTGGAACTCACTCTGTGTAGACCAGGCTGGCCTCGAACTCAGAAATCCACCTGCCTCTGCTTCCCAAGTGCTGGGATTAAAGGCATGTGCCACCACCGCCCGGCAAGGAAAGCATTTTTAAATGACCCAAAATAAACAACTTTCACCAAGTTACATTTAATGTTCAACACCCCAAAGAAGATCTAAAAGATTAATCAATTGCTTAAAATCTTTTTAAAAAAATTTTAAGATATAAAATTTGATGTGGGTCTGATTTATAACTAATGCAATTCCTTTTCTTTTTGTTGCTTTTAAGTAACAAAAATGTAAGTAAAGTTTCTCAAATTGCAAAGCTAAACATATATATACTTGCCAGTAGATACTTGTTACATGAATGTTCTTAGAAAAATTTTTTTTTCTGTATTTTGAGACAGGATCTCACTATGTAGATAGAACTGGTCTTGAACTCACAGAGATCCACCTGCCTCTGCCTCATGAAAGTTGAGATTCAAGGCTTGTGCAGCTATGCCTTTGCCCAGACAAAAAGATGTTTAAGACAGAGAAGAAAAGTACTCAAAGGTGTCAAGCCTGCTCGCCAGCTCTAACTCCTTTGTTCTCTGTCCCAGTCTGGCTAGAACTGAGTTCTGGGTCACAGCTTATATATTCAGAAATACACTGAAAAATACTTTAAACAAGTGGTTTATTTGAAATGTTGAAAGCAAATGTGTTCGCAGTAAGAATAAAAATATTAAAATACGTTGCCATCAAGGATGGTAAAAATGAAGAATAACATCTTAGATCTGGCTCATCCAGGGAGCTAGCTGCAGCCTCTGAGTATATTACTAGAATAACACAAAGCAAAGGCACTGCTAATATGCGAATGAAGTGAAACACTGCTTCTTAACTGAGGTACCACATGGAAGATCAAGGCAGCTGCTGGGATGCTCTTCTGAGTCTCTGTATCCTAGCAACTGCCCACTGACAGAAAGAGCTACCTCCTGAATGAAATGGGACATCCCACAGAGCTTGTGTGGAGAAGGGAGACAGAGTACAGGGAGGCTGTGCTTTCCTATGAAAGGCCCTTTTCTAGTGTGTCACTGGAGCTTGCAAATACATAAATCAGTGGTCATGATGAGTCTCTACCACAGAAGCAAGCTGGGTCCGAAATGCCCGCACATTCACACAATTCCAGGACACAAAATATCCAAGGGAGTATTTGGGAAATCCAAACACTGACAGACATGAGCATGCTTGGCCTGCTTGGGAGAATCAAACATTCAAAGAGAGAAGTGAAAATAGATGTGCAAATTCAAACTCTAGGCTTGGAAAGGTCAAGGGGCAACGAGAGTACACGTTCCTGGCCTGTGCCAGGATAAAGAATTGAGTTTCTCCCAGCTCTGAAAGCCAATGCTAAGGAGCAAACCTACTAAAGCAGACACAGTTGCATGCACCATCCCATAATAGCCCCGTAGTGATTGACTGCTTGTAGCTCAAGTACAGAAGAGAATGCATTTTTAGAGAGCCAGAGGCCTGTCAGGAAATGGAAAGATCCCTTTGTTTCTTTTAAAAGATTTTATTTTTTAAAAAAAAATTTCCTTTTTCCATACCTGGCAAAGATGGCAGTCATCTGCACAGGCCTGAGTCTGAGTAATCTTTTTATCTCAGTGCCTAGCAAATGGGACAGCTGGGAAGACATGGACAGACAGCAGAGACGGTTCGTCCCCAGGACTCCGAGTAAAACTCCAGTGTTAGAAAGTACAGTGTGAAGAAACTCCCACTCTGTCCTCTAGCACTGTTCAGGTGGGTAGTAATAACAGAAGCCAAAGGAAACACTAGGCTGCTTTACAAAATTTGGAATTTTCTTGAAAACCTTTAGGAATTCCTTGGGAGAAAGTGCATTGTTTCTGCAGGTGACTCTGAGTGACTGAGGAACAGGACCACATTACACAGTGTTTGACAACAACCCCACAAAGAGGGCACAGTCGGCCTTCTTTTCTGGTGTAGAAAACAAGATGAGCCTATCACATGTAGTAGGAGACTGAGTAAGGTGGGTTGTCTGTCTCTAGAGTTTACATTTACAGACAGACATAGGTAAAACACTGTTCCACAGTTTTTATATAGTTAGGCGTCAAAAGAACTTTTCTAAAACTAAGTGAAAACATGACGAGATTTTTATCTGAAAATGGCTCCGGATTGCACATGACTGGGAAGCCAACTAAACTTCAGCCTTCTCTGAAATCAGTGACCTCATTGTCTACTGTTAAAAGCAGTCCACCCAGTGAGCTGACTCTATGCCATGCCCTGATCCCTCCCACAATCAGTTCTCCGAGGCTGGGCTTCTTCTGAGACCTGTCATTTACCAAGAACAAATAACACAAGTAAAGACGCCAGGCAGGAACAGTTCCCTGTCCAGCCGACATTTGTCCTCCAGGGCAGACAGCCTTAAAAGTTCAGAAGCCACTACCTAACAGTGTTCTTCGCCACAGTTCTCATCTGCTGTCACTTAAATAAAAGCCAAGAAAATGTTCGATTTCAAGTCTGGTGAATGAAAGGAAAACCAAATCCTGTCTTTGCTATCCCTTGGTTTGGCGATTGGCATTTACATGAACAATCACCATAAGACATTTGACCTGGATTTTGTTAGGCCACAAAGCATTCTTCTTGCTGGGTCAGGTTGGCCATGTAGGTGAACAGTCTCGGTGCCAAAGACAAGAGGTAGAAGCAGAATTTAAGTGGGGGGGGAAAATAGACGGTGTCACCATTATCTATTTACAGAGGAGAAAGAAATGCTATCTGCTGGAATGCAGGGGTGACAGGGTGTGACCTAGGCAGTTCTCTACTAACCCAAGATGAAGAGGGAAGCAGAGGGCTTCAAACAGTGACCTGCAAAGAGGCCAAGGGCCACACTCTGAAGCCAGAACCACGCCGCTATGTGTTCAAAATAAGGCAATACAAGGAACGATCTGATCAAAGAACTTTAGTCAAGGCATAGAGTCAACCATTGGCTGAAGAATATTTCAAGTTACCCCAAGTCATCCCAACCATGATCCTGAGAACTGGTATCATTTCCCAGGGAGATTGTAAAATAACCCAACTATTAAGAAGGCAACGCAAACTTGAAATCCAGCTTTTTTTGCTTCTAAAATCTATTTCTTCCACATTGTGACATATTCTCCCCAAGTCATTATTTCTGTCTGAGCTTCCTGTGAATCTGATGCAAACTATCTCTGAAAAGCCACTATCATGAGTGGGTAGAAACACAAGGCAGAGGAATCACACACTATCCCTGAGGACCAAGAGCTATACACAGACACAGACACACAGACACACACACACACACACACACGATTATTGCTTCAGTTTCTTCCTCTTATGTTCTGCTCATGGGCCAGTCCCTTCTGTCTCTGGTCACTCTCCAACTATTTCAGGGGCTCTCCTCCACCCCAGTAACATTCCAGTTCATGTAACACAACAAGCCCAAGAGTTTTCTCTTCTGTCTCCAATAACTAATGGCTCACAGGGGGTCAGTTCGGTCTTTTGTCAACTCTTTTCTGATGTTATTATCTGAGTATATGCAAAGTGGCAGTGCCCTAGGTCCTGGGGATATACATGTAATTAGCAGTCACTCCCTTCTTCAAAATTGAAGATCTACTCTGCTCTTGCAATGAATGCTTCCTGGTAACACGCTGGGCCTATGGGCATGAACACCTGATTTCCTTATGTGCAATTCCTCTGAACGATTCAGGCTGGAGGTCTCCACAGGAGCTGCAGAATTCTGGATCTCTATTATTCCCATGATTCTCTTCTAGCTACCTTGCAGAGCTTTCTCTTCTGAAAACATAGTGTGTTCTCTTCAATCTACTTTATTTATTTATTTGTTTGTTTGGCTTGCTTGCTTGTTTGTTTGCTTACTTGCTTGTTTGTTTGTTTGTTTGTTTAGGAAGTCAGACCCTGTCTTAAACAAGCAGGGGGATAAGAAACGAGTGAGCTGTGGTGGTATGCACCGGTAATGCCAGCCCTTGGGAAGCACAGTGAGTCCTGGACAGTCTGAGCTGCAGAGGGAGAGACACTGTCCAAAAACACAAGTGAAAAATGACAAGAAAGGATTTCCAGGACAGCATGGACCCTTGCATGAATGGAAGTAGGTTCCTTGCCTATGCAGCAGGTTAGGGACTCACCCTGCCCTCCCCCCACCATCCCCTGTTCCCCCTCCTTCCCCCCATAAGAAATCAACAGTGAGAAAATGTTTCCAACCAGAGTGTTAGGTACTGCAATGTACAATCAGAGCAATTCCCAATTCCTCTCAGAGAAAATGCTGTTTGTAGGAGAGGACCCCGGGACTTGTTCACTCCTCCGTCATTTCTCAGTTTGCAGAGTCACAGTGCACCTGTTACTAAGAACCCGAGCTGGGTCAGCGCTTCAGAGTAGGGAGGATCAGAGGCTGAACTTGAGACTGACTTTTGTTTGTTCTGTTTTAAAAAACATTCATTGACTTCGTTGCCATTTTCTGACATGAAGTTATTATCAGAAGGAAGGCTTTTCAACAGTAAGATCGACTGCCACCATATGTTCTCCTAGTTTCTAATACAGAGCTGATCAATTAGGTGTTACTATCTCCCCAGAATAAAGACTGAGGTTTAAACAAATATTCAGCTGGTCTTAAGTGAGGCGTATTCACTCATGCACAGAACAGTGGAGAACGGTGACGTTTTATAATTGGCAGCATCTACCAAGACACACACACACACACACACACACTTTAGAATATACAACTTAAGCAAACATACACACCCAAAGACAAACCAGGGGGGAAAGGCGTAGATGTACAAGGTAGAGTGAGCAGATCCCCTGACAGGTGGGATCCTGTTCTTGGATTACTTACCAGCACAAATGGAAGTTCCGTTTCTCTCCAGAGGACCTGGCTGACAGTTCCTGGTCTGCTGTGCTGTGAGTACACTAATCTTTAAAAACACTGGCAGGAAGGTGAGTGAGAACAGCATGGTCTCTGTGGCTCTGAGGTTAAAAAAAAAAATCAATTCGGTAACTTAAATTGCTAGAGCTTGAAGCAGGCAGAGTCCGAGCTTCTGCCCCTCAGAACTTCCAGCCAGCTTGGCCTTCGGCCCCGGGGCATCTTTTATTTAGCTGTTTTAATGCTGCCTTCCAGGTCTTTCTCCTCCTCTCGAGAGCCTCTGAGTGCAGCCCAAAATGCTCTGGGAGACTTCTTTATCTCACTTTTTTTTGGACAGCAATAAGAAATACCTGACACCCCTATGACAAATTTCACAGAGCCTAAGTGCACTGGAAGGCCGGCGGGTGACTGATTTCTCCCTGTGACAGGCAAAGGCTCAAAGAGAAATGAGACAGGAAAGAACCGGTGGAAAGTTTCAAGCCCCACCGGGATGAGGGATGGGGCTAAGGACGAAATATGCAGATGGGATTCCTTCCCGATCTGCTTCTCCTTTTGGAACCCAGAAAGACTCTCCTCTCCCTTTTAAAGCTCGTCTGGCCCCACCCCCTCTCCTTTAGCGACACTGGAGCAAACAGACAAGCCTCTTTGCAAACACCCGTGAGGGCAACTCCACGGAGCAAGCAGGAAGGCAGGGCAGGGTGCCAAAGAGGAGATAGCTGCTACTCACTAAAAATATTCAGGGCAGAGAAGGGGAAAGAGCAATTAGGGGGTGTGGCACAGCTAATAGTTCCAGGGACCTGCTGAGTACCACTTATGTCTGAGTATCTTGAAGAACAGAGACAAAAAAATCAAACCGCACATTTTAAATCAAAGGTGAGTCACACCGTCGACAGTTCAGACAATTTATCATAATTGATCGCAGACGTGAGTGGTGTCGAGGAGAGCTCGCCGTCAGCTCATTATTTGCAGGAAGTGTCAACGGCCATTCACATTCCTGCAGCTTAATCTTAGTTCTCTCTCCTGTATGTTTTATAGTGGAATTTGTAAGATTATTCTTTCCATACCAAAGGGAAATCCCTGTAGCCATGTGAAGAGATACAATGTGGACAGACACTTTTTCTTTCAGCACTAGTGTAAGGAAACATCACCATGGGCCAGGAGAACAGGGGAAGGGGCCGATTGTTATGACTGAGCTGTATTAGAAAAAAATACAAGGGAATTGGGTCAAAGCTGGGAGCCTGAGAAGCATAGTGGAGTGGAAATCCGGCAACTCAGGCCATCTATCACATCTCAGATAGAAAACAATAATTTGGCTCTCCATTGGCTGTCTCCTCAAGTGTCTCCACATGAACCGAACCACTGTTCCTTCAGGAATATACACAGAATCCCAAAACATCCAGCTCTGGCCAGCCATTTCATCAGACTTGATGAACAATGGGAATTCTGGTGGTTTACTTTACCCTGGAGATAGGCTTTTCTTTAAGATGCCCTGAGGTAGTTCCAAATTCAAGTCAAAATGCAGTTACAGCGATTCTCTCAAAAGCAAGAGATGCCCTCGTGTATAACCTTCATAGAGAACAGAATGGCTGAAAACTCTTTGCCCATGCTTAATTGGGTTCTGACTATTTTTCAAAGACAGAAGGTTAAAATCATGTTTCTCAAATTCCAGTTCCTTTATCCCCAGTAGCTCTGACCCTGTGTAAGGAGAAACAGACCCTGAAGGAGCAATGGAAATCCTGTGGATGAGTGTACAGAATGTTTTATTGCTTTCTAGACTCACGGAGACTCAAGACTAAGAATGAACGCCCTACAAATACTCTGCACTGTGTATTTGTCACTAACGTTGTCCATGAAGTTCCCCTTCAGCAAAACGCACTTGCTGGTATTGATGATGGTGATCAATAAGGACATTGGTTAGCAAGGGAAGTTAGAACACAGTGCAGCATGAAAGTGATCCATTACGTTAGTAGAAACATACACAGGATATAACCCACAGCCCCATTCTATTTGGATGTAGAAATAGTCAGATCATTTTTGGTTAGAAAACATTTGTTTTCAGACTGGAGAGGTGGCTCAGGCAGGTCAAAGGAGGGGCTGCCAAGGCCAACAACCTGAGTTTAGTTACTGGGACCTACATGGTGGAAGGAGAAGATTGACTCTTGTAAGTTGTCCTCTGACTTCAATTCATGCACATGCACAGGGCACACACACTCACAGCATGCACACACACACACACACACACACACACACTAAATAATTGCAACAAAAATTTAAATGTTTGTTTCCCTTATTACATGCCACCTAGCTAATGTCGTTGGTGTTGAACGCAATAGAATCGACTAAGAGATATGGAATCAACAAGAGATAAAGTCGATGTTTCAACTGATGTCTGATAGTAAAAATCAATCCAGCGAATTCCCAGACCACTCACAATTACCCAAATAGAAAAATCACGGAACTCAGCTACCCAACAACAATGGGCTTCCAGAGGAATTCCATATTCTTACTTCCATCTCTATTGATAAGGCACTGTGGTGAGGAGCAGGTCCAGCAGAAGGCAGCAGAACAAACGAACTGGAAACCAGCAGTGAGCTGGAACAGTGACCCACGATGTAATGGTTGGGAGCTTTGGGTAGGATATGGAAGAGGAGAAAGTCATGGTGACAAGAAGATGAGGGTCGAGAGTGGACAAAGAAAATAGTTGCTGACTTATTAGATTCTTAGAGGGACACTGGAGGGAAGAGGGAAACCTCAGGTAACTCTGTAAGGGAATGGCAAGGGTACTTCTCTAGGTGCTTTTCAGTGTGGGTGGGCAACAATGGCCAAGAGAAAGGAATTATGTCTTTATGTGTCTATTACACACACACACACACACACACACACACACACACGAGTCTTCTAAAGAGTCATCACCACTACCATGTCACCAACAGATTGCTTCCTCTAGGCCATGTACTTTACACATGCCATCTCCAACCATCAACATCACCTTGCCAAGGGATTAATATTATTATTCTATGTCACCAACTTAGACAAAGAAGATTATCCATATTTATGAGGGATGGGAACCCTGGAGTGTTATTCTTTCATTCTTACACAGTGCCACTGACTTGAACTAACAGGCAGGGATCACCAAAAGGCAGGAGAGACTTAGATTATACTCAGGCTGTGACTGCAGAAACCAGAAGTGACAGATTATCTGTGTTAGTAAACTGACTAGGAGCACTTAGGATGTACATACAGAAGTTATGCTATGGTTATTTGAATGAGGACTGTCCCCCATGGACTTGGATTTTTGAATGTTTGATCCTCCGTTGGTGGCACCATTCAAGGAGGCTTAAGGCCTGTAAGTCTTGCTGGAGGAAGTACTTCACTAGAGGTGACCCGTGGAAGTTCATAACCTCTCTCTACTTGCAGTTTACATTGTTTTTGCTTCATGGTTGTGGTTGAGATGTCTTCTTTCAGCCTCCTGCTCCCCATGAGCCTGCTGCTTATTGCCACACCTCTTTGTGAGGAGCTCATACCCTCTGGAAGTCCAAACCAACCTTTCCTTTTGTAAGCTGACTTTATCATGATGTTTTATCATAGCAACATACAAATAACTAATACAGAAGATAGTGCCAGAAAGCGGGCTAATGCTGTGAAGAACCTGACCATGTTGATTTTGGGAGGATTGTGGAAGACTTTAGAATATTAGATTAGATAAAAGGCTGGCTGCTATAAATAGAGCTTAAAAGCCAATACTAGTAGGAGCCTAGGTTGTATTGCTAAAAATAATGCAGATTGTGGAAAGGAGCACCAGGGATCTCAGAAAGAAGCAAGAATTGTAACAGCAACTGGGCTGAAGGCCAGAGGTGTATTTTGGCAGAGAAGCTAGTTGTTTTCTGTTTGTGTCCTGAGAACTTGCCCGAAGCTAAGTTAAAAAGTAACAAAATAATTTCTTTGATGGAAACAATGTCAAGACTGCATACCCTTGAGTCTGTAGTAGGTAGGGCAGAAATGCCTATCAAATGTGTGGTTTGGAGAGAAAAGGAACATTAGGAAGCTTAGTGCTATGCTGGAAGGGAGGCTGTAACTGTTGAGATTAGTGCCATTAAGGAAAGTTCTGTTCTGCTATGGAACTAAAAGAGTAAGACCCTCAAGGCAAGACCCTACCTCGTAAGCTTCCAGGGACTAAAAGATCCTAAGGCATTTTCTGCCCCAGGAAAGAAACTCAGAAGTAGACTGCTGTTAGTGTGATTCAAGGGGACCAGGATCCATCCTAAGCTAACAGCCAAACTTGGCAGTGCCATCAATATGGTGCTGGCTTTAGAAGCATGAAGGAGTCGAGAAAGAGTGAAGGGGTCATGAATTTTTCCTCTCCAGTTTTCAGAGAGCCACTGAGACTTAGTTGAGTGTGGCAAGGTGAGGGGTTCCTGTGTGAAGTCCCTGAGATAGCAAGAGGCTGGGAGAGGCCATTGCACAAAGTGTAAAAGTAAAGCCTATGTTATTGTGGAGGCCCCAAGAAGGTGGCCATCCTAGGGTCATGAAACGTCTGCTGGGGAGAGCTGCAGGCAAGGAGTAGAAGGAGCCCAAAAGAGAGGTGTATATTGTGGGAAGAAAATCAGGAAGGACAGAGCCATATGTGCTGGATACTTTGTATCAATGTGACACAAGCTGGAGTCCTCTGAAAGGAGGGAACCTCAGTTGAGAAAAGGCCTCCATAAGACTGCATTGTTAGACAAGACTGAGACCATTTTCTTAACTAATGATTGATGCAGGAGGGCCAGCCCATCTGGGTATTCCCCCACTCCCTGCCTCCGGTCTGGTGGTCCTGGATGCTATATGAAGGCGAGCTGTGCATTCCATGTAAACAACACTCCTCTCCATCTCTATCTCCCAGTGGCCTCTACATCAGCTCCTAGGGTTTCAGGTTTCCACTTGGTTTGAATCTCTGCCTTAGCTTCCCTCAATAGATTGTGGTTCAGGATATGTAAGCCAAATAAACCCTTTCCTCTCCAGGTTGCTTTTGGTTATAGTATTTCATCCCAGCAATAGTAATCCTAACTGAGATGTTCTCTAAAGCCCTTTGAATTTAAAGTCCCAAATAATAATGGTCATGGAGCTACAGGACTTGGGGTTTGTCCTGGTGGGTTTCAGTTATGTTTTGGTCCGGTATTTCCTCATTGTGGCCCAGTCTTCACATTTGAAATTTTAATTCTGCAGAATTTTATGCTGGAAGTATATATTTTTCCTTTTTTAATTTACAAGGGGTTACAATGCTCAAAATGTTAAAGATGGGCTGAAGAAGTGTCTCAGCAGTTCAGAGCACTAGCTGCTCTTCCAGAGAACCCAGGTTCAATACCCAGCACCCACAGCACCGCTCACAACTGTCTTAACTCAAGTCCCAGGGGATCTGACATCCTCTTCTGGTCTCCACAGGCACCAAGCATGCACGTGGTGCTCAGACACACATGCAGACAGAACTCCCATACACAGAAAAATAAGTAAATAAAGATTGAATGTGAAAGACTGCCAGGATGTTTGAAGTTGAACTAAATGTATTTTGCATAGTGATGTAGCCAGAAGCCTAAGGGGGTCAGGGAGTGGAAGGTGGTGATTTGAAAGAGAATGTCTCTCCTAGGCTCGGATATTTGAACACTTGGTTCCCTTTAGTGACTCAGGAGGGGGACTGTGAGAATTCATACCCTCTCCCTACTTGCAGTTCTCTCTCCTTTGTGCTTGTGGTTGGGATGTGATCTCTCAGCTGCCTGCTCCTCCTGCCATGGCTTCTGCCATGATGGACTCTTATCCCCCTGAAACACTTCCTTCTGTGAGGGGTTTTGGTCACGGCATTTTAAACTGCATCCCACTGGCCTCTTTTATTCTCTCAGAAAATTTTAACTTCTGCAAATGTTAAGATTTAGGGAAAGAACTTCAGCTTTCTGTCATTCATAATGTAGTGTTTCCCAATGTTTAGTTCTGCTGACTCTGCAAAACATGTGGTTCCATAAACCACAAAGTCCTGATGAGAGCATTCGAAGATGCTATCAGAAGCAGGTTCTGCTGGAAGCTAAGGAACCCTGAGCTAGTATCTGTTGCTCTTCCTTTAGTCTTAAGTTTATAAAACTGCGATTCAGTGCCTCTGTTCCATCTTATACCTCCATGGACATAAATCATAGGTGAAAATAATTGTGACTTACCAAGAAAACCTAGAGAGATATAAAATAGAAGATGGGAGCAGAGAAACAAAGTTGCTTTTATTTCAGCCAAACTTCCATCTCAGATGTGATCCTTTAAGAATATTTATTATAGCAAAATTCTAGTGTGCAAAATGCAGTCTAGTGAATTTTTATAACTGTAAGTATATACTTGAACAATGCCTCTGTCAAAATACAAAATGTTTCCATTAGCCAGATTGCAGTGGATCCATTCCACAGTCAGCCATTTATTTTTCTTCCCTGAATTAGCTTTTTGTTGTTTAGTTCTTAAATGTTAGACATGCAATTGTACAACATGCCAAACCTGCGTTGGGCTCTTCTGTTCAACAGGTTTTGAGATCTATCTGAACTGTGCATGCTAGCATTTCATTCTGTTCTGAGGTAGATTGTATCCGTCTCACAATAAACACAATAGCACAATGAACACAATAAAACGTGTTTATCCAAAATCTTAGTTGTATGTATGTGTTCATGTGGGTCTTCGTGTATGTGCGTGTGCTCATGTATGGCTGCCAGAGGTCATCCTTGAGTGACATTCTTTGGATGTCTTTGTGTTTTAAGACAGTCTTTCACTGGGACCATCAGCTTGCTAATTAGGCTAGGCTGGCTAGCCATCGCGCCCCAGGGGTCTCTTGCCTCTGGTTTGATGAAGCTCATCCAGTTCGTTCATTTCTTTTTTATTAGGAGTCTTCCAATATGCTAGAGGAGGCTGTCTAATTTGGCTTCTTTTTCAATATTACTTTTAACTATTTTTGCTTCTCTGCACTCACATGTAAATTTGGGGATTTAACATGGCAGTTTCAATATAATTTTCTTTGAAGATTTTATCAGGGTGCCGTTTAATCCTGTAGGCCAATTGGGAAGAATTAACAATACTGAGTGTCCTATGAACATAGTATGTTTGTTCCTCTGCTTCTATGGATCTTACGTTTTTCTCACCAATATTTCTGACTGAATATAGAGTCTTTTTTTTGTCAAATTATGCTTCTGAATCTCATACAAATAGGATGCTTCTATTAATTTTATTTTTTCAATTTTCTTCTGGTCCTTTATAGAAATTTACATACAATTAAATTTTATATAAAGAGCATTTAGCTTTTCTCCTTGGTATGTATTTTATTACGATCTAGAGTTTGGTGAGTCTGAAGCCTACTATTTCTTCCACCATTTCAGGGATAAAATATGATAAGGGATTCCACTACATTTTCCCAAACATAAGCCACCTCCGTTTACAATCTTTCAGGCCCACCACCAGGAAGACTAAGGAAGGAGAGTTTCTGTCTAGGCTCTGTGGAAATAGACATTAACTCCCTTTGATAGAAGATAAACTTGGAGTCAGAAAAGCCAAATATCTTGTCCCAAATATTCATCATTAATAAGTCACGGGATGATTTTATTTACAGCCCAAGTCTGTCATTAGAACATCTACTTTGTACTTAAACCACACTCTCCTGCCCTGTTAATTTGGGCAAAGGGAAGTGTTAAGACAGAATCTCCAGACTGAGCCTTAATCATCAATCCTCCTGCCTCTGCTCTCTTAAGATCGTAGGCATTTCTTTTCTTTTCTTAATAATACTGGAATGAGCGTGTACCTCTTGGAGTCGTTTTCACGTATTCATATTTCATTTCCCTCTGCTTGAGAAACCAAGACAACAGCAGGGTAATATGTGTCCCTAACCCCAACATAGACTACCCTTTCTTCTAGTTTCTACCAACTTCTTTTATGTCTTTTCCACAATCAAAATCTCACCTTTAATGTTTCTCTGGCTGCTCGCCAATGCCATAACTTGCCCTGTTGGCAAAAATGAAGCAGTTATTTTTTTTTTCAGTGATCCATAAAGCTGTGTCTAGAGATAATAAGAAAGAACACAGCATTCAGTTTGATGGACAGCTGTGCTGGTCTTCAGGGACGCTTACATAGGCACTCAAGATAGGGAAGTGAAATATGAATACGTGAAAACAACTGTAAGAATGAATGCAGGTGAATGTCCTGTCTGGGACATAACCGCTAGATGGTGGGACTCCAAGTTCTACACAAAGATTTTGCGTGTGCTGAGAAGGATGGGGAAAGAAATGGAGCCATTTTAGCTGAGACTAAAAGACTAACAGCCAATTTAAAAAACAAAAACAAAACAAAACAAAAAAACCCACAGGAGCTAAGATTATATGCGTGCTTACCTGATTTAAATCCACACCTTTGAAAGAGATGATTCTCTCTCTGGGGCTCTAATTTCCTGGGATGCATTTGCACATTCATCTCAGTCCTTTTAGGATACATATCTTGGCTACACTGAACCAAGAATACAAATCAAGGCAACTCAGAAACCGTACAAACAAATTGCTGTGTGCAGTAGCTGTCTAAACTGTAGATCAGATTCTGTTTACTTTATAAAAGAAATTTTGTTTTGTAGATTTTACAGAATGGGCCGGTGTTAACCTTCATTTCTAGTCTCTCTGATGTGAAAGACATGAGGTAAAATGAGATACTCTGTGACTACACTGACACAGTTATAACCTCCATCCTACCTGTATGCTTCCAGAAGAGGCAATTTACTCCACGGTTACATCCAAAATGAACAGGACAGAGGGTTGTGACTGCTTGGCCTGTTGATATGACAAATGTTGTCCCTACCCCAGAATATATTCTTATACTGTATGCTAGTAAGTGATATTTTGTGTCTCAGTTGATAAATGGTTGCTTTGATACAAGTCCTCCAGGTCTCTCCATCTTTCTGAAAATGACAGAATTTTACTCTTTGCAGTTGAATAATTTTCCATTACCCATATGGGGGCAAATATATTTTGAATCCCCCATTTTTACATAGACAATTGTAAAAAGCATGAAATTAAATTGCAAATTAGAGCTTTCAATTTTATTATTGACAACTCACGTCTGATGTTTACAAGGTATTCTTTACTGGAAAGACGTGTAAATTAGCATTGGCATCTACATGAAAGCTTTGCTGTAGTTTGTGCTGCTTTGCAAACTCCTTCATTTTGAGGCAAATAGTAACTACGTTCATTGACTTCGGGTTGAGAGATTATAAACTTCACTCCACTTCTTCTCTGAGGTCCCTAAAATACCTTACGTTTGGCAGATGGCTCCTTTCTATTTTAAGGGTAATTATCTCAGTGGAGGTTCTTCCAAAATGCTCCTGCCAGGTTCGTAAGTCACAGGACCAACCACCCCTCTGTCCCATGCCGTGTGCTTAGAGCAGAGGAAGCCCTCGGTAAATATATATTTTTAAGCGAATGAATGAATGACTGTTGGGTTAAAGTGAAAAAAGGCAGAGAAAAATATTTTTCAGTGCGGGCACATACAGACCTAAATACAAAGAGTCTCAAAAGACAGGCCCACCACCCTCCATGATGCTGACCACTATATAAATGCCGTCCTCTTGTAGAAGGGAGCCCCCGTATACAGCACCTGTCCCAGGAAGACCTCATGATAATCTGGGAATGTCTGAAGAATCCTCAAGGAGAATGTGACATTTCTACCATAGAAGGAAATCAAACCACTTGGGAAGAGAAACGAGAAGCCCTGTAGACCTCACGCAACCTCTCAGCCGCCCAGGGAGCAACGCCAAGGCATGGTTCTCAAAATGCCACCGTGAGAGAAAGATTCTGGAGTGTGGCATCTGTGTCCCGCAGCAGATGACACACCCTGTTTTTGATCACAGCTGTCCATGCCGTTCTTGGATGGAAAGGACCAGGAAGAGGCCAACTGGGCAGAGTTAGGGAGCTTTGGCTAAGGTCATGAGAGTGAAGTTGGCAGCTGGACTCACTCGCTGAGCAAACTGACCTTCGCTGGAATGGACCCATTCTAACCTAGTGCGTTAGCTCGTGGCTCCGTGCTCCCACTTTCCCCAGCATACCAGAGCAGCATAGCTTGCAGTAGTTCACACTCAGTGACCTTGCATTAACATTCACCTGGAAATACTGATTACAATGTACCCAAAGCCCAGCAATGGCCCTTTCCCTTAATTGGCTGAAACCAGTGATGTTTTCTGAAGAGCCTAAGGAGTGTTTTGTAGCACATTAGTCTACTCGTGTTTTGTTTTGTTTTGTTTTAAATTAATATCCCCGAGTGCCATTTAATTGCATTCCTGAAAAGGGTGACTTTTTTGGGGACAGAAAGAATAGGACTTGCAGCTATTTTCCTAGTCACATTGAGTCTCTGGTGCCAAGAATGTCCAGGTGGTGTTCAAGGGAACGAGTCTCCCCTGAAGTCCTCTTGGGTTACCTGCATTGAGTTTTAAGCTCATTGAGTGAAAGCAAATTCTATTGCACACTTGATCCCTAAACTTCCAAGCAGACCTCAATGACCTGGTTTAACTCAGCACCAAGTAATTCACCCACACGAAACTGGCAAGCCTATGTACCCACAGAGGTGCTAATGTCCATAGTTGGTGGGTTTTCTCATGGCCCTGTGAAAAAGAAAAGCTTCGAAGCATTTGTATCTGTGCTAAAATTTTCTTTTATAAAGCCTTTACATCAGGCCTCCATCTTGAATCTGCAAAGAAATCATAGTTTAAACCAGCGATTCTTAACCTGAGGGTTGAACTCCCTTTGAAGAATGAAGGACCTCTTCACAGAGGTCGCCTAAGATCATCGGAAAACACAGATATTTACATTATGGTTCATAACAAAAGGGAAATTACTGTTTATGTGTTAGTAACGAAAATTATTTTACAGTTGAGGGTCACCACAACATGAGGACTGTGTTAAAAGGTCACAGTCTTAGGAAGGTTGAGAACAGCTGGGTTAAAGGGTTAGTTCTGGTTCATTCACAGAAGAAATCACTTTGAAATTTGTTAGTTGCCAGGCAGTGGCAGCGCACGCCTTTAATCCCAGCACTTGGGAGGCAGAGGCAAGTGGATTCTGAGTTCAAGGCCAGCCTAGTCTACAGAGTGAGTTCCAGGGCAGCCAGGGCTATACAGAAAAACCCTGTCTTGAAAAAAAACAAAAAAAAATTTATTAGTTAAAACTATGTTTCAATTCTCTTAAATTCAGTGTGTATATTCAAATTATCTAGAGGGATGTGCAGGTTTTCTGAACCCAAGACCAAGGTCCTAGTGTTTTTATAGGAGAGGCAGTGACATTCCAGGAATAGGAGCTTTGAACCAAGGTTTAAGGAAATATAGCTTGGATCATGTCTCAGTGTGTAGTGTGTAGTGTGTAGCATGGGATAGGCTTCATGATGAGGCACACGCACAGAGAACAGAGGCTCTCAGCATCAGCATCAGCTGTGCCCAGGAACTTCCATAACCTCTGACAGCTAGAGCACATCTGATACAGGCAGGATGGCTGGCGACTGGATTGGCACCTTTAGAAGGTCCAGTAGAGCAGTCAAGTTTGGGAACTTAGAGAAGAAGTTTTCTACTTCTCTCTCTAAAGATTTATTTTATTTATGTATGTGAGTACACTGTAGCTGTCTTCAGGTACACCAGAAGAGGGCATCAGATCCCATTATAGATGGTTGTGAGCCACCATGTGGTGGCTGGAAATTGAACTCAGGACCTCTGGAAGGGCAGTCAGTGCTCTTAACCATTGAGCCATCTCTCCAGCCCTCCTCCAGTTCTCTCTCCATGTCCTTAAAATAGGCAGAATGTCTCCCAGGTGACCATTTTCCTCCATGACACAGATCACCTGAGTGAACTGGGAACCTCCTTATGGCGTGGGCCCCTACTCATAAAGCATAACTCCTGTCAGCAAGTCACCTCAGAGACAATGGAGACACTCAGAGAGGTGTGTTTTCCCTCTTCTTTTAAAAATCATAAATGTAAGACATTTCAAATTTAAATAAATTGTTAATTTAAAAACACTGTGTTTACTTTTATTTCACTCAAATTTGATATTGGATCTGCCTTCTATTTCACATTATATATAAATTAGAAGAGCATATAGACATTTCAAAGTAAAATACATCTATAAAAGGCACAGAGACTGTAAAGAATCCATATGAGCTATGAGAAAAGGAAGTCTTTCCAGGCATAGTAAAGACTAAAACTATTAGAGAGAATGCCTTCTGCTGTGATAACACAGGAAGAAAAACACTAGAAAATGAGACTAGAAGATAAAACAAGGTAAGAGTAAGTCACACACACACACACACACACGGTGAGTGACTGATATTCTTAATAATTAAATGTTCTTATAACTTACAGCTGCAAATATCTTCATCAACCAGAAAAATGTGTGGAATTTTTTCCCACACAACAAAACAAACAAACAAAACCAACTAAGCAATTTGAACAGATGTTCAATCTCAGCAAAGAAAACACAAATTTAAGTTGGAATTTAAAAAGGATTATTTGGACACGCATTGAATAGGCAGTTTATTTGTATAATGCCTAGTGCTTTCAATGGCGTGTGGAAAACAAACACTCTAAACAAAATGAACCTAATATCCCAGGTGAGGGCAGTTTGGAAATACACATCACAATGGTGGGAGGCAATTTGTCTCAATGCTTCTCCTAGCTAATATCAGAGAACAATTAGACATCTTGGTAAAGAGGTGTAAATTAGAACACTCGGCTCAAGAATTTTGTGAAGTACAGCAGCAGTAAGGGACAACTTTATTTTGCCTAAGAATGTATGGTTAACTGCTTTCTGATTGAATTCATGGCCTGCAACACAGAGGACTAGGACCATAGATAACAGCCTATGATTCGGGAGCTCACAGACCCCAGGGGTGAGCCTACTACTGTTGCCTTCTCTGAGATGAACATCATATCAAACTGCCTCTAAGTTCTACTTCTCTACCCGTAGGTTACCTGCATCTCTCAGGTGTATCAGAGATGTCTTTTTGTGTTGTGAATGGTGATTAATGCAGAACCCCACAACTGATCAAGGTATAAAGAATAAGCATCAGTGGATTGCTCAGCTACAAATGGGATGTCTATGTCTAGTTCCCTGCTCAAGCTTCAGAAACATCTCCAAAGGTATGGAAAGGCTGTGAGGGTTGGGAGGCTGGAGACAAACTTGCCCTGTGGACAGGACAGAAACTCACAGCAGCCATGATTGACAGCATTCTAACACAGAGGAGGGGAAGAGTTCATAAGCCACACCCAGGTGAGTTATGGTGAGATAGTTGGTTTTCAAGGATGTGAACCCTGGTAGGTCCACCACACTCCAGGAGATGGACTCATGCTCAGAAGTATGTGGGCAGCACAAATTGGAATCAATGAATTGTAGAAAGAAAAGAATAGTAGGAAAGAAGTTTGGGGGAACAGGGAGTAGAGGTGGACCTGGGACAAGTTAGTGGGGAAAAGGTAAGTATGATCAAAATAAGTTGTATAAAATTCTCAAACAGTTACTGTTGTGTATATAAAAAAGATAAAGGGGAGGGATACATTCTATGGAGGTGTGGTTCAGTGTGGGGGAAGAGGGTGCCTCAGCGGGCCCAGGCCAAGTCATCCCTTCCCCCTGAGGGCAGTAGAGGCAGAGAAAGGGAGAGAGAGAGAGAGAGAGAGAGAGAGAGAGAGAGAGAGA
>NW_021621323.1:10932855-10968710 GCF_004785775.1 Grammomys surdaster | reverse complement strand
AGGGGGAAAAGGGAAGGGAAGAAGGGGGAAAAGGGAAGGGAAGAAGGGGGAAAAGGGAAGGGAAGAGAAGAAGTAGAAAATTTAGAAGAGTAGAGATCTGCCATGAACACATGGAGGGGGGGCAGAGAATGGGGAGGAGGGGGAGGGAAGCAGAGAAAAAGCAAGAGAGAAACAAGAAAGCAAGGAGGGGGCAAGCAGCCCCTTTTATAGTGGGTCAGGCCTGTGGGGTGGAGCCTAACTGGCTGTTGCCAGGTAACTATGGAAGAGAGCTTAGACAGAATGCTAACAATTAATAAAATTACTATCTTAAGAAAGTGGTTCATCTTTATTAGAAAATTTTTTATATAAATAAAAGCTTATATTTATTTAAAAGAATAAGGCTGGGCTAGCCATTGATATGGGACACAACTCATGATATGTCGCTAGGTTTTAAAAGATGGTTCTAGAAGTGGAATAAGATAAACTATATAGTCTTGTGATAATATTTTCCCACAGGCACAGGTGAAACAAATACTCACAAACCAAACTACCTTCGCAAGACCCAAGTACATCAGATAAGAGACTGTAGTAGTGCCTGCCTTTAGTAAAACAAAATGAAAGGACATATTGAAACAATACAGGAGTGCCCTTATGCTTACTGAGCAAGCACTAAGATCTGAGTTCAAATCCAGAACTCACATAAAACAGCTCAGCATTGTGTGCATGGCAGTATCTCCTCACTCAGCAGGTGGAGTTGAGTAGATCTCTGCAACTTTCTAGCTAGCCAGTCTAGGCTGCTTGGTGAGCACCAGGCCAATGAGAAAACCTGTCTCAAAGACCAAGATGCACAGCTCTTGAGGAACGACAGACACTTCGTATTGAGAAGCACAGGAGAGCTTTCAGAGAGTTTAAAGCAGCTGTTTTAAGGAAAGATAACACATTTTCTACCAGCCCTGATTGATTGGAATTGTTAAAGGAATTTTTCAAAGCAAAAGAAACATTAGTGGACGAAAGACAACATGAGACCATCTAAAACGGTGGTTCTCAGCCTGTGGCTCGAGGCTCCTTTGGAGTCAAAAGACGTCCTCACAGGAGTCAAAAGACTCCCTTCACAGGGGTCACCTAAGACTATCAGAAAACACAGATATTTACAACTTATAACAGTAGCAAAATTGCAGTTGTGAAGTAGCAATGAAAATAATTTTATGGTTGGGAGGTCACCAGAATGTGAGGAACCGTACTCAAGGGTTGCAGCCTTAGGAAGGCTGAGAACCACTGCTCTAAAATTTACTGTTAAGAATAACTAACTACATAAGTAAAACTGAAACGCTGTGGCTTTGTAAGGACTGTGACCACTCCTGTCTTCAGTATAAAGATGAAAAGCAATTAAAAACCACAAACAGTGTAAGATGTTAAGAAGCAATAAGAAAGGTACAAAAATCCCAATGAGAGGAAGAAGATGCAGGTGTCAAGTTCTCCAGACACACTAGAAGAGGGCATCAGATCCCACTACAGATGGTTGTGAGCCACCGAGTGGTTGCTGGGAACTGAACTCAGGACCTCTGGAAGACTCAGGTCCTGAGTGGAACTCAGGACCTCTGGAAGAGCAGTCAGTGCCCTTAACCACTGAGCCATCTCTGCAGCCCAGATGTCAAGTTCTCTGTCTTCTCACCCTGTTGTTTCTTAGTCCTTGGCTCCAAGGTCATGCTGAGTCCCTGTCATTCTATGTCATTCTATGCAGGAGGCAGGTGGGTGAGGGAAGAATGTTCCAGTCAGATGGGGCATGTGTTCCGAGGTGCTACAGTACAGAGGGACGAAGAGGGACAAATGTGGACGGTGGCAACAAACTTCACATTTCAAAGAGCTGGACAGATTTGGAAAGTTTTCATCATAATGAAATAAGTGTTTAATGAGGTGAATGGCTTCATTTATTTAAGCATTTCTCAGTGTTTAAGAACATTGCACGGTATACTGTTAATATGTACAACTTAATAATTTTATGTGTTAACACTAAATTTAAAAATATTTGTGATATCAAAAAGCAGTTTCAGAAATAATGTGTATAGTTTCTTCTCATTTGTAAAACATTTGTGTTTAAATTAAAAGTCTGAAAAACTATATGCCATGTACAACTGCTTCTTTTTGAGACACCATCTCTCCATGAAGCCCATGGGGGCTGACTTTGAACTTACAGTGTCGTCCAGGATGGTCTACAAGTCATAAACCTCTTACCTCTGTCTTTCAAGTATTGAATTACAATCACCCATCAAACCAATATACTGACTTTTAACAGTTGTTATCTTTAAACATTTTTATATTTGTTTAGTTTATATGTGTGTGTGTGTGTGGGTGTTTCACTTGCATGTGTGTCCAGGCACCATGTGTGTACCTGGTACCTGAGGAAGTCAGAAGAGGGTGTCAGATTCCCTGAAACTGGAGATATGCACGGCTGTGAGTCACCATGTGGGCCCTGGGAACTGAACCTGGGTCTTCTGCAAGAGCAGTCAGTGCTCTGAACCACAAAGCCATCTCTTCAGCTGTTATCCTTGAGGGCAGATAGAACAAATATGATCATTCATTTTGTTTTTGACTATAATAGGTACATTTCTAAGCTGCTTGAAAAATATATTATTTGTATAATAACCAAACATAGGAAAGCTGTTTCCGTTTTAGAAAGAACAATACCTGTCCTCTGTGATACTCTGCTCCATGTAGCTGCTTTTGAACATGGCCAAAAGCTCCGCAGCTGCTGAAACAGGAAGAGGATATTGCCACCGGCCTCCTGCGCAGCCCCAACCCCAATAGCTGATAAATGCTGAGAATTTTTTATAGATTTAAATCAATCAATTGTTTTTTGAGTTCCTTTTCTGTGTCCAACAGTGAATTAATCTATAAAACATATATGACTCTCAAGATTCCTATTATGAAGCAAAAATAATTCAAGAGATTGGCTTTAAATAAGTCCAGTGTTACCTTTTCCTGTATCCCACAGAAGTCATAAGTAAATAAAGTAAGTGAATGGATGGATGAATGAATGAACAACGGGATACAATGTATCCTATAGTCAGACAGGATTCTTGTGGTGGGAGATAGCTGATTCATTTTAATCTTTGATTATCCATTGTAAAGATTTATTTCTTGCAAGTGAGTTAAAGGATAACAATTGGATTAAACATATTAGTGAGTATGGGGACCATAGACCTATATTTTCCATAAGAGTTTCTGTGCTCGTCACCATAATACATGTTTAACAATCATATCTAGCTTCAGCAAACTGACAGTTGTGGCCAATCCTTCTGCAAGTATGGCCTCTAAATCCCGTCCACAGTCAATATAGGTCAAGAAGTCTACATGAACTCCAAGAGCACACTGAAAGACAAGTTTAGAAGGAGTAGACTGTCCAGGGCATGCAAGAATGCACACACATGAACGATTAAAGAAGCCAAGAAGCTGGGACACACCCTTGAAAAAATCCTGGGTGTCCAATTTTGCAAATGTGCACATTTCTGGGGGTGAGTGTAAGACCCTGTTGAGAGTAAAGGGGTGTGGCGATTGCTAGGGCTGTGTGGGAAGGAGGCAGGGTAGGGCATCCAGTGGTGTTCCATTTGTAACTGTTTCCCAGAGCGAAGGAAGCTACTCCATCAGTGCAGGGGAAAGAGAAACAGCTGCCCTTTGAACACTGGCTGGTCAATGCCATAGATAGTTTTTAAACAAATACCGCAAATGCCAGCCCCACACAGTCATGTTCTAATAGTGCATTCGCAGCTCTGTGTCCTCTCTAAAAAGACACTTTAATCGTAACTGCATCCATGTGCAGCTTCCAAGTCTTCACTACTGCTTTAGCATCTGTCTGTCTTTAAGATGCTATGGAACCAGGTCAGTTATGTTCATAGAGGGCTATGTTTCTTGCAATGTTTGTTGAACATACATACACACATGCATACATGCATGCGTACATACATACATACATAATGCATACACACATATATACATACGTGACACATAGTCTCCAAACCCCAATCCAATCCACAAAGTTTTTCCTTGCCTTTCTCTTCTCACATCTGTGTGTTCCTCTACCCCAGAAAAATCCTGGTTCTGAAATACCAACACATCTGCTCATGTGTTTTAACTTCAGGAACATGGCCGCAGTAGTCCTCCTCAGAACAAACCGACCGAAAGCGTTCAAGGTACATTCTTTTGGCTACCTCCAATCAGGGGCTGAGGATAGTAGCTTTGGGTTCTTTTGGTTTGCTTTTTTTTTTCTTTAAGATATACGCAAAATATATTTGAGGAAGCTTCTAGAACGATGGAGTAGACATATTCACCCCACCCGGCTTTTTAAACTGGCAATATAGAAATTCCCTTTTATCATTTTAGTTTAATTAAAAGCACTGTGCTTCAAATATAAAACAAATACAGAGATAAAGAAAAGAGGACGTAACAGCCTCAGACTTCGAGACCTAAGAAGAGCTCACTCCTGAATTCCCATTGCTTCATTAGTTGCTGTTGCTGCTGCTGTTGCTGCTGCTGTTGCTGCTGCTGCTGGTGATGATGATGCTGGTGATGATGATGATGCTGGTGATGATGATGATGATGATGGGTTTGGGGCCTCAGATGTTCCAGCATTGAACTCAGTCATCCAATCCAGCAATAGCTACACAACAGATGACAACGATGACAGCGATCATCTAGCCCAACAGGGCAGGAGAGAAGCATTATTTGACAATAATTACTCTACTTCAGTCAGATACCACAGGGAAGAGGGCATCAACAGACCCATGCCTGCAAAAACCAAGGAAGAAACCAAGGTTTTTACCTCTACCAGGTTGTACAACGCCACCCTAACGCCTCTTCAATAACAACTTCATGTGAAATCTCAATTAGCGCAAAATAAAAATTATAATTTAGAAAAAACAAAAACAAAACCAAGGGCCAGAGAGGTAGCTCAGTGGATAAACCACTTGCTATACAAGGGTAAAGACTGGAGTTTGTGTCCCCAGCACACATGTCAAAGGTGATGGAAGGACTGCCTGCCTGTAATCTCAACATTTGAGACATGGAGACAGGATACCCCTGGGGGAAACTGGCCAGCTACCCTAGTAGAATTAGCAACCTCTGAGTTCAGTCTTGGTGAATAAAGTGGGGACTGCCAAGGAAGACATGCAATGGCAGTCTCTGCTAACCCCACAGCCATGCACATGTGCATACACATACATACATGCAAACATGTGTACCACATACATGCAAACACATGCACAGCCTGTAATTCCAGCACTAGGAAAGCCAAGGCAGGAGAATTGTAAGTCTCAGGCCAATCTAGGCTGCACAATGAGACCCTGCCTCAAAACACTAAAACCAAAATAAATAGATAAATAAATAAATAAATAAATAAATAAATAAATTACCTGTATTTTTTTTCTTCCTTCCTCCCTTTTAAGTATTATGTCTTCGAAATACAGGCAGTGCTTATTTATTCTGGTTTATATCTAGTATTAGTTTTTATTTACCCTTACGAGTTGTTTCTGTTTTGAGTTTCTAATGTGCTGTTTAGCATTAATAAGCTTCTGAAGGGGGAAAATGATAAGGACAGATTCTCAGAGGCGTAGCTGCCTTCCCCTCACCCTTGACCACGCCCTTCACGCAGCTCACCCTTCCCAAGACTCAGTGTTCCTTGTCGGTAACCTGTTCTTCTGCTTTCTCTTATACCTTCCCAGGACTCCTTTTACAAGTGCATGCAGACCCGTCCTACCGTATTTTATATCTCCCCATCCCTGCTCAGAAGCTGCGCTCTTTTAGATAGCTACATCAGTGATAGAAACGCCCCTTTCCAATCTATTTTCATGTAGCGATAGAGCCGGCAAGCCTCTGTGTATCAGCTCACGGGAGTCTTCTTCCAGCTTTAGAGTAGCAGAGGGTTCGTTCCGTTATGTTAATGTTCCAGGTTTTATTTTCAATTACTTTTCAATACTTGGAATTTAGGTAACATGTTCATTTTTTTTTCAATGACAAATGATACTGGAAAGTATTCATTTCGTGTATTGTATTTTGCTCAAGGCAGAGCTTGAAAATAAATTTCAAGAACTTCAATTGCTACAAGCATATGAAGTCTCCGTAGACACTCTCGGAGTGTTGCGCTTTGCATTTGTCCCCACAGGGCATAAGAGAATATAGCTGTATCTCAACAACACAATAAATTGTAAAGATTATGAATAGTTGCCAAGCACACAGAAGGGAAATAATATCCCAGGTTCATTTTCTCAGTACAGTGCATTTCCTGTACTAGTAGCAAGTTAAACTCAAAATATATTAATGCCGCCGGGCGGTGGTGGCGCACGCCTTTAATCCCAGCACTTGGGAGGCAGAGGCAGGCGGATTTCTGAGTTCGAGGCCAGCCTGGTCTACAGAGTGAGTTCCAGGACAGCCAGGGCTATACAGAGAAACCCTGTCTCGAAAAAAACAAACAAACAAAATATATATTAATGCCTTTAGACACATCTTCAAACTACCTGTGCCCCCCATCTTACCAACAGAAGTGTCTTTCTGCTCCATTTTAAAGATCTTTATGTATTAGAGAGATTGGTGGTTTGCGACCGTTTTGAAATACTCGTTCCAATCCAGTGTTTATCTTTTTGCTTATATGTTTTGCTATGTGAAAGCTGTTTCACCTCTATGTACAAACATCTCGATTTTTATCGCGTTGACATTTTGCGTTATATAAAGCGGCCTTATAAATCAAGTTCTAGAGAAAGCCTTACCTTCTGTTACATGCAGAGTTTCAGTTTGTGTAGTTAGGTCTCTGATGCATACTCATTCTATTCTTCTGCACACTGTGAGAACTTGACTAAATGTTACCTTTTTCCAAACGACTGGTAAATGATAAATGGTAGCATCATCATCATTTAACTAAAGCCCGCCACTGTCTCCAGTGAGTTCAGCTGTCTTCCTTACTGTGTACTAAATACCCACACGTTGCTGAAGCTATGTCTAGTCCTTCCTGATATCCTATTTTAGTATTTGTCTCCGTGCTCAGGATGAAGATCTTTCATTATAAAGCCAGGGTTAATATCTGGTAGAGATAGCCCCTTCCCCTGCTTTTCAGTGCTTGTTTGTTTTCTCCTTATGAACTTCAGTAATGCCTTCTCTAGACTAGTATTTTATTGTTTTTTTTCTAATATTTTATCAAGGTAATAGCTTTATTTTTATTGGATAGTTTATGTATTTACATTTCAAATGTTATCTCATGTCCTCATTTCCCCTCCAGATCCCCCTTCTCTCATCCCTACTCCCTCTGCTTCTAGGAGGATGCTCCCTCTCCCACCCACCCACTCCCACCTCACTCCCCTGGCATTCCCCTATACTGGCCATCGAGGCTTCGCAGGACCAAGGGCTTCTCCTCCTGTATTTTATTGTAACAGCTCAACCATGCAACTACAAAGACTACCAAGAGGCTTTGCAGTTATCCAGAGAAGAAGAGAAGTCTAGCTTAATCTAGCCTCTCTCTATGCCCATAAGGACGCCAGACGTGTCAGGAAAGAGGTCATCCTGAAATTGAGTCCCACAGCCCCAGCCATCCCTGTTGTCATCTAGATCATGTGGGTAAGCAATGAACAACTCAGCTGAGCTTTTTCTAAATTCCTCTCCCATAAAATCGTGTGCGAAATGGAATGCTGTTACATTAAGATTCTTAGGAAAAGAGGAAAATCTCTGTTCTCTGTGGGACTGTAAAGGACAGCTTAGCTTTCTAGAAAATCCTGTTTTGAAGACTGCACGGTTGGGCAGCTCACAGGCCCAGGGGTGGACTTAACCACTACCATTTTGCTAAATGGACATAGTATCAAACCGCTCTCTAATAGATTAGCAGAGCTCTCTGTCTTTGTGCAGCAGAAGTTCGTTAATTCAGAAACGCAAAATTGGTCAAAGTGCAGAGAAAAATATCAGCAGCGTGCTCACCCACAAAGGAGACATCTGTGTCCCACTTGCTCCCCAAGGCAACACAGGCTGGGACCTCACCATGGCCTCAGATGGCAGGGCAGGCTAGTCACATCAGGCTGTTCCTCTCCCACACGCATATTTCCAGTTCTGTCTCTCTTCACAGTTCTCAAACCATTCAGCTTCTCTTTCTCTCACATCTCTCTACCACAGACTTGGACATCACAGTGGTGCCCTCTGCAGACTGGCCACATAGCAGGCAGGCCTCTGTCTTCTGTCTTCTGTTTGCGTGACCACGCTGTGTGGCAGCAGGTGAGCCTTTGGTATTTTAAAAAGCAATTTGATGTCCATGATATGTTCCATCTGGTAGCCAACCCTCAAAACATAGGCCATAGGTGACCATAGTTGTATTTTATAAAGTTTGTTATTGTCATTTGAGAACAATGCATGGAGATACCATAGCACGAAGAGTGTACCGTTATGACTTAGACCTAACAAACATACAGTCCTGTAGATCTTGCTTTTTGAGATTGTTTTCTACCCCAGGAAGAACCACAGAGAGTATGCTAAGTAGCTCAGCTTTAGGAATATAACTCTTTACTACTGCCATGATGGTAAATGTTTGGGAAATCAGGTAAAACAAAACAGTAACACTTAACAGAGGGAGTGTTAAAATAATGAACGGCAACAACGGGAGAATACTGAATTATACTTAATCAGCGCATAGACGTGTTGTATTTTCTCCTAAGTCACGAGTGTTGTACCCTATGCCAATGCCAGGAAAGATGGCAATGCATCTTCACCTCACCTCTTTTGTTTTGCTTTGTTTTGTTTTGTTTATTTGACCACAGAAAGTCTGGCATCTACTACCCCAGTGTTTCCCAGAGGGCAAACAAAGAGCTTTCTGGACAGCATCTCAGGATGCTAGAGGAACTAACTGTGTGGTATGTATCTGGCGGTCTTTGCCCACGGCTGTAATCATGGTCCCAGGAGAGCCCATCTGTGGGGTGCTATGCCAGCTTGGGGGCTAGGGAGGGGTGAGAGAGTCTAAGTCAGACGGCCCCCTGACCTTTCAATGATCAATGTATTCATTCTGAAGTCCAAGCCAGAGTGTCTCAGGCTCATTGACCAGTGTGGGGAGTTTTACAAATGCATTCTCGAATATGAAGAGCCTGCTTACTAAGCCTTGAATTGGAGGGAAACGGACGGGGTGATCCTTCTTTTCCCTTCCCTTTCTTATTCTTCCTACTGAAAAGGCCTTTTCTTTGTCTTTTTTCTGTTTACCCATGGTCTTTCTGACACTTTAACAACATCTCTGTTCTAGTCCTACAGTAATCTCTGTTCCTCTCTTCCTGTCTCATACACATATCATTTAACATTGGAAATGACGAAGTAGTCACTAAATGCTCCAGAGCTATCACCTAGAGTCTTTTAATAATTTCATGGTTATTCAGTTAGAAAGTTTTGAGTTTAAGAGTTTATTTTCAACTTCTGTGGTAGCAATGAAATCTGAGTACCTGGAATCCTGGTACTCAGAAAACTGATGCAGGAAGATTGTGAGTTCCAGGTCATTCTGGGATTCAACAAAGAGAATTTGTCTCAAAAAATTAAACAAACAACAATAATAAAATGAGTTTTCTGCATTTATTTATTCAGAAAGACACTGGATGATACACCTGATTTTTTTTTTTTTTTGGATTCTGAATCTATAAAAATTCATAGTAAATTCCCCACCCGTGAGAAATTATTACCATTTTATTTATTTAAATCTTAATTTTACAATCTATTATGAATAAACATGTGTCAGTGAACTTGATCTGCTTTATTTCTTTCTTTAAAATTTTGTTCTCTGCATTACCTGCATCCTCTTTGGTTTTGTGGTGTGTTTGTGTGTTTGTGTGTGTGTGTGTGTGTGTGTGTATGTGTCCGAGTGTGTGTGTGTCTGTGCAGATGCGCATCTATACATGTGTGCAATGTGTGTGCATGCATGTGTGGTGCATGACCATGAGCTTAAGACACACATGACCATGAGAGTACATGTAGAGGTCAGATTTTGGCCTTACTCTCTTAAGATAGAATTTCTCAGTGAAATGAAAGCTCATCACTTTGGCTAGCTTGGCTGGCCAGCAAGCGTCAGGGCTCTACCTACCTCTGCTGGAGGTGCAGGCAAATTACAGGCATTTCCATAGTCCTGCCTAGCTTTCTACAGGCTGGGGCTCTAGATGCAGGAACTTGTGCTTGTACATCAATACTCCTCCTATAGAAGCATCTTCTTATCTTTCAATCTGTTTTTTTGAGACCCAAGTTCAGGGATTGAAAATTAATTTTTTTCTTTGAACTTTTGTAAATATTTTTTCAAATTCCAGGACACACCTGCTTGACTCTGTTCAGTGCTGTCTTTTTGAATATCTTAAGACTCTGGATATTTAAAGCTGGGGAGACAGCTTAGCAGTTGGGAGCCCTGGCTGCTCTTCCAGAGAACCAGAGTTCCAGTCCCAGCACCAACATGGTGGCTTACAACTGTTAACTCTAGTCCCAGGGATCTGATGCCCTCTTCTGGCCTCCATGGGCACTGCACAAACATTGAGCAGAGACATACATTCAGGCAAAAGAGTCATACATGTAAAATGAAAATAAATAAAATCTCAAAAAAAAAAGGGAATCTAGATATTTCAGTGTTTCATTTTATAGCACATGATAACAAAATAAAATGTCTTTTTCTGCCGGGCAGTGGTGGTGCATGCCTTTAATCCCAGCACATGGGAGGCAGAGGCAGGTGGATTTCTGAGTTCAAGGCCAGCCTGGTCTACAAGAGTGAGTTCCAGGACAGCCAGGATGGCACAGAGAAACCCTGTCTCAAACAAACAAACAAACAAACAAACAAAATACTTTTTCCCTAAATGTAAAATATTATAATCACTGCAAGGGAGAGGATGTAGTTTTAATCTGTGTGTGTGTGTGTATACATGTGCCATGGCGCATCTCTGGTGGACACAGAGCAACTGGGTTGAGTCAGTTCCCTCCTTCTGTCTTTACAGGGTCCCAGGGATCAAATTCCTCCCATCAGATTGTAATCCTCAGGCAGTAAGTACCATTACCTGCTGAACCGTCTTGCCTCATGATTATTTTGGGTTGGCACACCCGTTAGCTGTAGGTCATTTAGACTTGCTCAGCAGTGTCTCCATTAACACTATTAAGATATTGGTCGTATGTATTTCATGTTGACCAATCTGACTTTAGTCTTTCTTTCCTCCCTGAGAAAGCATACTCAAAAGACAGGACAGCAATGACATCACTGGGACACTTTACGCCTCCAGTGTGCATGCTTTTAAGGTATACAACTTACAGTGCTACGACTGGATTAGTTGCCACACACTTCATGTGCCAGTAGGAGGCCGAGGAATAGCACAGGGCTTTCTCTCAGCCCCATGACTCTACGTCCCCCGTAAGCTTTTCCTTGAAGGTCGGAAATCAACTCCCGGCTGGATTTGATTTTGAAGGAAATCGGTAACTTATCACATCTGGTGGCCCTATCCTCCTCTCTTGATGAATTTCTTTTATATAATTTGGGCACCCCTCTGTATCCACTGCTGGGCTCAGAAGTCTGTAACCCTCTCCCACAGTCATAGAATTGTTGATACGCTGTGAACGATTTAGCATTTGTCTGAACCATTTAAATACACGATGACAGCATTGAATGACAGAGTAGTAAAAAAATAAACAAATAAAATAGGTAAGTAAATAAATAAAAGTTTATTGACCTGTTAGTTTAAAATAAGTTAATCTAGCATCAACTGAAGTTAGACAAAGTTATTTATAAAAAGTGTTTTGAAGATCCTTAACAGTGAATAGTAAACTAAAAGCTTTAGATAATTAGACAATGCACTCAGTGGTGAGAGCACCAAGGATACCTGGAGAGGAGGGGGAGGGGAGGGGGAAGAGAAGGGAAGGGAGGGGAGAGGAAGGGGAGGTGTAGGACCCCGAAGGGCTGATGTGCCCTGGCTGCAACTTTCTGTGTGCTGCTGTCTGCCAAGTAACATTCTGCAGTTTTTCTAAGAACAAAACATCCTATTGAAGGTGTGATGCCCCGGGCAGGGACTTTCCACTATACAAACCATTGTCCCCCCAGTTGAGTTCCTGTTTGTGTTTTTCCCTTTCCGGTTTGGTGTATATATTGAACCTGCTCAGTAAAAGCCTCGGCATTCTCTCATAAGGAATGACCCAGGTCTGTGTCTTCCTTTAATCCCCCAGGCCTATGCCTGAGCTCTGTACTGTAACAGCACTGGCACTGTCAGGGAGGGAGAGAAAGGAAAGGAAGGGGAGGGGAGAGGATGGAAGAAGAGAGAAGGGAAGGGGAAGGAGGGGGAGGAAGGGGAGGGGAAGGAAGGAGAGGGAAGAGGAGGGGAGGGAAAGAGAGGGAAGAGGAGGGGAGGGAAGGAGAGGGAAGAGAAGGGGAGGGAAGGAGAGGGAAGAGGAGGGGAGGGAAGGAGAGGGAAAAGGAAACAGAATAGGAAGTGAAAGGCAAAGGGAAGAGAAAGACAAAGAGGAGGGAAAGAAAACCAGGAAGTTATGGGCATAGGGAAGTTTTAGAATCTAAACAAGCTATCCATCCACAGCTGTTCTTTCAGTATGCACATCATGTCTAAACTAAAAGTCTTTTTAAGTTTTATCAAGGAGATGTTTAGAGTGACTCTGAATTCTCCAGCTACTTATAATTTCTATGATGTAGTACCCTAAAAGCCAACATGTATCTTACACAAAATATACTCTATCAGAACTCGCTTCTCAGAATATTTCAGAACTCCTGACACAACTTCAGAAATCCATCCTATGCCTCAAAATCTTCACAGCCCAGGGAAAGGAGAGTCTAGTGAAATGGATCCTTCTACAGTGGCCTCACTGTGCACCTGTGATTCAGAACATTGGCAAGATTTCCAGCCACACCAGGGATGTTAGGGGAACCTAAAGGCTGGATGAGATTATAAGTGGATAAGAGTAAAAGACGGCGACCAGGTCAGAGCAGCCATGTTTCTCCGGAAGTGGCTACATGACAGATACCCAGCCAGCAGGGCCAGGTATCCTGTAGAACAATGTGGCAGAGGCAGCTGCTATTTTAGCTGTGGGCTAGACTGTGACAGGCAGTGACTGTGTCCTGCGTGTAGTGGCAGAGCAAACTTCAGAGGATTTGAAAGCCCTCCATCTACTTGGCAGACTGATTTGAGCATGTTGTTCGTGGTCTGCTGCCATTGGACCCCAGCACATGTCACAGGAGTTGACATGGCCCCTGAGAGGACATGCTGCCTCACTGAGATAGTATACAGATGAGCAGAGGACTGCAGTCACATTTTTTGGGGGGTGACATTGTGACTCTGCTGGTGTGTTGAATCAGGAGTCGGTGGAGAGTTCCCCGATTGATGGACAGCAATAGAACGCCCGAAGAGAAGCTGCTCCTTGGCCGTCTTCGGCTGCCTGGCATCATGGTGCCAAGGAACTTGCAGGTGAGACGCTCTCTCACACATCAGGAACTGGAGGCATGCCGTGTGGCACTCACTGCTTCCATCCAGGATGTCTTCCTTTCTTCCTCATCAGAGCCTGTCCATCTTCCCAAGAGGCTGGCCCAACTCAGGAATAATTTTGGCAGGTTTAGCCTGGTGGGAGCCTCCATAACAGACATACAAAAGCGCATGCGGAAGGCAATAAGGGCAGTGAGCAGAACAAAGTCCTCCAGGCCCACTGTGGAGCCATTCACGAACAGCACTGAAGTTCGTCACCACATCCGGCCACCGGCCACACTCAGTCCTCCCTGGGAAATGCCCGTCATAGCTCATTTAAGTGCCGGATCCCATCATTTAAGTGCCGAATTTCATCTTCTTGCCAGTTTTCAGGTTTAAGCACAGGCCTGCCTGCTAAGAGCCAGCTCCTGGACTCCTTCGGACTAATTGTCAAAGACCAGTCTTGATTAGCAGTTCGTTCCGGAAGTGGTGTATAAGATGGATAGGGACCAGTGCTGGTGCTGTGGCCACATTCCATCAGAGTCTGATGACATAAACAAGGACATCTCAGTCCAGAGACCATTCTCGGAGTTTGGTGGAAGCTTCTCTCCCTCACGTCTATATTCAGTCCCACCATTCCCAGAATAGAACTGCTTCTAAAGGCTAGCTCTTTCCCACAATGCATGACCATGCCTGTGCTGGGTAGCCTTATCTCCTGGATAGCTCCAGACCAGGTTGCAGCACATTGCTTGGCTGCAGACTATACTATGCCTTTCATTAATCGTTGTAGCCACACAACATCTTATAATGTGTACAATACTTGTGGAAAGATTTTTTTAAAACTAAATAGTATTTATGAAGTCTTTCTTCCATGCATTTGTGGGCCTCCTCCAATTTCCCTGTTTGTTTGTTTTTTTAACCAGAAAATAAAATAAAATACCAATGAATCCACCAACACTTCTCTTTCAAAATCTTAAAACATTGTTTTATGACATGGTCTTTCAATTGATTTATGTGGTTCAATACTGTGCTGGCTAGTTTTGTGTCAACTTGACACAAGCAAGAGTCATCAGAGAGGAAGAAGCCTCAATTCAGAAACTGCCTCTATAAAATCAGGCTACAGGCAAGCATGTAGAACATTTTCTTAACTAGAGATTTTTGAGGGAGGGCCCAGGTACCATCTTTCGCCTGGTGGTGCTATAAGAAAGCAGGCTGAACAAGCCACTAGGAGCAAGCCAGTAAGCAGTACCCCTCCATGGTCTCTGCATCAGCTCTTGCCTCCAGGTTCCTGACCTGTGTGATTTCTTGTCTGGACTTCCTTTGGTAATTAACTGTGATGTGGCAGCTTACACCAAATAAACCTTTTCCCCAATAAGTTGATTTGCTTATGATGCACCATCACAGGAATAAAACCGTGGCTGAGAAAATTGTCATCGACACTTATTGACTTGCATGCGTTGAACTATACCCCTGCATGTCAAGGATAAAGCCAACTCAGCCATGGTGAGTGATCTTTTTGATGTATGTCTACACTTGGTTTGCAAGTATTTTACTGAGTAATTTTGAACCTATGTTCGCCAGGGCTATTGGCCTCTTTCTCTTGCTTGATCACGTGCTTGTTCTCCTGCTTTACAACGCCGTCCCTTTTACTGCTGTATCTTTCCCTGGTCTGGTATTAGCACGAGACTGGCTGTATAGAATGACTTGAAGAGTGCTCCTCCTGTTTGTGTATTTTTTTTGTTTCTTTCTTGATTTCCTTTGACCCATTCATCATACAGTAATGAATGAGTTGTCTAATCTCCAGTCCCAGGTGCCTGCTTCTATCCTCTGAGGGCACTGGGCACACATGTGATCCCCAAATGTATGGTGAGGCAAAACACCAATCCATATAAAAGTGAAAAAATAAAAATAAAGGGGGAAACCACTATACCTCAACAACAACAGCAGTAAAGAAATCTCAAAGATCTTTGCTCAACCCAGAGAATAAATACACCGAGGCCGAAGACAGCTGAGCTTAGAGTCCTTTGGCTGCTGTGCATCTTCAGACCCTTAAGGGAGAAGTTTTACAGGATGAAGAAAGAAAAGTGAAGGAAGACAATGAGATTAAGAGGAGAAAATGAAAGAAATTAAGGATGTTGTTCTTAAGCTAACAACACATCACAAGACACATACAGTCTATCAACTGTGTTAAATACAACCGCTAATTCTATAGAAATGTTGTGTTTGTTATGATCTTTTCACTATTTCTAGACACAAGATTCATTAGAATCTCACATTCACGCACCAGGCTGTGGCAGCAAACGCCCACAGCAAACCTTCAAAAGCACTTTGAACATCCGGGGCCATCAGCCTTGGCTGGTTATGCTAATGTTCTTCCACTGTTTAAAATACTCTCTCTCCTTCAATGCAGAGTTTACCTATCATGAATATTTTCTTGTCAATTTATTTTAGGAACCAGATTTCCCTAAAATTAGGACAAGCTTCTTAAATACCACTGGAAAAATTATTTATACAGACGTCATCCGTGTAATAAAAATCGGAATCATTTGTTGTTTTAGTTGAGTTGTTTCTCAACTAAAAAATGTAAATACATCAAAAAATACCCCATTTGTGATTCTCACAGACCCCATGGAGGTCTGTCCAGAAGCCACCCAACAGAGGACGTTGCAGCTTAGCGCCCACGTTTCTTTGTTCATGTTCATCTCTCCTGCAAAACCTCAGCCATAATACTCTGCTCTACAGCTGTCGCTTTTAAGATTCATCTGAGACTCTACACTTGACCTGGAGCATAGCAGCAGCTTTTCCCCATCATCTTTGTGCCTCCGTGTCCAGAGCTCCCCTATACTCTGTGACCTGGGTGACAGGGTCTCAAATTGGATATATGTCTCTTTTGACAAATCATCTTCCCAGAAAGGGTCTGATGAACATTGCAGTCTGCAGACTTTGTATAATAAGAAACAAATTAGGGGTACGACAATCACACAGGCAGTACTGGTCACCACGATGAGTAATGACCACTGTGAGTCAAGCCCCTCTACCCTGTTGGTAGAAAAGGTGATACACTGATCCTCCCGGGGGCCCATTCCTTTTGGACAGACACATGCCACGTACTGACTGCCCGGCTCCAGGCCATTTATGGTTGCTTGGTTCTTGCCATAGTCTGCATTCACTAGCAGCAGGTCCTTCTCACCGTACTTAGAATACAGCACAGTCACAGCGGACTCCTGTGTGTTGCTGCTGCTGCTGTTCCACGTCAGGGTCACACTCACGCCCGTTTCGCGGGCCACCCTGAGGTCTTTGATAGTAACATTTGTTTCCGTTGGCACGGCCTGGTCCAACAATGCCAACTCTTCTTTCTTACTTGCGCTGAGTGGAGGAAACTTCCTTCCGTTCTTCTCTATCTTCGTATTGCTTTTCCTACTGGATTGGAACTGGGGTGGCTGGTGACTAGTGCTGCTGGTGCTTCCTGAGATGCTGGATTTTACACTGGTGGTTGCAGAAGCAGCTGAGAAGATGGGAGGCAAAGAGGAGGGAGGAGGAGGCAATGTAGACGTAGAGAGAGCAGTTGAGGGGGTGGGGTGGGAAGAAGCGGAAGAGAGTCTCGGCGATAACCAGGACTTAGATGGAGGTGTTGATCTTCCTAATCCCGGCTGGGAATATTGCTGTTCAGAGTGCTCTCCCGGGCTTCTTTCTGAAGTATCTAGTGATAGGGTGGTTGTAACACCACCAACAACTGTCACAGTCACCACAGCTTCCGACATCCCTGCCAGATTTTTGGCTTTACATCTGTAATCCCCAGCATCCTTGTCGGAGATGCCTGTCAGGCTTATGATGGACCATCTGACTCCTTCTCCTGGAGACTCCTGAATGACTAGAAGAAAACAAATATGTACACATGAAGCCTAGGACCTGCCAGCCAAGTACTCCGGTGTCTGCCTGTTAGGAAAATAATTTTTTAAAAGAGTATGTGGGATGGAAACCTGGAGATCCGGGTCATAGTAAACTTTTGTCTCTTAAGCAGCATCCAGTTGTGTACAAGGTGACTGGTATGTACATGTCTCTGTTTGTCAAACAAGAGGATGAGGAAAACTAATCTTAAAAACCTCCCACTCAGTTTTGATTGTAAATCTATAAAACATTTATTGTAAGACTTTACTTAACTCTTTGTCAAAAAAAATTTTTCGCTGTAATTTAATGTATCTTTGCCCATACCAGGAAGGAACAAAATGTCATTTTCTGGCATAGAGGAGTTATGATTTTTATCCTAAGATTCATCTCATATTAAACTCAGATAAATGAGAAAATTATAAGCTCCCTTGTTTACAGAGTAATATATAAAAATATGTAGAAAATTGCAGTATTTCTTTGCTAAACGTTAAATTTTTTTTATCTGAAATCAAGACAGAAGGTTCCTAAAGAACAGTATTACAGAAAGCAGGGTGCCAACAGCCCAGATGTGAACGTAAACTTCGAGAATTCAAACTTTGGGTTGTCTACCAGCAATCTATAGGGATAGTAGACCTTAGCTTCTTTATTCCATCAAGTTTAATTTTTAATATTTTTTTTGTTTTTCGAGATAGGGTTTCTCTGTGTAGCCCTGGCTGTCCTGGAACTCACTCTGTAGACCAGGCTGGCCTTGAACTCAGAAATTTGCCTGCCTCTGCCTCCCAAGTGCTGGAATTAAAGGCGTGCACCACCACTGCCCTGCAAGAGTCTTTTGTTTTATGTATGTGAGGACACTGTCACTGTCTTCATTCAGACACACCAGAAGAGGGCATCAGATCCCATTACAGATGGTTGTGAGCCACCATGTAGTTGCTGGGAATTGAACTCAGGACCTCTGGAACAACAGTCAGTGCTCTTAACCTCTGAGCCATCTCTCCAGCCCCAAGTTAAATTTTTAAACCTCAATTTTAATTTTATTTTAAAGAGTCCCAAAACTACATCCTTCTAATTATCAGAATATCTTTGCTTAGGTGAGCCAAAGCCTGGCCTTGTCTTCACGGGCTTTAAAAAAATCTAAATAATATTTCTAAAAGTATTTAAATAGTTGTTTAAAAATTATATGAAAGACTTGGAACATGTTTCTTAGATTTACAGTTTAAAACGAGTGTATCCAAGAAAACTGAAGAAGAAGACAAAAGTCTCGGTGGCAATCATGTGTTTACTTCACATGAAATTTTTACCTAAGGAAAGAAAATGACTTGATCATCTAATTATTTTCTAGATATTTATATAGAGTGAGAAGATTTTAATCAGTAAGATGCACTGTTGAAATCCCTTGTGTTCATAGAACTAGAAATATAGTACAGAAAATCCTGGGTTTTATTCCAAGTGTTGAAACAAAAGTTTATTTGACTTTGTAGCTGAAAGTGTCCACTTGGTGGTAGAGCAAACACTTGCCTAGCATAAGGCCCTGGGCTCCATTATCACCACTAAAGACAAAGACATAGCTCTACAACCTATGCCACTGCATCCAATGACCTTAGTCTCATACGAATTCACTAGCCATTTAAATTTGCATGAAAACATGAGATGCAGTCCAGATTTTTGTAAACTTGTTTCATGTCCGAATACTAACTATACCTGTATGGTTAACTGGAGAGCTGTCGGATCTGGTCCACAACAGCTGAGGGGTGGGGTAGCCCTTGGCATCACACCTCAGCAGAACATTACTGCCCAGAGCAGACGTAATTTTGGTAGCCGACATCATCACAGATGGCTTCAGACACTTTTCCAACTCCACCCTCTGAAACAAGATTCCTTGGAGGTGCTCGGGTTCGCTGCAGACCATCAGAGGATCAAGAAGTACAACAGTGTGGTCCAAGACTTTGGACAGCTCGATCACTTTGGAAATGTGACAGTCACAGAACCAAGGGTTGTCCTGTAAACCTAAAGGACAGAAAGAAAAGGGACAGTAAAGGTCATCCTGAGAAGTAATGTTGCAGCACAGCTTGTCTTATGACAGGAGATTGTCACATTATCTCTCTTATAAATGAAGTTCTGGGAGGGACAATTACAGTCACTGGCATGTCGACTTTGCTCTAAAAGCCCAGCGATCTCAATACGCATATCCCCTTCAAGTTGTCAATACTCAAATCTAGCATTTCCTCCGCTCTATATACTTGTTGTGAGTTTGGTTTATTGCTTATGTCAATTGGGTTCCCAAATTACACAGGAATTCACAGGTCTGTATATGAGACACTGAGGGTCCCTGCTCCCAGCTGGTTCTAACTGGTAAATAAAGTCACCGGTGGCCAGTGGCTGGGGAGAGAGACAGAGGTGGGACTTTAGATTTCCTGGACAAGGGAACCATGGGAAGAGGCTTTAGAATCTCATGTTAGGAAAGGATAGAATGGAGGCTTGAGAGCTGTAGAAGACAGAGAATCAACCATGTAAGAGCCGGGGAAGAGCAGCCCCAGGGGCCTCTCTGTGGCTTGGGTCTGAGTAGCAAAGATGGAATACAGATTTTAGTAAGTAATGATTCAGGAGTATCGGAGGGGAGGCGTAAGCTACGAGGAAGTTTGAGAGAGGGCCCAGCTATTCCGCTGTTTAAGGCATATTAAAATGAAGGCCGTGTGTGTGTGTGTGTGTGTGTGTGTGTGTTTCATTCGAGAATCCAGAGCATTTTAGTGGGTATCGAGGAATACACATTGCTGCCAGCGGGGCAATTTGAATAGAGCTAATTAATTAATGTTTCATATATTAATCTTTATTCTCATTTAATCCCAACAATTCTGTGAGGAAGGCAGTATGTTATTGTTATTTCCATTTTAGAGGTGAAGAAGTTGAAGCACAGAGGTGCTAAAACCTTGACCAACGTCACATAGCTAGTCAGTATTGGAATATATACATACACATACACATACATACACATACATACACATACATACACACACACACACACACACACACTCCCTTATATCCCACTCACCCCCCTCCTAGTCATTGAACCCAGGTACCACAGACTGCCGTAAGTATGAGATAGAGTCACAAAGTCCTAGAATACTCAGAGAGTGCCTCCCAGCCCATCACAGGGTGCTACGAGCTGCCTAGCACAGCCTGGAATGTGTCATGGGTTTGTGTCACTGGAAGACAAATTGAGATAAAAATGAGGCTTTTGAAAGCAGAACCAGCAAAAGAAGGTGATAGACCAGAAAGGGACTTTGCATGGATGCCATGTGTGGTGGCCACCAAGGTGATGTGCTGAATCTCAGGACAAAAGAGACAGACAGGCTGAAGGTTTCCGACTGTGAGTATCTTTGGTATCTACCCCAGCTTTGGGGACTGTGAGCTGACGTCATTTGACCCTCAAGGAGCTTGTCATTGAGAGCTTAAAGGAAAGTGATTTACAGTTTCTAGAAAGGAAAAGAAAGATCCTTGTTGTGGAATGTCAGAAAGGTTAGTGGTGTTGTCGTCTGGGGTAAGTGTGAAGAGTAGAACGAATGCTTATGTAGCAGAATGTTCTCTACCTAAGGGAACACTCATGTAGAACACCAAGGCTGTTGCTGGGGACAGAGCTTCTTGCAACTGATGGAGGCTGCAGCTCAGGAACCATTCAATGTAAAATAATCAAAGATGTTGGGTTCATTCCCAGCCTCTCCAAAATTACCAGAAAGGCATTTAGAGCAAAACAACCCACGGTAAGACTTTGAAAGTCTTGGAGGGACCCAAGGTAGTTCTTTAAAACATGGACTAGGGCAAATGTCTCTCTAGAGATGCTGTCCTCTAATCAACAGCTTCCCCATAAGCTTGGGACAAGGGCTGGCCTTGGAGACTTGTAGTTGTAGCTTTTGCTGATGGCCTGGGATCTGAGCTGAGAAGAAAATGGAGAACTGTGATTTAAGGAATTCTAACAATGCTGGACACAGAACTGCCCGTTTGTAGGGCATGTATTTTCTCTTCTGCCTACTGCTACTGTAACAGCGGGTCACAGGGGGGTCATTCTCCTGCCGGGACTGGTTACTTTTTAATCTCCTATTTGAGAAGTTTGTTTTTCTCCTATGGGTGAATAACCTTGAATCCTTTCCTCTTACATTAAATACTGTGAATCTATGCTAGTTCTCTAATTAATGCTAATTTGTATTCTTTTGAATATTGGTTCCTTCCCCTGGTTGCATGCCATAAGCAGGCTTCTTGGTTTATTGTTTTTGTTTTTCTTTCTTTCTCATATTGAATAACTAAGTTTGGGTATGAAACCTAATATCTAGGCTGAAATTCCAGTTCTAGAAATCTCCAGAACATTAGATAGATGCAGCAACCTCTCCCAGAATGTATATAATGGCAGCTACTCTGCCACAGATTTACATGAATGTTAATTTACTAATTCATGTAAACTACCTGACGAAGGATGATCTGTGATAAAACTATCTGTAATCTTTAACCATCCTTCCTAAACATACATTAAACCCATTGTTGGTATAATCAATGCTTCAAATTATGAATAAGCAATAAATAACACAGAAATGTTGTTGGTATATACAGATTCTCTCTTCTCTAATCCACACTTTCTTGCTGTTGACAGAGATTAACTTGTAAGATCAGCACGTCTCTAACAGCAAATAACTACAATCGACTTTCAACCTCACTTCCTTCCTAGACTGCTAGATATTCATTCACTGTTGTAAATGCCAGCTGATTTGACATACTAAGGGTGGGTTTAAATATGGTGTGGAAGAGGAATGGAGGTGGCGAGGAAATGGCAGGAGGAAATGTCCTCTTCACTACCCCTACCATGCATGGATTCTAAACAGGGCTGGGAAGCCTCATGGAGCAGCCTTCTGAGCCCTCACTTCTTCATCTGTAAGAGAAGAAACCTGAGAAATCTCCAGAGCACCCTCTCTTCAGAAACAATGTTTCATCAATCTACAAAATAAAAATAATAATCATGGATTGGAAGAAATTTAAGGATGACCAGCAAACTAACACCACAAGATTACCACCAGTCCGAAGCAGAACAGTATGGTACATTCCCTGATCTGTAACATTTTTAATCTCTCAGTTGAGGTATAAAAGGTGCCTCTTCATAAAAACACCTTAGGCCAGGTATGGTGGTATGCACTTTTAACCCCAGTATTCAGTGGGTAAAGGAAAACAGATCTCACTGTGATTTCAGTACTAGCCTGGTCTATATAGCAAGTTCTAGGCCAGCCAGGGCAAAATAGTGATACCCTATCTCTAATTAATACTTAGTTTTAATAAATGTTGGTTAAGGATTTCACTAGATTAGCCGGGCGGTGGTGGCACACACCTTTAATCCCAGCACTTGGAAGGCAGAGGCAGGCGGATTTCTGAGTTAGAGAGTTCGAGGCTAGCCTGGTCTACAGAGTGAGTTCCAGGACAGCCAGGGCTACACAGAGAAACCCTGTCTCGAAAAAAAAAAAAAAAGGATTTCACTAGATTTAAGGTAAAAACAAGTTGTCCTGGTTTCATTCCTGTTGAAGTAATAAAACATCCTGACCAAAAGCAACTGAAGAGAAGGAGATATTTGGGTTATGAGTCCACTATAGTCCACTATCACAGAGAAATCAAGCGGGATTCTTAAAACATCACATCCACAGTCATAAGCAGAGAGAAGACATGCATGGACCATTGCTTGCTTGCTCTCTTAGTGCTCAACTGGCTTCCTCCACGCAGTGTACTAAGAAACACAACAATCTCGGAAGGGTCTCCCTTGGTGGGGTCTTCAGCAAATGGGGTCTTCAGCAAATGAGAGAAGGGGAAAAGCCTCAAAGCTTTCTGAAAGGGCCGCGCTGGCTCCAGGACTATCTAACCAGGTGTAGACAAAATCACACAAGCTGTTCTAATAGAGATACTGCTCCCATTTTTTTGTTTGTTTGTTTGTTTTTTGTTTTCCTGCTGAACTTAAAAGCATCGTTCGTTTTTGTGTTGTTGCTGTTGTTACTGTAGTCTGATGGGATTTGAATGAGAACGACCACTGTAGGCTCACATATTTGAGTGTTTGGTCCCTTGCTGGTGGAACTGCCTGGGAAGGATTAGGAGGTGTGGTCTTGTTGGACCAGGTGTGTCACTGGGAGTGAGCATTGAGCCAGATCCAGTCTCTTGTTCTCTGCGACAGGCCTATGGATCAGACGTAAGCACTCAGCTTCTGCTCCAGTGCCCTGCATGTCTGCCTGCCGTCATGCTTCCCATCATGATAATCATGGACGATCTGAACCTGTAATGGAGCTCCCTGAATTAAAGGGTTTATTTGTAAGTTTTATACATTTTCTTTATAAGTTTCCTTGCATAGTGTCTCAGCAATAGAAAAGTAACCAAGACATCTGCTTTCTCCCCTGAGCGCAAATGGGGATCGAAACCTCAAGAGAAGGTTGTCCCCTAAAAGACCCTGTATGAGCCCTTATGCCTTGCTAGCAAATATAAACTGGGACAGCCACTATGGAAATTACCGTGGAGGCTCCTGAAAACAAACAAACACACAAAAAATTAGACTATCAAATCACTCAGGCATACCACTATAGGGGACACACCCAAAGGACTCTAAACACACACATATAATCATGTCTGCTGTCATTCTATCACAATAGCCAAGACATGGAGCCAGCATGGATGTCCACCAGCAGACAAGAGGATAAACAAAATGTGTGCATACATACACCGGATCCTTTTCCAGCTGTAAAGAAAAAAACAAAATCATGGCATTTTTTTCCAGGTAATCGAATGAAGCTGAAAATCATCATATTAATGAAATAAGCCAGGCTCAGAAAGACAAGCACTATGTTTTCATTCAGAATCTAGGCTTAAATTATATCCCTGCGTAGATACATATGTTGTATGTATAGGTCACGAAAATAAAAAAGGGATCATGAGAGGAGAGGGAGATATTGTGAGTAGTGGGGAGGAAAGACAAGGTAATGAAACACAGCATGGAGGCAGCGGGAGGACCATTTGGGAGGCAGCAGGAGGACCATTTGGGAAGGATGGGACAAGCAAGAGAGGAGTAAGAGGTATGGGAGTGAGGTCAGTGTGTGTGTGTGTGTGTAGGGTGAATATGAGCAAAGCATACATGTAAAAACCCTACATGATAACTTTAAAACACTAGTTAAAAAGTACAAAAAAAAAAAGGAAAGACTCTTCATTTACAGCTAGACGGTACAGCCGACGCAGTAGGACACACATCATTGCGTCCAGGAAACACAAGACATGTGCAAAAAGCCAAGCAATATGACCCCAAAGAACAACAATATAACAATGATGGAACTGCCAAGCAAACTACTCAAAAGTCCAATTTTGAAAATAATAACCTCCTTGAGAATACAAATAAACAGATGAATGAAAAAGTCAATTCAAGGCTTCCATGAGAAATGTACCCAGGAGGTAAAGATTCTGAAAAGAGACCAAACAGAAATCTTGACAGTTCAAATACAAGACAAAATTAAAAGTCAGCAGAAAGTGTCACCAAAAGAATAAATCAGGCAAAAGAAAGAATATCAGGCATTGAAGGCAAGATTGATGAAATAGTACATTTGGATAGCAACACACAAAGCTTTGATACAGAGAGAGCTAAGATACAGCTTAAGAGTAATGTAATTCAGCCGAAAATTTCCCAAATATGGGGAGAAATCCGTTCATCCAAGTACAAGAGGCATTTAGAACCTCAACTAAATGTGACCAGAAAAGAATCTCTCTGTGTTATATGGTAGTTAAAATTTCAAGAATACAGAACAAGAAAAGATGATTGAAAGCCACAAAACAGAAGCACCAACTGTCTATCAAGTAAAAAATTACTCATAAGGTCACCTATCAGAATAATAGCAGGCCTCTCAGGACAGAGCTTGGCAGTCATGGAGAAATATATTGCAAATTCTAAGAGACATCTGCCAACCTAGTCATGATACCCGGCAAAGCTGTCTCTTAAAACTGTTGGATGAATAGACCTTCCAAGTTGAGCACAAACACAATTTACAACCACTGAGCAATACTACAGAAGATATCTGAAGGAATCCTACCCATATAAGAGAAAAGAAATCCATACACACATGAGAGATAGGGAAGAAAACACTTAACTAGAAGAAAGGAGATTTAGAATAAATTAAATAACATGATTTGGTAAACCAGAAAAAACCCTAAAACAGTGGTTCTCGACACGTGGACCATGACCCCTTTGACAAACTCTGTCTCCAACACTTTTACAGTTATGAAGTAGAACCAAAAATAAATTTATTTTTGGGGATCACCACAACATAAAGAACTGCTTTAAAGGGTCATAGCGTTAGGAAGGTTGAGAACCACAGTTCTAAAGTGATCCTTCTGCATCTGTCTGTACAAATAACATTCCAAAACAGATCCAACACCTTTAATAGAAGACCTGAAACTATGAAGTTACCAGAGGAAACATGGCAAGATACAGGCATACACAATGCATTTCTGAATAAAATTCCAACACCTCAAAATGCAATAGCAGGAACTGGCAAACCAAATGCATCAAACTAAAAGACTCTGCACAGCACAGGAAGCAATTAGCAACAAAAAGAGAACCAGTCGATGGAAAGAGAGAAAATCCTATCCAGCCACTTTTCCAACATGGGATTAAAAACCAGGATTCATGAAGAACTCAAAGAATTAAACAGCACAAGCACAGATAATCTGATAAATGAACCGGCAAACAATGTGAACAGACACTTTTCAAAGAAGTATAAATGGTCAATAAACATACAAAAACTATGTAATAGCCTCAGTCATCACAGAAACTCAGATTGAAAGCGATATTACATCTCACTGCGGTCAGAATGACTAACATTAAGAAACCAAAGAACTCAAAATGTAGCCCTGGCTATGGAATCCTTGCTTGCCAACCATGCTTGCCACCCCTAAGTTCAATTCCCAGGATGAGGAATGGTGGAAGGGAAGATGTGAGGGAGAGAGAAAGGGAGGGGAGGTGTGGTGGTTCCAATAGGAACAGCCCCCACAGACTCATGTGTTTGAATGCCTGACCTATAGGAAGTGGCACAATTAGGAGGTGTGGCCTTATTGGAGTGGGTATGGCCATGTTGGAGGAACTGTGTCACTGTGAAGGTGGGCTTTGAAGTGTCCTATGTTCAAGCCATGCCCAACAGATCAGAGTCACCATTTTCTGTAGCAGTTAATGTGTGCAGAATACTTTCCTTTGAAGATTCCTTGATTTATCAATGCTGGAGGTTTTCCTTCACTAACACTTTCCCACGTGACAAATACTGCATTTGTCAAGTACTGCAAAAGCACCACTATTTTACCCCAGTTCAAGATGAGTTTGCCCGGGATTTTACTGATTTTTCACACTGAGAACCAAGCTTTGAGAAACCTCTCAGTCCTGGACAAGCCAGCCTGTCACACACGGTTGTATGGGTTTTTGATGAGAGCAGGACTGAAAATCACAGCTGTGGAGGAAATAATTTTCTTAGTTATACCGACAGTGAACGCTCCTGACTTTTGCTCCGGGAGGAGTCTTATCTCTAACACCCAAAGATTTTTCTTTACCAAAAATATTCACCGACATAGTGCAGAATAACCGGGGGCATCTTTCCTCACCTGTGCTCACAGACATTCGGAAAGTGGAGCCCAGGAAACTGATGGATAAGAATAGCAAACAGCCTCAGGTTCTCACAACAGTGTGAGGTGAGTAACAGCAGAGTGATCCTTCTTCTAATGAGAGGAAATGAGCCAGGGCTCAAGAAGGAGGGAAACGTGTCTAAGTTACACAACTGGGTAGGCAGGATTTGAACTCAAGTGTTTAGATCTTGGAGCATTCAGCAGGCTACCCTATGGCTCACACCACACTCAGCTCTTTGCCATCTTGAGAAGATGATTTTTTTTTTCTGATTCCACACCGGAGGAGGCTAAAGCACAAAGAGAGAGATTACCTCTTTGATTTCTTAAGTCTCTTAGAGTCCTGACTAACCCCACATTTCTTTAGCCTCCTAATCTAGAAAGCCTTCTAGCACAGAGTTCATCTCTGTCACCAAAAAGCATGCACACCATTGGACGGTGGCTGGAAGGTGATTATCTGCAAGTCAAACTGCGAAAGCAGCAACAGCTGTCTGGAGTCCAAACGTCTACACAGGAAATATTCAAGAATTGGAACATTAACAGTTCCACTCATACTTTAAAACAATTATTAAAATGTGTCAACTTTAAAAAAATTAAAAATCTCCGGGCGGTGGTGGCACACGCCTTTAATCCCAGCACTTGGGAGGCAGAGGCAGGCAGATTTCTTGAGTTTGAGGCCAGCCTGGTCTACAGAGTGAGTTCCAGGACAGCCAGGGCAACACAGAGAAACCCTGTCTTGATAAAACAAAAAAACCAAAACAAAACAAAAAATTAAAAATCAATCCTACCAGTTACATATAAAAGTTATATAAACCAAGAGGAAAGTTTTTTTAATTCCTCAAAAACACAAAGCCTATTTGTTCCAATCTTGAAATGTCTAAGGTCAAAGGTGCAGATTTTAAGATGTAAATTAAAGACAGTTATACAAGAACTGACTGAGTCCATTCGTCCACCTGGTGCTTTCCCTCGTGGGGACAAAGGTACAGAAAGTTGCCAAGGTTAAACTATTACTCGAATTCTTTGAAGGAACCACACAAGTCACAGTCAGAGTGATCTGCATTAATTTCTTCATGACTGATCTTGGATGGGGCCAGTGGGTGCTGCTTCATCCCTTCTCAGAGAAAAATTCAGTATTGTTTGCATATCAGAATAGTTGCATTAAATTGGTTATTTCTCTGTGTGTTTGGGAAGTTAGAAACAGATCCTTGTACAAAGCTTATCATGTGAACTGTAGCGCTCAAAGCAAGGCGAGACCCCACTTAGTTTTGTAGGGGCTGCGGTGTGCAGCCATGCGATGGGAAAGGAAAGCCTCTCTGACAAATGATGTCCTGCTTTACACTCATGCAGAGACTCTTTTGGGTGAGTCATAGTCGTGAAGCCTGGAAGATGAGGACATAAGGCTACAAATTGAGTTTAAAGACTCGGTCTACAAAGAAAGCAGGGTCTCTCTGTAATCTTGTGCTGTGGAGATATTTCTTAAATGGTTCTCAGGCAGTTCTAAGAGTAAAATAATAATAAGTCACATGCCATCAAATTTTAAATATTTCTTATCAGATACATTGCTTAGAAATGAATGGGTCAGCCAGAATTAAAGTATTTATAATTCACATAATTGAGATATATCCAGTAGTAAAGATAAATGGAAAATGACTCTGAAAAACAGGCAAAAGACCTGGGCAGATAGTTCTTGGAGGATTATGTACAAATGACTGGGGAGAAAAATGGCAACTGGCTGGCATCACTAGTCACTAAGGCAAAGCAAAAATGACTCAGCTGCTTGATTGGTCTGCTGACTCCTCAGAAGAGCTGAAACAAACACTCAACATCATGAAGTATTCAGGAGGACACAGAACAACCAGGCTGTCACACAGGGCCAGGGCAAGGCATGGTGCTATATACCCGCTTTGGAAAATGAACAGTTTCTTTAAAACTTACATACTCAGACATTCTTTAACACAGCCATGTTGACCTTAGGAATTTATGCAAGAGAAATAAAAATATACGCCACACAAAACCGTTTTCTGAGAGTATTTAAATTTGTATGAGAGTATTTCACTTCATTAAAGCCCCAACCTGGAAAGAATGAAGGTACCCAATCAGAGAAAGGCTGAACAACTGAACATCTGGTTCATACAGTGAAGTTCTACAGTAAGGCACTGCGGAAAGGTGACATGAATGTCAGCCTGGGAATGGGTAGCCTCAGAAACATGCTGCTGAGTGACAGAAGTTGGGCACCAGCCTGTGTGTCACAGGACACACCATTCCTGAAGCATGCTAGAGCAGATGATGCAAACCAACCTAACGGCTCCACAATATGAGACACAGTCTTGTGTCACTGGCACAGGAGATCAAAAGCATGGCCATTTTAAGTGATGGAATATTCTCCATCTTGATGAAGGTATCATTTTCAAGGGCAAGCTTTTGTAAGAATTCACTGAACTGTTCACTTCCGATCTTGCATTTCACAATGGACAAAGTATGTGTCAGTTACTCAAAAAAAAAAAAAACTTGTAAAAGACAAATGATGTCTTTGGAGATGAATGACAAATCTGAGACTTGATTCTGCCTCTTTCCTGGCTATGAAAGAGGGGGTGACAATTATAGACCCACACCCCCAGGCTGTAGTGAGTGACCTGGCAAGAAATCAGGATATATCCATAGATACGAACTCAATTAACACTTTGGGGAATTCTGTGAAAACACTCGGGCTGCTGCTGCCCTCTGGACAAATCCCACTATGTTTACAAGTGAACAAATTTGGGTGTCAATAAAAAAAAAAGCCACTGAATAAACATTTGGTACTCTCTCCAACTATTAGGTTTGCCCTCTAAGGTTAAACAGTAGATGTCCTTACACATGTGCCTGCGTAAAGATCTGGAAATCTGCCAGTATTATAATTTCAAACTGGAATTCCATGACTCTAGTTTGGAGTTCTATCCATACACTGAAATGTTCTAAGTTGCTGTTTGTACTCATCTAGATCAGAGAGAGAAACTCAGAGTGTGCCCCTACTTCTTCTCTTTTAAGACACAATCTGAAAAGGTCGTCCAAGCGAGCAAACCTCCCACAACATGTCACAGAGAAATCGGACCTGGCATGGATCTTAGGCCCACAGGACCTGGACTCCTACCCCAGCTTCCTCACGGTGTGGTGAGCCAATCAGAGCAAGTGGCTTGATTGTGCCTTCTGTCTTTATCTGTAATATATTACAAAATGGTCCTTACCACAACTATCACCCGAGATCGGAAGAATGGGCATATGTAGAATCTCCAACCTTTTTTTTTTTTCCAAGACAGGGTTTTTCTGTGTCGCCCTGGCTGTCCTGGAACTCTCTAAGCAGAGAGATTTAATAAAAGCCGTGGTACTTGAGTAGCAGGTACTACTGAAGGACCGAGTAAGAGGTTGAAAATAGAGCAGCAGAGGGTAGCTGTGCATTCATTGGTGCGATCAGATGAGTGCAGCAGGCTGGTAAACTCTCTCAGATTGAGAGCACCTTTCTCCCTGTGCTTTCTACATGCTCACATGCATGCTCATATGCACATATGTGTTCTCACATGTACATACATGGGCTCACATGCACAGCCATTACATATTACAGGAAACACAGCTAAGCAGGTGTAGATGAATTGAATTCAGGGAGTGGGTGGTATCTCGGTGATATACGCTTATATACTTAGCAAGTGTTAAGACCCCAGGTTAGATCCTTGTAGATCCTTGGTGACACACACACACACTTAAAACTATGCATAACAAGCTTTCAAACTTACCAAGAATAATTCTTCTCGATGGAAGGTCTGGGATTCTAGAAGGTGTCATCGCTAAATGAGACCAGCTGTCCAGGAAATCTGGTGGCAGTGTGGTCAGTCTGTTGCTTGACAAATCCAGGCAGGTAAGGTTCCTCAGATATCTGACTGCCTCGTTTGGCACACTGGTTATTCTGTTATTGTGTAAGTCTAGCGTCCTCAGGTGGGGCATGTCCAACAGAGACACCCAAGGGAAAGCAGTCAGAGAATTCCCACCCAAACGCAACTCATGCAGCTGCTTTAGGTTATAAAAGCTACTGGTTTCTAAGCTGGCCACTGAGTTGTAAGTCAGCCAGAGGTACTGAAGCTCCACCAGGTAGTAGAAGGCCTCAGCAGGGATCCTGCTGACCACGGTTTTCTCTATGCGAAGCTTCGAGGTGTCCACAGGGAAGTTTGTCGGGACTTCATTCATATCCAGGTCGTTACACAACACTGACCTGTCATCACAAAAGCAATGCAAGAAGATCTACTCTCCGTGACTCACTTTAAAATGAAGCCTTATATGAAACATGCATGTCTTTCATACCCTACTGCTTTTTACATATTTGCTTAGTCTGGAAAACCTGCTTATCAATAGACTCACCATCACGTCATTTTCATCACTACCACCACCACCATCATCATCATCTTCATCTTCTTCCTCCCCATGATCACCCAATATGGTGACCATTTGACTGAACTCACAAAATGGCCATTCTCATAGTTAAAATTGATCAAATATGAGCAACGTCGTGGTGTCAATGGATATTTATAGAGATTCTTCATGCTAGGCCTTAGAAACACCGGTCACATCCATTTCTTTATTAGTCATCACAGCTTTCCAAAGAGGCAGATAATGGGTAACAGACTAAAGAAAGCCGAGCTCTTCCGCCTTCTCTGTGGCCAGGGACTGCTGCTTCACCTGACTCACTGTCACGTTGTCACGCTGTCATCTTATGATTGATTGAAATGGAAGTAGAATCCTATGTCTTCCTGGCACGTACGTTCTCAGCCAGCATTTGCTGCTGTTACCAACAATTGACTGTAAACATCTGAAATAATCTGTGCCCACTAATGGTAGATGATGTCTCCCTGGTGACCACCCGTGGGATACTCCAGAACCACCTTTCCAACCCACTTCTCTCCAACACCAAAGTGAATCTCTTTAAAAAATGGCCGATGTCAAAAGAATCTTCTCAAAACCATGAATTGGGGCTTGGAATGTACCTTCGTTATAAAGTGTTTGCCTAGCAGGCTCCAATCCTCAGCACAGTATAAACCAGTATAAACCAGCATAAACTAGGCATGAGACACACCTGTAGTCACGTCAGTCAGGAGACAGAGGCAGGAGGATCAGTCAGTCAAGGTATCCTTGGGTACAGGGAATTCCAAGCTAGTCCAGACTACATGAGAGCCTATCATTAAAATAAAATAAGATAAAATAAACGGATCCTTTTATGAGATAACCACTTCTGGAGGCAGGAGCAGATGTCAATGCATTTCTTTCTGCCTAAGGAATAGATCAGAAACCAAACAGATTCCTTTTGGCAGTCAGTCCTTGAACAAGTCATTCCCTAAACTTGTTTGTTAGCATGAATGAAATAGAGTAGAAAAAGAACCTGTCCGGAGAGTGTGTTTAAATATGATGATTCTCAAATCTTAGATTCGTTCTAGTCTCAAAACTATCTATTTACACGCCACCCCCCCCAACCATCTGAACTGCTCAATGTGAATACGCTGTTTTGAAAAGAAAACAATGTTCAAATTGTGATTCGTAACAATCAAATGACTGTCAGGTAAACACTTCCCAGCAAGCCCATGAGTTTAACACAGCCAGCCCATAATGCCCACAGGGACAAGCAGGGTGGAGCCACTAGGCCCTGTTGGTGGCATATAATAATGTGTTTTTGTTACTTCTGTTACTTTAGAAGACCACGGAGAACCTTGGACTGTCTCTGGGGCACTTCTATCACAAACCTCAGGGTCAGTTCACACCAGAATGATGGCAGTGTCCACTCCTTAGGTAAGCATTTCAATGTGCTATCACAGGAAGAAGCTGGAGCCGCACCTTGGTTGGCCCAGTGATTGCATCAGGGTGCTGAGACCCAGGGTGACTCAGTCACTTGTCCCTGTGCAGTTTTGTTTCTTCACTTACATATGACAGGTATTGAACTAGAGTCCTTTGAGAGGTCTAATCAGACATAATGTTCTGTGGCTTTTGTAGAGCCCACCATAATGGGGCCACCGTGGAGAAGATGACATTCTGGCAATGTCTTTAGAGATTCCTTGGCCTGGTTATCGAGTGCTGTAAATCTTTGGGATAACAGGTGCTAACCTCTGTTGTTTTCATTGCATCTTACTTCTCAGGGAACGTCTCAAAAAGGGTACCAGAGTTGGCTAAATAAAAACATTCACAAATAAACTTTAATTGCAGCATTATCAACATCACCATCACCATCATCACCATGATCATCATCTTCATCATCACTGCTGTGCTGGATATCAGATGTGTGTCCTTAGACCTGCCTGGTGTGTGCTGTACCATTGAGCTACACCACAACCCTAATTATCATTTGATTAAAGTTGTGTTATTCTTATATTAAGCTTTGTTTCAGAGACTCATTGTTTATGTCAACTAGCAAAGTCACAAGGATGCATTTATTATTTTTAGTAAACATTTTCAAAAATACTCTCAAAAAACCCAGAGTCTACCGTATTTGGCTAATAAGAGTTCCATATTGTATTTGCCTACATGGAAAAGGATTCGTGCATATCATAAACAAATTATGTTTACTATGTTAAAGCTACATAGAGACTTAACAACTTCTATGAGGGCCTACAATATCTGCAACAGGTGGTATTTTCCAAACATCTTTACTTTCATAAATTGACCTCGCCAACTTGACTGTTGTCCTCCTCATACCAAGTTGTTACTAATCCTTGGGCACAGTGGGAAACTCTCAGTGGACGATATCAATAAGCCCGCAGCTCCTACCCAGCCTCACTCTCTGCGCTTTCCGTAACAAGCCTGCACTCATGCCCCACGCCCACACGGTATATGGTCTGCTCTCCAGAGAGGGGTATTGTGTGTACATAACTGTAACAAACATCTTTGTAAGACAGAAAGTGCTTTTGGAATTCCAGAAACCCGTGTAAGGCTTCTGAGAGGTAAGCATTGTCCATGATAAAAATAGACAATCAGCTAATAAACACTGAACCAAGTCTCATGAGGTTAAACCGTTTCTCATTTTTAACAAATAATTTGCCGTCATAAAATGAGGCTGATCAGTCTGGTTCCTTTTTCTTACCAAGACAATCAGAATACTTCATAACAAGGAGAGAGGCGTACCTTGATCCTAAGCCGTCATGTCTGCCGTGATGCTCACAGGAGCACTGAGAGGGGCAGGTACAGTGCACTCCTCCCAGGAAGCAAAGCACAAGGCACAGGCAGGCCAAGAGCCACATAGCTCCAAAGTGGCTCTCTGGACAAAAGGGAAGGGCCCAAACAAGAGCATGTGGAAGCTGTCGCACCTGGAATGCCGGCCAGCCGGCATTTAGCATCAGCAGCTTAGCCGGATTAGCCTGAGATCTGAAGTTACTTAACCTTCAAGTGTCTTGCAGGGGATCAATCCACCCAGCCTTTGAATATGGCCTCAGCCGAGTAACACACTTGCTAAGGGAAGTGAAAATCAAGCAATTTCAATAGGCACCCATGTCTAGATTTACAAGGAAACCCATATCAGGTACTTTTCCTATAGATGGACTTAAAAAGTTTCCTATAGCTTAAAACCATAACCGGTTTTACAAAGAGCTCAGTATCTTGGCCTATGCTAAGATTTTCAGTAGTTCATTTATATAGGCATCGTTCCTTTTACTTTTTTGCAACTTCACCAGCAAATGTGACTTTAATTCAGATTTACCTCAAATAGAGTTACCAATGTTGCCCCTGACTGCTCATCTCCCCCAAACCAAGTAAACTAGACCTATGAGGTCACCGTAAGACTCCTCAGCCCACAACTGGTGTGTCAGAGCTTCAGTTCCAGTGAGAACAGGTTCTGAGTCTCTCCCAGATCAACTTGTATGCATAAAATGTACCCAAGAGTGTTCTTTTCTAATGAAGGTAATTGTCTCTGTTCAAAGCTGTATTTAATTCTGAGTTGGGGCACCAAAACCCTATTTGATGATGAAATGAGGGCTGGGGTTGCAGCCCAGTTGGAAGAGTGCTTGCCAGGTATAGACAAAGGCTGGGTCCTATCTGGGTTTCGGGGTCCGTGTCTGTAAGCTCAGCATTTGAGATGTAAAGGCAGGAGGATCAGATGGTCAAAGTCGTCCTCAGTCCACAACAAGTTGGATGCCAGTCTGATACATGGACACCATCTAAGGGGCATCAGAGAAGGCCAATTGCCATGTCTTTTAATAATATTTAGCAAAAATAATTTTTGAGACATTGTCTCACTATGTAGACCAGGCTGGCTTTGAGCTTGTAGAAAACTGTCTATCCTTGCTGGAACTAAAAGCATGCACCACTACACTCAACTGCAGAGAATACAATTTTAATTTAACTTAAGAAACTACCTACACACACACACACACACACACACACACACACACTGAATAATCCGTGAGGATGACAGAAAGGCTTTAATCTTCATAGAATGTGATTCTACCTATCATATTAAACCATGACACCGTGAGAAAGGAGAACCAGTTCTGTAAAAATAAGAGCATTACATGGTAAGTTATCAGACTCTAATAGAATTTCTATCCAAGCAATGGAATCTAAAAACCATTGCTGAATTTAAAAACACCGTATTGCAGCTGTTCAGAGACTACAAAATTCTCTCGCTCACCAAATATTTACTGAGAATTTGCCAACCTCCGAACCAAGGACTGGAGGTACAAAGATAAGCAACACATGGTTGCAGTACATAAAGAACTCAGATGACGGAGAGAGACACAGGCCAGTGAGGAAGCACAAGAGAACACCACGTTCAGTCTGTGTAACCAGGCAAAGCTGTCTTGTTGGGTGGCACCTGAGCTTCCTCCCAAGCAAGCAGAGAGAAACAGGAAAGACTGCACTGTGTGTGTGTGTGTGTGTGTGTGTGTGTGTGTGTGTGTGTGTGTGTGT
>NW_021621323.1:10931024-10932845 GCF_004785775.1 Grammomys surdaster | reverse complement strand
TGTGTGTGTGTGTGTGTGTGTGTGTGTGTGTGTGTGTGTGTGTGTGTAAAGCTTCGAGAATGCTTCAGAGGAACACAAGCACTTTCTGTTGCTCAGGGCTAAGTGGTTGAGGCTGACATTGCAGGGACAGGGCCTTAGATGCCCTGTTAAAGAGCCACACTGAGCCTCCAGGCCGCAAAAACAGAAAGATTAAGCTGTGAGTAGCTCATCAGATCAAAAGATTAGTGGGATTTCCTGATAGCTGTGTGGACAAAGGGTTAGAGCCAGGAAGAGGGGAGCTGGAGGCTCTAGGTGGGCACCGGTGGTGATGGTCCCAGGGAACAGCCATGAGGCCCAATCTCAGTGTGCTGACAGGAGTGTGGATAATAGGGTTTCAGGAAACACAGGAGGGAGAATCGATTGATTGGATGTAGGCACAATACTGTACTGAAGAACAACCCCAGGGTTTCCCGGTCCTGGGGATGCAGTGATGGGCGGAACTCGGGGTTTTGATGAGTGATAGCTCTGAGCTATTGAGCACAGGAGAGATAAATAGGTTGGTGGTAAAACTCTGTTCACTAAGTGACCAAACGGTCTGTGCATTATCAGGTTTATGGATACTCCGACCTAGAGGAGCAGGATGTGATGTGACCAACTGAATATAGCAAAGCTGTAGAGTGATAAGCCACCAAGCTAGTAAGCCCAGTAGCTATGGGGAGCCAGAGTCAAAGCTTAGTCAGACTTATTGTATAAATTAGTTGATGTAGTGTTAGATATTAGTGCCCCGCTGAAGTCCTTCATGTTAAAGTGAAGTTATCCCTTGTTTGTTGTTAGGAATGAACTCAAATCTTTGCACACTAGAACCAGCTATCAATTCTCTAGGTAATATAGTAAATACTGTCTCAACCATCTAACTGCTCTGTGACTGAGCACAGACCTTTGCTGGATTGTCTCTGTAAGCAGCTTAACTGTGAGGGCTGAGTGAGCACTCAGTACCCTCCAGGAACACATTTTAACGTTGCCACTGGAGAATTACAAAATGCGGAAAAGTCTCTCTGGGCCATGGTGAGGAGGGCCTTGAACTTTGCTGCTAAGATAGCCAGACTTCCTTCACAGGCGTGGTGGTAAACTTGACAGTGCACAGAATCATCTGGAGGACAAATCTATGGGTATGTCTGTGAGCAACTGTCTAGATTGGGGTAACTGGGGTGGAAAGAGGTATCCTGACTGTGGGTACCACAACTCCATGAACTGGGGTCTTAGACTAGAAAGGGGACAGCGAGTGAACACCAGAATTGATGTCATTCTGCTTCCCATCGGTAGATACCATGTGACCAGCTGCCTTCCCTGTCCCACATGTAGGACTCAATTCCCTCCAACAGTGTACCAAAATAAACCCTGTCTCCCTTCAGTTGCTTTTGCCACCGCAGGCTCCTGAAAGTTTGGCCAGAAGGATTTGAAAGACTGGACGTGCATTTGTAAACAGTTGGCTAAGGTGTTAGTGCACGGTGGTTGTACTGAGGATGCGCAGAGGATGGAAAGCTAAACTAGGAGGTTGCTATAGCAACAGACCATTGTCCGCAGGAAGTGAACTGCCTCAAAAAACTAGTAGGTAGGTCTTTAATATGCTGACAAAGGGGTTAAGGAGGCAATTTATCAGAGAGGAGGCAACAGATAAAGACATATAGTCTGATAAGCATCGATCAAGATGTGAAAGAAAATGAATTCATGCTACAGTATATAACTCATAGTTTTGAAATATGAGAGCGTTATTGTACTATGGAGTGAGAGTATACACACTGCCGATGCAGTGCAGGCCCACCCTTGAGTGGGAGTCCACAC
>NW_021621323.1:10923657-10931014 GCF_004785775.1 Grammomys surdaster | reverse complement strand
CCTTGAGTGGGAGTCCACACTGCCGATGCAGTGCAGGCACACCCTTGGAGACAGCTAGCAGCCATAAGACTCTCTTATATTTCTGTCCAATAATCTTAGCCTGGATAAAGATTCAGATAGAATAATTGATACCCATCCCTATAAAGATATTTGTATTCAAGTGTTCCAAATTTCGCATCTATGAAAGTGAAAACAATTGATCCAGGCTTGGTGGTGCACACTTGTAATCCCCAGAATTGAGACATTGGTCACTGTGAGTTTGAGCCCAGCCTGGGCGACATAAGGGGACCTTGTCTCATGAGAAAGAGTAAAAACTTGAAACAATTTAGTTGTCTGCCTTTCAAATAACGGTATATTGAGCTCTGTTTAATAGTCACAGCCATTTAAACAACAAAGCTTGAGTCTACAAATCCACTCAGAGCGCCTACTATGTGCCAGACAGAGTGAGTCCATGTACTAAGGATATCACAAAGGGCAAAAATAGAAAACAGCGCCACTCTGTTCAAACCTAATTCTAATGGCAGACATAGAAAAATATATTGTCAGGAAAATGGTAATTTGGGGGCTAGAAAGATGGTTCCGTGGTTAAGAACTTTTGATGCTCTTCCAGAATCCTGAATTTTTGGTTCCCTCGGGTAACCCACAACTGTCTGTAATTTCAGTTCCAGGAGATCAGATGCCCTCTTCTGGCCTCTGTAGGCAGGCAGGCAGACAGGCACATACATGCTTGCGTGTGCACACACACATGCACACACACACACATGCACACACACATGCACATATACAATGCAAATTTACAACAAAATACATAGACGTTATACTGCTATAAAATGTATATGCAACAGACTGGCATGATAGAAAGCAGTTTTGTTTAATGTTTGAATATTTCTGTTTAAATAACACAAATTAGTAATTGATTCTGAATTCAAATTTTTGAGATGCTAAAAATATCTTTTCCTAGCTGAAAACATGAAATAACTCATTTCAGCAATTCATTATTGAGGATTACAATTTTATCAAAATATTCTAATATTCTGATAGCTGTCTCTTGTCTAATGGAAAACTTAAGTCAAGTTACAGGTCCTTAATAATACACTGTAATGTGTGCTTTTTAAGGAGAAAGAAAAGAGACTTGGTTTTGTGTGCCTGGATTCATCGAAGCAAGTGTAGCTACTCAGTCATCCTTGAGGGCACAGTGAGGGCTCCACAGTCACCGCTGCTCAGGCAGAGCTGGATTGTCAGTGTGGGAAGAACCTGCAGTCCAATAAGGCAGGAGTCTGTGTCTGCACTTGGTCTAAATGAATCCATGTTTAAAACAAAATTAGCATATTGCTAAAAAATAAACAAATCAAATGTTTTGCGGTATATTCTTTTCTTGCATTTCAGGTCCTTGCAGGAGCCAATGGGCTTTGAGGCACATCCATTGGTAGAGTACTTGGTTCAGCCATTGCTAGGTGAGGCTGGCATTTAAACATGGCAAACATGGCCTTCCGAAACCTGCCATAAGCAAATGAGAAAATGTGTTATTCTACAATGACATGAACCTTTTAAGGAATTTTCAGTTAAGTCTGAAGACCCACTACTGTCAATGGGTATCTCTAAATACATCACTGCACCCACCTTCGACATCTCCAATAGAGACCCTTATAAATCTACAGGACAGACAGATAAAGACCAGTTTGGCATCACTGATGATGAACGTAGAGGACATCTGATAAACTCCATACTGTGTATGTTTAATGACACATCAGTTACCAAGTGCACTAAGTTCCTTGTTTGAATTAAAGATTCATTTTCACAGGTCTTCTGTGCAAAGGCCAGTTGGATTTGAGGGGGCTTGAGAATGGCTTCCAAGAGAACTTGCAGCAGATTCTGACCTTGTGAAATGGCTTTCAGTCTCTTTGTCTGCTCTACTTCATTTTAAGGTCTGTGTGTACCTTCATATATCTACAGCTAAAGGTGTTTTCTCCAACCCATGCATTTCCCACATTTACACATTTAAACAGCACAGTGGTGACATTCTGTGACTTGCCAAGCTTCTCCATCCAACAGAAATAGAAAATGAAATCATCTGACCTTCACCCAGGAAGTCTGTGAAGGGACAAGAACTTCTCTACTGCACTCCTGGGGAATATCCAAGTGTACTACCCTCTGAGAGCCCATGGCTGCCTTCTCTACTCTTTTCTCTAGAAAACACTTTTCCATATAGCTGGGTGGGATAACCACTCACACCCAGTGGATCAATGACCAACCAGGAACTTTCCTACCACATGATCATTTGAGATGAAGCTTGTCTTTAGATGCTGAGCTGGTAGAATTTGAGTCTGGGTTGCCCAAAGACATTTCTGCCACTGTGTGGGAAGAGTCTGTCACGAGAGTAGAGCTCTCAATATATAAGGTCTTGATAGTTTTGCCAGTTACATAGGCCAAGTAACCTTAAACTGGCTTGCTGTGCTGCCTGGTTTGATGTCAACTTGACACAGGCTAGAGTCATTGGGGAAGACAGAACCTCAGTTGAGAAAATGCCCCTGTCAGATTGAGCAGCGGACAAGCCTGGAATGCCTTGTTTTGATTGACCGCTGATGTAAGAGAGCCCAGCTAGCCATGGGCAGTGTCATCCCTGAGCAGGTGGTTCTGGGTGCTAGAAGAACGAAGGCTGAGGAAGCCTGTAAGCAGCCCTCCTCCATGGTCTGCACATCAGCTCCTAACTCCAGATTTCTGCCCTGCATCCTGTCCTGACCTCCTTGACGATGAACTATAGAACTGTAAGCTGAGATAAACTCTTTCCTACGCAAGCTGCTTTGGATCCTGGTGTTTCATCATACCATTATAGACCCTAAGTAAGACGGTTGTCACAGGTTTCTGTCACTCACCTCTAAAAGTCTTAAAACACTAGCCACTGCTATTAACATTGCCTTGTCATTTTAGTCAGAAGCATGAAAAACACTACTCACTTCTTATTCGCAGCCACATAAACACAGGGGTTGTAGAACGTAGAGGATTTTGCAAACAGTGGAGCTATGATGGCCATGGAAGGAGGAATCTTTTTCGGGTTTCCAAAACAAGCCCATAAGCACACGATGGAATAAGGGGACCAGGCCAGCAGAAACATCAGTATCATTATCACAGACATCTGCAACAAGAGACGATCACCAAGACTAGCATCTCAAATGTTGGCATGGTTAAGACATATACAGGAACAGGAGAATCTAGGTTAGAATTTTGTTGGTAACACAAAAGAAGCTGGGGCTTTGCCTTCGCTGTTCTTTATTCTCTGAAGACACCTATGATAGCAAGAGCTTTGCCAATGGCCGCGCTGAGCAATATGTGACGTTGTGTCTCATAGTGTTACACACTTGTAAAGAGTACCCTTTCATTTGGTGTCCTGGGAAGAGCACACCGTGGTGGCTTCAAGCACAGGTCCATGCAAACCTTCTCCAACAAACTTCTAGTTTTACTGACAACTGCCCCGTCCCCAGCATTATTTGCTAATCTTGACCAAAAGAACTTTCTAAACTCAACTTGGAAACACTGTCCTATATTAAGATCGGTGGATTCTAACACTAGCCATCAAACTGAGAGCTTTGCATATAGGTAGATAATGTGAAGAGAAGCCCTGTGAGCCTTGTTTACATGATGAAGGGAAGGCCTCTGGTTACAGAGCAGCCTGACAGAGGAAATCAAGGCTATAAGGAGAAGACATAATGAACCACAGGTTGGGGACGTTTGAACCAAAGGGAGACAACCAGCCTTGTAGTCTAACCAATACTGCTAGCATACTGCAGACGAGAAGAGAGAAAGGCAGAGGGAAAGGTGTGGGACTGGTCAGGCCCAGGCTTGACAGAGATCCTTACAGTCTGTGTAGCAGGAAGTCCAGGGATCATAGCACACAGACACCAGAGGAATACAGAGTCACAGCATTCAGCAACATGGGGACAAACAGCAGCAGAAAGAGCAGGAGAGGCCATGGCACCCTCCAGCTTTGTATATTTAATGCTGTGTTACCAAATACACTTCAAGGATTTGATCTCTCACCTTAGTTACATCTGCCTGGTCTGCCCAGTCTCTGTTGAGGTGTGCAGTGCAGTTCCTAGCAGCGTAAAGTCTCATGGACCGACCGACGTGGTAGTAACAGTAAGACATCACTGTCAAGGGCACAATGAAGTTCACCACAATAACCATCACGGTATAAGACACAAAGGAGCTGGAAATAAGGAAAAACCATCGTGATGATTCACTTAATGCCCTAAATGAGGGAAAGGGGAAGAGAAAATAATCGCTAGCGATAGTAACAGCCGTTCTACTGCTGAAGGGTTTAGGAAGAAAGTTTGGCTTATAGTTCATGGTTCACTTAGACCAGTAAACTATGGCGTATGGGCTGGTTCCTGCCACCCAACTATCTTTATAAATAATGTTTCATTAAAACACAGCCATGAACATTCATCTACATATGGCTGACGGCTGCCGTCACAGGATGATGGCAAGAGCTGAGCTGGAGCCTGAAGTTTGACTCTTTACAGAAATGTATTTTAGAGGATTTTTAAAAGTCATCTTTCGTTTCCTTTAGTGAACTAAGGGATCCTCATTTCTGTGGCAAACCTAGAGGAGCACTGTCAACTCACAGCAAATCCTTACAGGGACTCTTAGAATGTGCTTGAATGCCAGGCCATCTGGAAAAGGCCGTACAGGGGTGGCCTAGGTTTTGGTTAGAACTGCCTATTCTCTGACTTCACTAACCCTCTTCCCACTTGTGATGACAGCTCTGAGATGGATAAAGAGTGGAAGACTGTCCCCACTGCTGCCATAAGAGAGGAGAGGAAGGAACGAAAGGTCAAAGAAAGGAGACAAAGGGAACCATATGATCTTGACTTGCAAACAAGCATAAGCCATTCTTTAGTCTGTCTCCCACTTAGATCAACCATCACTACCCAGGAAGCCTTGGGCGCAGTCTATCCTCTATACAAGGAACACTTGAATGAGCAGAAGGCTCAGAGGTGTCTACCTCAGGAGCACTTGAGTATAAAACGTAAACAAATCTCTTACGTATCATTTTTCCTCCAGTTTATGGTACATGTAGCCCCAGTAGGATCCGGGGCATAACTAGCCCACCCTACGATGGGCATCAAAGCCCAAAATAGCCCATTGATCCAGGCGCCCAGGATCATGCTGAGGTAAGTGTTGGTGGTCATTGTTCTTCCTGTTGTGAAGGAAGCACATGAAGCGTTAGTGTTGTCCACAGTGATAGGACTCACTGGTTTCACTAACAACTCAGCACAAGTACTTTGGAGCACACAAAGCCTGTCAATGAGGTTTCACACTCTGACAAAAATGGTGACCTAACATCTGTGTGGTAAAGTGTACAGGACAGGCAGGAGCAAAAGCTTTGCCTGGTGAGGAAAGTGACATATCCACAAGTCCCAAAGAGTGAAATCGCCTGGCCAGTACCCAAAAGTGACAGTGACCCTGGATGAAGCTGGAAAGGCAAACAGGGCCAATCCTGAGCGGCCTCGATGGATCACCTAATGTAGTCTGGATTGTATTAAGTATTGTAGGAAGCCATCAAAACTTTTGAATAAGGATTTCTAGAGAAATAAGACAGGGCCTGATTACAAACCTTTACATCTATATTTTAGAACAAGCACGTGTCGAGTGACTGTTACATAATGAATGATGTCATTGAGAAAGATGAGAAATACCATTACCTCCATCAGGCCAGCTGATGGTCAGGTACCGGTCCACAGCTACAACTGTGAGTAAGCCAATGCTCACCATTCCAAAAAAGATGTTCAGTCCTGCATAGATCTGAAACTCAAAATCAGAAACAGTTCACCCTTCCAGAACATTCCCACGTTACAGTTACATTGTCTATTGTGTATACATGGTGTGTGTGTGTGTACATGTGTGTACATGTGCATGCCATGCACATATGTGGAGGGCAGAGGACAGTTTCTTGGGAGTTGGTTCTCTCCTAGGAGTGTGGGTTACAGAGCATGAACTTGGGTTATCTGGCTTGCATTTTTACCCACTGAGTCTTCTTGCCTGCCCTAATCATTTGTAGTTTTGCCACATTGTTAGAATACATTTGAAACATATTAAATGTTCATGTAGTGGAACAGTAGAACAAAGGTTATCGGCAGGACCAATCACTCTTGGACTGCATTTGAGGCTTGCACAGGAGAGAACTCACGCATGATATCATAAACCTTGTCAGGAGGGAAGAACCTCCACTGTGGTCTTCCTAAATGGGCATGCTGTTAGTCTGCCTTCTAAACATCATTTATACATACAGACCAGTGCTATCCTACACCCTTGGCAAGAGAAGCTTCTCTCTGCTTCTAGCCAGCAGCTAATGCTGGTCAAGGTGCTGAGAATAAGTTGTTGAGAATAACTGGGTCCTCAGCCTTAAATGGGACATTTTTATCCATCCCTCCCCCAGAACTGGCTCAGAGAACATCACAATAGAGGGGACAGAGAGAACGTAAGAACTAGAGGCTGTGGGAAACTGCTATGCAATGCTGTCTTCTGGATGCGATGTGACCATTGCACTCACAAACTCGGTGTGGCTATGGTAACCTGCACAAGAACCAACCAGCATTATTTAACACTCCAATAGTGTTGGGAGCAGCCCTGCTTATACGCTGAAGGCCTAAAATCAGCAATAGGCCTGACATACATGCCTGCTTGCACCAAGTCTTGGGTCTCTGTGGAAAAACACTGAAACAGATAGCTGGGAGTTATTGTAAACAGACAGCTTTGGTGGAAGGCTGCCAAGGCTGGCTCATAGACCTTGTAGGTGGGTAACCTTGGTGGATAGTACCAACTTAGATAAAGATAAGTGAATCATAGGCAGAGTCATAGGGGTCTGTCCCCTGAACCTTCACCCAGCTGACACCGTTCTGGAAGAGATCTGTGCTCCCCCTGAACACCTACACTCCTGCGTCATCCCCTTCCCCACATCCTGCCTTTTTGTGTATATAACCTGTGTGTGCAAAAGTAAAAATTACGATCTGATCAGATTATAGACAGGTCGTCTTTTCCTCTCTTTCAGGTGACCTCCCCGGATTCCTGTTTCATGTCCTGCTGGTCAGGACACAATAGGCTACACTAATTTCATTCAGTGGGTTATGGAGTGTGTGTTATATTCACAAAATAGAATATTGCACAGCTGTATAATAATGAGACAGTCACCTCCATCAACATGGATAACCCTGAAACCATAATATCTAAAAACAAAAGAAAGTTTTACACCAGACATACACATGTTTCTAACTTCCTTCATTTTTAGGTATATGTGTGTGTGACGTTCTTTCAGATAGATAGATAGATAGATAGATAGATAGATAGATAGATAGATAGA
>NW_021621323.1:10896863-10923647 GCF_004785775.1 Grammomys surdaster | reverse complement strand
AGATAGATAGATAGATAGATAGATAGATAGATAGATAGATAGATAGATTCAAAGCATCAAATAGCATCTAGTTCATGTACACAAAAATATGTAATAAGGAAGGCCCTCAAGGGATGGAGAGATGACTCAGTGGTTAATAACACTGGTTTCTCTTCCAGACGTCCTGAGTTCAATTCCCAGCAACCACATGGTGGCTCACGGCCATCTGTAAAGGGATCTGATGCCCTTTTCTGGTGTGTCTGAAGACAGCCATAGTATACTCATATTCATAAAATAAATAAATCTTTAAAAAAAAGAAAGAGAAAAGAAAAGAAAGAAAAACCCTCAAAGAAAAGAATCAAAACGGGTGAAATGGCCTTCCACAGTACCTTTAAGAAGTTCCACTATCTTAAAGGGAGGAAGGGAGGGGACAAGGAAGGGAAGGAGGGAAGAAAACGGGAGGAAAGGAAGAAAGGAGGGATCAAGGGAGGGAAAGAAGGAAGCCTGTGAGTACAGATTGAAAAACAGAAAGATTTGAGAAAGCTGATAGTATTCTCCATTTCTCCCACGTCACCCTCTTCAGTTTTATGGCTTAGAATAATAGGCCATTAAAACGTGACCACAGTTGTTTGTCTACTATCCCAATGCAAATTAATGCCAATACATTTCCTGTCAAAAGAAATAACAGTAAATACAGCTATTCACATTTCTCACAAAGGACCTTCTAGAGTAAAAAATTCACTGTGGTAACATGAGTATATTTCTTAGAGAATATGATTGTGACTAAACATTTTGTTTGAAATGAAAAGAGAATATCCATTTAAATATTTTATATGTACATTTTATTTGAATATGCAGATTGCTTTTTTTCTGTGGTTGAATGCCAGTTTGTTTGGCTCCTTGTATATTTCTTTGGATTGGAGAATTTTATATGATTGGGGCTGGAGAGATGGCTCAGCAGTTCAGAGCACTGGCTGCTCTTCCAGACAACCCAGAGTTCAGTTCCCAGAACCATATGGTCACTTACAACCATCTGTAGAGTCAGTCCTAGGGGACCCACTGCCATCCTCTTGGCTCCACCAACATTGCACACATGTGGTATAAGATATCTACACAGGCAAGACATACATGCAGGCAAAACACTCTACACATAAAATATTAAAAAATGAAGTATTATAAAAAATAATTCTCAAGTAGTTGCCAAAGCTATTTTTCACCAAAGCAATGATCTGTCAGTATCCAACAGTGTCTTGTTCTAACTGCTGGATTTATTGTTGTTGCTTTGTATGTGTGATGTATACGTGCATGTACACATGTGTAGGTGCACACACTTGTGTGTGAGCATCGAGGCCAGAGGTTGACATGAGTTCTCTATTACTCCCCACTCTATTTTATTTTGTTTTATCTTTTGAGACAGGGTCTTTCTTAGAGCCAGTCACCTGCCTGTCTTTTCTTCCCTAGAGCTGAGATTAAAGGTGTGTGCCATCCGCCACGCTTAGTTTTTCCATGGGTGCTGGCATCCTGATGCAGGTCACCTTGATCCCACAGCAAGCACTTTCCCCACTGGTCCACCTCCCCAGATCCGGTTTTGAGGATTTTACATTTGCATCTGTTTGTCTTACTTTATCTTGTTTTCATTCCAGAGATCGACAATACCTGACAGCCTGCATGTCCAAATTTCCAACTTCCATGTAGATCTGAAGCCGCAGACATGGGATAGCCAATGCTACTGACCCCTATATCAGTGAAAGCCAGATTAATAATCACGGCATTCGTGGGTGTCCGCAGTTCCTTGTACTTAATGAAGATGCCCAGGACTATTATGTTGCTGAGAATGCTTATGATACCTAAGGATACACACAAAAGGATCATGCATGTTGCTTAACTTGAATGTTTAGAATAGAATAAAAATTAAATGTTGAAGTTGCTTCAAAAGACAGCAAACCCAGCAAAACCAGTCTCTTGGTTGAAGAGGTCCCATTCTTCTTAGAACTATAACACCTTCTGGAAAACAGAAATGAAATTAAAACACAAAGAACCTGCTGATTGCAGAAGCCAGCACTGAAGGCTGGCTTCAACAACATCTATACATCTCTATAAATCTCCCTGTAGCTTTCATGACGTTGTTAGGGTTTCTATTGCTGTGACAACACCATGACCAAAATGCCAGTTGGGGATGAAAGGGTTTTTTTTTGGCTTCCACTTCTACATTCCTGTTCATTATTGAAGGAAGTTAGGACAGGAATTCAAACAGGGCAGATCCTGGAGGCAGGAGCTGATGCAGAGGCCACTGAAGGATGCTAGTTACTGGCTTGCTTCCCATGGCGTTCTCTAAAGCCTAGTTTTGTTTTGTTTATAGAACGCAGGACCACCAGCTGAGGGATGGCACCACCCGCCATGGGCTGGGCCATCGCCCATCGAACACTAATTGAGGACCTCATGGAGGTATTTCCTCAACTGAATCCCCTTCCTCGATGATGACTCTGTGTCAAGCAGACACAGACAACCAGCCAGTACTCCATCCTAACAGCACTTCTGGCACATTTCATATCTTTTATTTGGTTCAATATCATTTAGCACATTAAGCATGTAGTGATCATGTGACTATCCCAGTAATTCTTGAAATTCAACATGTCAAAATTGAATTGCTTCATTCAACACACACATGCATACATGCATGCACATGCTGTTTTTGTCTGTCTCTGTCTCTGTGTGTGTGTCTAGGAAAATGCATATTGCAATATTTGACCATCTAAACAGGTTGAGCCAGATTTCTGGTTCATTGGGGAACCACAGGTGATACTATTCTCAGCCTTGGAATCAAGAACTCGGCGTGTTCAGTGTCCCACAGTTGGCCAGACGCAGACAGCTTTTTAGTTTCAGGACTAAAGTTTCTAACCAGCAGGTTCGTGTGGCCACTGACAGTAAGAATTATTATTGAGTACACTGGGTACAAATGTTAGCCGGATCAACATTTCCTACAGACTGAAAGGCTGCATATGTTTTCCATGGACCAGATATAGGTCATCCTCAGGTCGGTGGAGGCCGTTGTGAAAAATGAATTTTAATGGAGAAGCTAGAATTATTACTGGACTTCTCTCTAGAAGGAATGCTATGTAACAAACAAGAGAATTGTGCTTCTCATGAAATTTAATGAGCATAAAGAACTATTTTTGATAACAAATACATCAAGTTGCAAATCTTTGTTTGTTTGTTTTGTTTGTTTTTTCGAGACAGGGTTTCTCTGTGTAGCCCTGGCTGTCCTGAAACTCACTCTGTAGACCAGGCTGGCCTGGAACTCAGAAATCCGCCTGCCTCTGCCTCCCAAGTGCTGGGATTAAAGGCATGCGCCACCACTGCCCGGCTTCAAGTTGCAAATCTTGACTTCCTATTTTTCCCACTTGAAACACCTCATGCTGTTTTCTGTATATTCAAATGCTAGCCATCCTTCAAAGGTCAGGCCAAGTCCAATTTAGCCCTGAAGTGGCCTCCTACCCACAGGATTCTCTATTATTCTGCCTGCGTTCCCAAAGTACTGACTGATATTATCTTGTTCTTGAGCGCCACCAAGTCAGTCAGCTCTTATGTTGTCCCAGCCTTACACATCGTAGGCTCTCAATAAACCCCTTCTTGAGTGCATGCTACACAGCAAGTTCTATAAAATGGAATGCTACTAAAACCCCAGTCAGCGCAATTTCTATTATCCCTTAAAGCACAGTGATGTCAAATTTGATAAGCCTTTGGATCTTCTTAGTAAATGTACAAGAAATATCATGTGGGAAGGTAAGAAGAAAAAAAAACTTACAACCTGAAGATTCAAGAAGGGTTAACTATGGCACATAAATCGTGGCCTAGCAAGCACATAGCCACAGTGAATTAAGTACATTTTGGAGGCATCTACAATATAAGGTAGGTACTTTACAATAATTTATTCCTTTTCCCCGTTCTCTCTAGCTGCTTTAAGCACTGAGTTAGTTCCCTGGTTATAGGTACTCTCCAATGGGTAGACAGTAGATCCACCAGTCTAAACCCTAAGTAGTCCTACCCTCCCCCCTCATTTGGAAGCACCCCCTCCATGCCACCCTGTTCCTGTAGCCCCCTTCCATCTCTTCTTGGTCTACTTGAAAACCTTTCTTCAATACTGCCATATTAAATGTATGTTTTCCAACTCTCTGTCCTAGACTCGTTTCTTTCCCAGTTCTGCATTCTGAATGGTTTCATTGCATCTGAGGTTGATATTGTAAGACTCAAGGCCCCGCGTGCAGCTGAACTCAAGACATCGCCTCTCATCTCAAACTTGCTCTTCTCCAGTGTGTCGATACCTCAGTGAACTGCATCATTGACAGGTGGCATTCCCTACCTCACCTCACTCCTGAAAGTCAGTCAATGCTCCCTCTTCTTGGACTTCAGCTCACTGCAGTGGCCTACTTGAACGGCCTCTTAGCTACCATCACAACACATTTCTGAAATGCAAATCAGATCATAAAGTCCCTATTTAACCTTTCAGTGACTCCCAGTAGCATTCCAGCCTCTGTGGTCCATCAGTGCTTGATACTCGGTCATCTTTTTCAGCCAACCTCTCACAATCTTACAATTCGCCAGTGATGAATTCTTTCAAGTCCACACATGTATCATGCTCTTCCTCCTCAGCTGTAAGTGGTACAGAGAGCGTACTCAAGCACTGAATTAACAAAGTGTCTGCAGCAATGGAAGCTGGCAAAAGTGAGCTCAAATCCAAATGAAAGATTAAAATAAAAATTAAGTCTTACCGGGTACAGAGATGGCTCAGTGGTTGGGAGCACTTGATACCTTTCTAGAAGACCTGAATTCTGTTCCTAGCACCTGTGTGGGACAGCTCATAACCTCCTGTAACTGCAGGTCCCAGAAGAGGGACCCAACACCCTCTTCTGGCCTCTGTAGACATGCCTGTGGCAGTCACTCACAAAGACACACACAGACACGTAAGTCAAAACCGATTAAATTACAGCAAAGCCAGGCGGGGTGGCAAAATGCCTGTAATCCCAACACTCAGAAGGCAGAATCAGGAAGATGCTGAGTACAAGGCCAACCTTGGCTACATAGATAGTTCTAGCCTAGTATACACAATATGGCAAGCTCCTGGTTCAAAAACTTAATTAATTAAATACATATATAAAATAAACAAGCTCTATAGTAAAAAACAAAAAGTATATAATAAACATAGGCCTGTGGTAAAAATGGTAAGTGGAACGATACTTAAGTACACCCTTTTCCTCAAAGTGTTCATTCTTATTCGGGAGCTCAAGTATTTTTTTGCTGAAGGAGGAAACTGAGGGAACTGAAGGATAGGAAGAACTCAAGATACTCGACACACACAGAACAAAAGCACAAAGAACGAAGATCCGCTTCCTTCAGGTCCTCTACAAAAACTCACGCAAAGACTGCATGCTCTGACGTTTGCTAATACAACAGACCTGTGCACTCACAGAACAGAGCTAACAAAAGGCCTCTGTTCCGAGCCAAGCAGCCTCAGAAGCCTGTGTTTGGAACATTTCTTAAGCTCTTCATCTGTATGAATTAGGGAAACAAACTAAAATGCAGCTATAACATTTCCTTAGGGAATTTCCTTCCCATACTAATCTCGTGACCAGTTTTGTTTGTTTGTTTGTTGTTGTTGTTTTGGTGTTTGTTTTGTGAGCCCAGGTGACTCTGGAATCCTCAACAATTCTGCTCCAGCCTTCAAAATGTCAGATCAATGTTGGATTTCCCTTGTCACATACATTTAAGGGAACCAAAACTTGTATACAGTGTCTCCACGTAATTCTGGAAATGTGGGCTCAGGTTTTTGCCTCTTACCACCCAGAAGTATTCAAATGAACTAGTTACTGTACCACTAAAATTAAAAGGAAATTGTTATATAGTGCAAGTCAACTATGAGGTAAAAACTACAAAGTTGTGAAGATACATGGAGATATATTTCTCACTCTGGTTTTAGAAACACGCTTGAATTTTTCATAAATGACAATCCAAAAAGCAATGAACCCAAGGTAACAGTTACTAAAACTCTTCTGTGAAGTTTGAGATCAAGCAATTGCTGGTTATAAAAGCCAGGCCAGCCACTGGTTACAGTTGTTGTCACTTTTTCTCACCCCCCTTTCTACAAACAAGCCTTTATTTCAATCTGATAATGGTATCAACACGGCATAGCTACTCAACATCCACCCACGTTCCTTAAAGGCCTTGATGTCATTTACTATACTCTTCATAAGGAGCACGGTGGATCCCTGATTCCTAGCTTCATTTTACAAAGGAGACCGTGGAAGAGTAAAAAGCTGAAATGCCTTGTGCCCACTTTCAAAGATAGAAAAGATGGCCCCTGTAGCTGCTGCCTCCCATGGCTGCCTGCCAGAGGAGCTGAATTTACACACCTTATCTGGAGCCTCTCTTCTGTTTCAAACTTCAGCGTCTCCTCTAGTACCTTTAACTCTTGAGCTAGATCCTAACCAAGAAGAAAACTATGCAAATTATACATGAGAGTCGTAAATGATAGAAAGCATGTTCTTACCACAATGCACACTCTGCTCATGGATTTAATGTAAAAACCAAACATACAATTTTTATTTTAAAGCTTCATTTTATATAAAGCTTTTCTTGCTCCTTTGCTCAAAAACCTTCTGTCAAGAAGCAGCATACTCTTCTGTGTCCATTTTCTGTTTGTTACAACCCCACCCATTTATGAGCTAGCCCACACTGCACCCTTGTGCCCAATACCTCAGCTCTTCTCCCACCCGAGAGGCAGGTCACTGAATAAACACCCGTACCTGCCACAATCAGGTAAGCGGCGATGACGCTGTGCTCGGTCTTCGAAAAGACAGACCCTTCACTCCTAGAGCCTGAACTGTTAAAATCTGAAGCGTCACTCAGCATTTTGGAAAGTCAAGACCACCGTTGCAGCAGCCTTTGGCAACGGTGATCTGTCAGGAATGTTCTTTCAGGACAAATCATTTCCACTTCTAGACCTCAAAGAAAGGCCTTTTCACAGAGGCCATCCATTAATAATTGGGCTAAAGAGGAAAAGATTTTAATTCCTAGAATGAGAGAAAAATCTCCTTAGTAAAACAAAGAGAAATTCCAACCACCACAGCACATTAAGCACTTAAAGGAGATTACCACGCAAACACATCCTATTCAAATAACCAAAATCCACAAACAAACCCAACTCAGAAAAGCAGTTCAGGAGCTGAATTCATTTCAGCCTGAAATAAACTCTATTCCATTATCTTCTGTAGCTACTCAGGTGAGGGACTGTATTTTTGTACTAGAGACAGAACTGCTACACACTGGTTCTCATCTGAGGTCTGTGTGTGTGTGTGCGCGCACACGCGCACGCACACAAGTGCACATGTATGTTTTCCTTAACAATCAGAATATACTATCAACTCCCATACTTGTAAATCTCTCTCGATGAATGACACCAATATTGCCTGGGCTAAGAGTTTGAGGTTCTTGTCACTTCTTTCTTTTCAAACAAAAATGAGGTTACCTACTATGTGTAACCAATATGTCTGTCTGTATGTAAAACACACACGGCATAGCTTGTTCCCCCTAAATACCGTCCCATCAAATCCAGTTTAAGTGTAATAGCTAAGCGTTAAGTGTTCTACAGCATAGATACACCATGCTCTATGCCACCTTGGTTTCTCCTGCATTTGACATGCCTGAATTCACGTTAGTCAACCACTCAGTTTATTTAGTACAGGATAATCCTATTATATTGTCCTAATAGTCTATATTGTCATGTAAAAACCTAGCATGAACGTGCAGTGTTAGGATAAAGAGGAACCTGGACTGCTTTTTAACATTATAATTTTTCAAGTTTAGACAGTAAAGCTTTAAAGCAAGGCTGTCACAAACTCAGTGTAGTGTAACAGAACCACTAGAGGGCGCACTGCTCACCACAGAGGCTTCCTTCCCTACTTGCAAAGTTCTCAGTCTATCAAACAGGTTGGCCTAGCTAACAAAGAATATGAATACCTTATTTAAAAAAAAAAAACTTATGCCAGGAATGTGAATCTATCATGTAAATCTCAGTACCTCAAAGTTTGGGTAGTGAGGGCAATTTGAATTTAATTAGAACTGGAATCTTTGAGACACAGAAATGCTTAACAACTAGTGTATGTAAAGTAAAAAGGGAAACCACTCTATATAATCCTAGCAGCAGAGGCCAGCCTTGGCTACACAGAATCTGAGGTCAGTCTGGGATATAAATTCCTGTCTCAAACAATCTAGTTTTTAAAAAGTGTGCAATCTCCAGGTGGTCTATATACTGACTTCTACAACCCGTTCACCTCTGCCATTTTAACAACTCTTAGTAATGTTGGACTGGTCCTTGGTGCAAATGTCCTCCCCAATGGGCCCCTCAGGCTCACGTTTGAACACTTGGTCCCTAGTAGTGGACCGGTTGGCAAGGACTGGAGGTGTGTCTTGTTGGAGAGTGTCACTGAGTTACCTTCGGGGACCATTTCCACCTGCAGACTGAGATGTGAACTCTCACCTCTTCTGGTCACCATGCCTTTGCTTTGGCCTTCATATTACAGCACTGACTCCATTAACCAAAGCGGGAGAACTCAGGCACTGGCACAGTTATATGCTACTAAAACAAGCACTTAAGAGCAAGTCACTCCTCCACAGTAGATGTCCATGAGAAGTAAACAATGAAGGAGAAACAATGCCAGCTGGCACACAGCTCCGTGTTAAGATGGTCGTGCTTAATTCTTGACAGCAACGGAGACCAAGGCAATTTCATCTATGACATGCCTACCCAGGAACTGGAACATGTGACAGGTACTCAAGTGTTTACTTAAAGAAGACATGTCAGTCTTTCATGTAAAAACATTTTTCAGAAAACTTTTAATAACCCACATTTAAATTTCTACCTCTAAATTTCTTGAACTATAGTTTTCACATAGCAGAGCCACTCAAATCTTAATGGACTCAGAATAAAAAATTTTAAATAATTATTAACTGAAATAGCTTTACTCTGTGTATTATAAAACACAAAAGTGAAATATATAGCAAACGTAGCGTTCCGGCCCTATCCAAAAGGCGGAGGTCATACCAAGTGAGTCTAAAGCACTGTTCCAGCAGCCTGACTTCGTTGGAGGGGGGACACTTTTGTTTGAGTGTATTTGGTGCTTCTTAGGATCCTTGTATATTTTAAACAAATTTCACCCCACCCTACTCTTTTCTATCTGTAACCCAGATAGAAACCTTTACTCTTTCTTTCAATAATCAAAATAGGCTCAGTTCAATAAACATAAGTTAAGGAAATAAAAAATTTTATTTAAAAAATACAAATATGCTTCAAGTGAAAAGTCCTGTCGTTCTTTGAGCACCCCCCAGAGTGCCAGGTTCTGTACAAAGCAGGGTTTCTCCTCTTTCTGAGCAAACTTGACTGTCTTGCTCTTCTTGTTTCTATGCGATGGTGCCGACTCAGCTCCACTGACAGAATGGTATCCTCAGACTGCTCCAGACACAGACTTCAACCAGCAGGCCACGTAGTGGAGATGGAAGTGGTCAGGTCTGCCAACTGGACATTTAATGTCCCCTTCCTGACAAAAAATAAAAAATAAGAGGGTTTGCAATAGTGCTAGTATCCAAATCTAAACTTTAAAATCAGCAGGAATTCCTATGATGCTGGGTAAATTTACACTACCAAACACAATTGCCATTCATATTATGCATTTTTTTTCAAATAACTACTACAACAAAGTAATTTGGTGAAAAATTAAGAGATAGCAATAAAGAATTATGTAGTAAAAAGCCATAAATTAAGCCAGGAACATTGGTGTTCTCCATACTTGTTGGTGGAGGGAAATAAACCAACAGACAAGATCAATCTACAATCCCAGTTGTTTAAAGACATCTCTGGTCATACTCACCTCGGAATCCGCCACCTCCTCTTCCTCCTCTGAAGCCCCCACCGCCTCCTCTTCCACCTCTAAAACCACCTTAAAAGGGAAATAGTTGTTAATTATAGCCTCTCATCTTTTGATAAACTGTAAAGACTGTACAATTCCTACAATCATAAAAACTAAACATAAATTCATCTATTGTATTTTACAAAACCTTTTAAAGGATAAAAATAGAGAATTCACAATTTCCCCAGTGGGGAGTAAGGTAAACTAAGACTAGTCCCTTTTCTGTTTTTCACATTTATTTTCCATGTGTGTGCATGTGTCACAGCGTGCACATGAAGATCACTGCATACACAACTTGTTGAAGAAACTAAAAGAATACACTTGCATATTAAGTACATATAATCAAATTACTCATTGATAGCTAAAAACTACAATTTAGTTTAAAAGAATTCTTGCCAGGCAGTGGTGGCGCACACCTTTAATTCCAGAGCTGGCAAGGTAGAGGCAGAGGGATCTCTGTGAGGTTGAGGCCAGCCTGGTCTACAGAGAGAGAGAGTTCCAGTACATCCAGATACACAGAGAAACCCTGTTTTGAAAAACTAAAAGTCATATAACAAATGGTGAAATGTCATGCGTAAGAAGAAAGACGTCAAGTCTCCTACACTAATGGGAAATTCTACCATATCCCACAATCCCACATTAGAGACAGACATTACTCACACGTGCATGGCAATCTGGAGCATAGAAACCTAGTCATACAGAAGTGCAGCACATACTGTTATGTACAGCACACAATGCCCCACAACAGTTAAAAACTGTTTGCAGCTTGTGTATTTACTTCCATTTCCTTTACACTGTGACTTTACAGTGCATCCTCATCAAAAGGAGTGTACCTAGAGCAGTCTGTCCCATCTCACCAGACCAGCCTCTATCTTACTACTCTACCGCACCAAGAGGCTACAGGGAGGGACGATGCTCTCATGAGGGTTTGTGTAATGTGCATGACGGAAGTGGCCAACATTGCATTTCTCAGAATCGATCTGTCATTAAGCAATGGGTGAGGGCACTCTTATTAAAAATCTCCATTAAAACATGAATAACCCAAGGGTCTGAAATCTTTTAACCTAATTTCCCCTTCTATTTAAGCTGTATGCATACTGGTATATGAGAGAGAAATAAAAGGTAAGGAAAATTTGGTTACATGCAAAATTAAGCTGCATTGCATAAATCAACTGTGGCTACAAAATCTCATTAAAATCCCCCACAATAACTTACCACCTCTTCCACCACCTCGGCCACCGCCTCCTCTTCCTCCTCCTCGACCTCCCCTGCCACCACCGCCACCTCTGGGAGGTCCTTTCTCGCCAGGAGGACGAGGCAGAAACCTCTGCAGTGGCAGCAGCTTATACGGGTCTATATAAAACTGCAAGTTGAATGGTAGCCGTTAGTATGCCAGGGGCAGTATGCTACAGGTGAAACTACCTAGGTTCAAATCCCACTCCATGTGTTTATAGCTCTGGACAAGGACTTATTTTTTTTACCTCTAATTATTAGGTTTTCTTATATACAGAAATGTAGACAAAAGTACCTGTCAAAGTTCTGTGAAGATCAAAAGACACATAAGTCAGTGCTGTAGATTGCACATAAACATAAAAATAAGGCCAATTCAATTTCATTTTTTAAGAAAAATGTCTCTAAAGATTTACATTTTCTTTTAAGAGAGCTGCCAAGAGAAATTTATCAGAATTATAGTACAATTAGGAAGATTTTGGTAAATTAGCTATTTTAAGAAAGTATTCCGGGCTGGAGAGATGGCTCAGTGGTTAAGAGCACTGACTGCTCTTCCAGAGGTCCTGAGTTCAAATCCCAGCAACCACATGGTGGCTCACAACCATCGGTAATGAGATTGGATGCCCTCTTCTGGTGTGTCTGAAGACAGCGATCGTGTACTCATAAATAAAATAAATAAATAAATCTTTAAAAAAAAAAAAAAAAAAATAAAAAAAAAAAGTATTCCATTAGTTTTTCTAGCAAACAAACAGTGGTCACTTGCCATTAGCAGTTATCACCTCCATCTAATTTCCTGTTCCAGTCTGGCTCCTGGGACACCATTCCATCAGCTGACTGACTACCCTGTTCCTGAATTCACTGAGTAGTATGTGCAATGGTCACAGCCAGGCAGCACTCCTCTGGAAACTAGTCAACTTCTGTGTCCCTATTTGTACGGCATGCTTGTGGTGAGCAGCCATCTTTACTGTGACACACACTGTGTCAGTAGTGTAAATCTTAGACGAGGCCTGACGCACTCATGAGTGCTGCACTGCTTCCAATCTCTAACCTATACCCACCCTGTGAACGCCTGATCTTCTGACTACCTTAAGTACCTTAAACTCACTGTATCCCAAAAGAAGTTGTCTTCCCTCAGCCTCTGTTCTCCACTGCTGTGTAAGTCAGTGAGTGGGACCCTAAGCCACACAGATGCTGAACTCAAACACCTAGACATTAGTCCCCATGCCCTACTGAGGCTCTTGCTATTCTGGTCACAACTCCACCTCTCCTCCTTTCCCACAGACTCCACTCTTGCCCCACAGCATCTACAGCTCCTTAGCGCCCGCACTGCTGGTCTTTCCTAGAGGGCTTTTCTGTCTCTCCAGTGTTCTTTTAAAGGACAAATGTAAAGATCAAGCTCACCCTATTATTGAGAAACAATGTTAAAGCTACAATCTAGTCTTTCTCAGGACGTAAAAAGCTCCTTCCCACCTCGGCAGCCTCTTTGGAATCCAGAACTTTCCCTACCCCAGCACTGCGGACACTTAGCAGTTTTCTCTATGTGGAATACACTTCCCACTCTGTGGCTAGCCCAGTAGTTGCCTAAGGACATTAAAATTCTCCAGCTTTCTTTCCTGAAACTGCATTGTGAGTCCTACTTAAGGGCAACTGGGTCAAATTTAAGACCGGGATCTTAAAGGTCATCTTAAGAGCTGTCTTCAGGTATCTGTGAACACCGGTGTAAAATCTTTCCTGGTTAACTCTTAGCTTTCAGTTTCAAAAGCACCACCTCAAGGAAGGCTAAGACTAAATCTGTACTGCAGAGTTTCATGGGAATCTTTTATTTCATATTTAAACAGTATATACCATGTTAAGGGAGTATCTGTGAAAACCTTTAGTATCTATCTACATATGCCAAGTGTCTCAATTCACCATGTAGCCTAAGCCAGACTCTGCCTCCAAGTGCTGGGACTACTGGCTTATGCACCATGCCTGGCTATCATCACTTTTGAAGTCTGGTAAGCTTACACTGAGTTTGACAGCACACATTGTAACTGCAGGACTTAGGAGGTAGAGGCAGGAAGATCACATCAAGTCAGAAGGCAAAGTAATCAACAAGTGAGTTCTGGGCCAGCGAGGGCTACAGCAGAGGCACTTAGGGACATAAGCTCGATGTCTGGGTCACTACTGTGAAGCACCAGCACCAGCACCAGCACCAGCACTTCTGTACACTGGAGGAGCTGTGAGCACCTCGAGTAAGACGATCCCCAAGGCACACGATAATCCCTCTATGAATCCAAAATTTTAATTTGTTTGACTCACCTTCTGTAACTTTTTAAAAGAAGATGCCTTCATGTTTTCTGACAATTTAACTGAAAAATACTATTAATTACATTAAGGAACAAGTAAGAAATAAAGATGCAAAAAGATACTAAACTTTTGAGCTTACACATTTAAAAAAAGAATGCCTAGCTATAAGAAAGAAATTTCCAAGTGGAAAGGCATTCTCTTTAAAATAATTTAAAAAAACAAAACAAAACCCCACAATCAATACTCCCAACCCCCAATCCTACCAGGGAATCTTTATATGTAAAGTGACAGAAGAGCGATACAATCTGGTGGCATTTCTCCAAACGGCCATCACTCCCAGAACTCAAAGGACAGTCATCTCTTCTCGGTGCATCACTTCTGATTATGGACGGATGCACTCCTTATAGATTCTCCGTATGACCCAACTGTAGCCTTGCTATCTCACTAAGAATGAAATTACTTTGATATTTAACTGGCTAGGGAGGAAAGGAGACAATTCCTTAACAAAATCACTGGTTCACCCAATCAGAAAGGATACAAAATCTCTAAGTTGTCCAAATATCTCATCTATTTTCCCGATTTGTTCTTTGTTTTCTAAATACACAGGAGCATTGAAGTAAGGAACCTTGTTTTCTTCTGTGGTACACTTACAAACGATGTCATCTTCACAGGGATGCATGAACTCTCCTAATACTGAAACAGCACAGGAAAACAGACAGGGAACCACTTTAAATACTGACCAAGTGCTGGACGTGCTCTTGGCCACTTGTCTTTCCCCATATCTGATCCCCTCCTATACGGCAGAGCTCAGTTGCCAAAGCAGTAGTCCTAAGTTAGCATGTCACCACCATGGGACCTAGGAGACTCCCTTCTTTCTGTACACTGTAAAATGGGGCTAGTCACACCTAACTGCAGCCACACCCGATACTTAAGCACCAGAACAACAAACGCAGTGCTTACAACACCGATCACTCGCTGTACACCAGTTACTCTGTCATGGCTGTTACGACTGCATTAAATGCTATGTTCCACTGATTTCTTCCTTCTTTTCCCCAGCTTCCAACTATGAACCACTCACTCTGGCTTTGTTGATCGCTCCCTCCTTCCTCAGAACTCATCACTGTCACTTCTTCAGCAATGATTATCCTTTCCCAGGAAGTGTGCAAACACAAAGTACCATTGTTTCTGTAACCTAGCATTAATACCATGTGCCTACAACTAACTCCCTATCCTTAACAACTAGAACCTTCTCTTCTCATTATTACCTAAGTTCTACTTATCATGTTTCTTTTAAATCTCTTCTCCATCCATGTGTCCAATGCAGCCTTCAGGCAGCCTGGAACACAGGGCAACTGTGAATGGGGCCCAACACAAAATGCTACACACACTTATTTAAACCGTGATTTTGCAGGGTGCAAGGGAGCGTGTGTGTGGTGTGTGCTAACTAGGCTGCATGGTTATGAAGTGTGAATTTTGTAGATGATAATGCCGTGTTGCAATATTAAAAAGGTTGGATGTATCTCCTACCTTTCTACTTTCTCTTCCCATCACCTTACTAAAAACAGCTTCCAAAACCTCATATATAACTTACTACAACATCCCCTTCCTTGACTTTAACCACCTTGTTCAGCAAATTCATCCTGCATACAGATCCACTCCTTCCCTCTCCATGACTTCCACCCAATCTCTCTGATAATTTCACAATTACTTTAGTTGGCCATTTCTCTTGCCTTCGCCCAAGCAGACTTCTTTTCATTTCCCCTGCTTTTTGGTAACTGAACGCATGAGATATGGAAGCTAAAAACTTAGCTTTGTATTTCAACTATATCACTAAGAAATCACACTTAATCCTGACTAGTTGTCTGTCCTTTAGAAGGCTACTCAATACTAAGTCTCATCTTTTCAGTCCCAATTAAAGTTCACCTCCACAATGCATGTCGGTTCCCATGATCGGTTCCTTCTATGCTATGATATGACTGTCAGAGCACCCAACCGACTTGCCTTTCAGAGACTTATCATCAAACGTGCTAATAACATAAACCGGACTCTATTCCCAATGCAAAGGAGTTTAAGCTTTGAAGACGACTTACAGACGACTCGTTCTGGAGGCCCTTGATCTTGGAATTTATTAAAGCCTCCACGACCGCCCCCTCGTCCAAATCCTCCTCGGCCGCCGCCCCTGAAATTGCCGCCGCCTCCGCCGCCTCCGCCGCCCCTGAAATTGCCGCCGCCACCGCCACCGCCGCCGCCGCCGCCCCCTCGGAAGTGGTTGTTGCTGCCGCCGCCACGGTTGAAGCCTCCACCTCCACCACCGCGATTAAAGCCTCCGCGACCTCCGCCTCGGAAAGACATGCTCTCTGCGGCCTGGTGAAATAAGACGGCCCGCTCCTTCCGGTCACCTCGGGCTGATCATTTATCTATTCCCCTCCGCCTCGCTCAGGACACCAAAAAGAGGACAGCAGTGAACACCGCCCACACAGCCAGTGGCGAGCGCGGAGAAAGGGCTGTCTTTTCCCAGCCCCGCGACCCATGCCTCGCCACCGCATCCCGCCCTGCTTCTTCCCACACCCTCGCCCCGCGCTGCACTCACCGCGCCACGTGCGTCTCTAGCCTAGCTGGGCGCGCGCGAAGAGGAATACTTCCGGCGCGCTCAAACCACCTCGGCCACCGTACCGGTACAATCTTAACAGACTAGAAACTGGAAGGGCTGATCTACAGGAAGAACCTGTCACTACTGGACGCAGCGGTCCTAATGCCTTCCTGAATAGAGTATACTGCACCGGAAGAGAAACAAGAGCGTTCAGCGTGACCCCGACCTCATCTTCGCAAGCTCCGCCTCGCTAGAGGTAGCGGAAGTGACGCAAATAGCAGCGCCCTCCGAACGCGACGTTTCCGGAAGTGTGACGGGGCGTTGCCCTTGGAGACAGGAGTTGTTTAGGTTCTTCGGTTCTAATAGCTAGTGAGACGTGTCGTCCGTGAGGCGTGCTGGCTGCAGTTGGTGCCACTCGCCGGGCTCTGTCACTTCTTCGGTTGCGAGAAAGTCCCTACCTGACTCTGTTTCACCGAGTGTGGCCACTCGAGCCGTGCTCCGCCAGCACGTCCGAACCTGTCACCGCCAACGGAGTGTGTTGTGTGTCCTGTTATTATTAAATAATATTATTACATAGGAAAAGGTGTGTGTTTGTGTGTGAGCTGACAAAATGGCAACCATCTTTTAATATTTTCTCAATGTATTCATTTCATCGGTTTTGAACACCGAGAGGCTATGCACCAATCTAGCTTAGACCTCACCTCCCATCTCCTTAACACTCATCTCTAACATCGGTTTCCATACATCACTGAAACTTCACTGATAACGAAAGAAGTGACCTCCAGTTCTTAAATTTGGTTGACTTCTTTTGTATCTGTATTGTCTGAAACACCTCTTGGCATTTGAGAATACCACCTTTTATTTGAAAGTAGATCCCCATATCAGAGGGTTATTGTGAATAAATTTTTTGAAAGATCTTTGTAAAAGATATAGAAACATTAAGAATTCCAGTATGCGCCGGGCGGTGGTGGCGCACGCCTTTAATCCCAGCACTTGGGAGGCAGAGGCAGGTGGATTTCTGAGTTCGAGGCCAGCCTGGTCTACAGAGTGAGTTCCAGGATAGCCAGGGCTATACAGGGAAACCCTGTCTCAAAAAACCAAAAAAAAAAAAAAAAAAAAGAATTCCAGTATGCCATTTACCCTAAACTACAAACTTCTCAAAGAAGTATATACAAGTCCCAGATATAAAAAAAAAAAAATTGGGAAGTGTACTTTAAATTTAGGTGTTATAACATTAACATGATATACATATGCTGTTATATTTAGTCTATAATAGATAATATATAGTACTATATAACAATTGTAAATATATATATATATATCTCAACCTCTAACCAAACCTGATGAATTTCTGTTGATTCCTGTGAGGTACCATTGTCATCAGATGAGTTTGGCCCTTTGACACTGCTACCTTTTTCTATTGCCACTTCAAATCACTCAGTGTAGTCTAAGAATTCAGATGCCCAAACATCACAACAGGCAACATCTCCCATTCTGGGCCCCAGACTAAATAAATGTTTGTTGATTTAGCTGCTTTCATCTGGTGATATAGTGAACTTAATAAAATTGCTGTCTTGTACAGTCTCATATCCAGCCCCTCCCCCCAGTAGCCCTGTACTTTCTCTTAGCAGTATGTCTAAAGTCTACTGCTGAAGCCTTCTACAAAATTAGTAATCAGTGTGTGCACATACCATCCCTCTGCCTCAGCAGGCTAGAATTGCTGCTTAGCTTTATCAGTCTTTGTCAGAATCTTCCTCTTTCCTGAAATAGCTCCATTTTCCATCCACTAGAACAACCCCATATTCTGACCATGGAGGAATGCTCTAAATAATTTTACCATTTCCACAGTCCCTGCATAAAATTAACATGCACACATATATATATGCATGAATGCACACACTAACACAATAAACTATATATCACACAATAGTTGCCAAATCTTTTTTAACTATGGGAAAATATACATTATATAAATCATCAGTATTCTTAAATTATTCAGTGCGACTAGGTTCATTCACATGGCTGTGCAATACAGTGCTCTTTTGAATAGAGAGTGATGTTTTCACTGTGAACCTATGGGCTACGGAGATAGCTCAGTGGATAAGAATGCTTGCTATACAAGCAAGAAGGTCAAGGTTAAAATCTCCAGCATGGAAACAAAAGTTGAGCATTGCCCTGGATGCCTTTAACTCAAGCTTATCAAACTTTGAAAGTGAAACTTTCTTAGTTTTTCATATTCCATCATGCCCTGGTTTACTGTCTGTGAGTCTGAGTCCTGGGATGAGTTCCTTTCTTTCATCTTCTTTTTTTTTTATCATCTTTTTTTTATTGGATATTTTATTTACATTTCATATGTTATCCCCTTACCCCATCCCCCACCCACCTGGGAACCCCCCATCCCTTTACCCCTCCACCTTCTTCTCTGTGGATGTAACCCCCACCTACCGCCCCACTCCCACTTCCCCACCCTCAAAATTCCCACCCCCTGGGGCGTCCAGCCTTCATGAGGTCAAGGATCTCATCTTCCACCTGTGCCCGGCAGGGCCCTCTACTCTTACATATTCAGCTGAAGCCCTGGATCCCTCCATAAGTGCTCCCAGGCTGGTGGTTAGGACCCTGGGAGCTGTGGTTGGTTGGTATTGTTGCTCTCCTCATGGTGCCACAAACCCTTTCAGCTCCTTCAGTCCTCACTCTAACTCCTCCATTGAGAACCTCATGATCAGTTCAATGGCTAGTTGTGAGCATCTGCCTCTGAATATGTCAGACTCTTGAAGACCTCTGAGGAGACATCCATATCAGGCCCTTATAGGCATGCACTTCCTGACTTCCACATCAGCATCTACCTTTGGTGACTGCACATGGGATGGATACTCAGGTGGAAAGGTCTTCAAATGGCCCCTCCTTCAGTTTCTGTCCCTCACTTTGTCTCCATATTTGCTCCCTTGAGTATTTTGTTGCTCCTTCTAAGAAGAACTGAATCACCCCCACTTGGTCTTCCTTTTTTATGAGCTTCATGTGGCCTGTGAGTTGCATCTTGGGCATTTCAAGGTTCTGGGCTAATATCCAATAATCAGTGAGTGAATACCATGTGTGTTCTTTTGTGATTGGCTTACTTCACTCAGGATGATAATTTCTAGTTCCATCCATTTACCTAGGAAACTCTCAAATTCATTGTTTTTAATAGCTGAGTAATACTCCATTGTGTAAATATACCATATTTTTTGAATCCATTCCTCAGTTGAAGGACATCTGGGTTCTTTCCAGCTCCTGGCTATTATAAATAAGGCTGCTATGAACATAGTTGAGCATATGTCCTTGTTATATGTTCGAGCATCTTCTGGGTATATGCCTAGGAGTGGTATAGCTGGATCCTCAGGTAATGCTATGTCCAATTTTCTGAGGAACCGCCACACTGATTTCCAAAGTGGTTGCACCATCTTGCAGTCCCACCAACAATGGAGGAGTGTTCCTCTTTCTCCACACCCTCGCCAGCATCTACAATCACCTGAGTTCTTAATCTTAGCCATTCTGACTGGTGTGAGATGGAATCTCAGAGTTGTTTTGATTTGCATTTCCCTGATGACTAAGGACATTGAACATTTCTTTAGGTGCTTCTCGGCCATTCGAGTTTCTTTCATTGAAAATTCTTTGTTAAGCTCTATACCCCATTTTTTAATAGGGTAATTTGGTTGTCTGGTGTCTACTTTCTTGAGTTCTTTGTATATATTGGATATTAGCCCTCTATCAGATGTAGGATTGGTAAAGATCTTTTCCCAATTTGTTGGTTGTCGTTTTGTCCTATTGGCCGTGTCCTTTGCCTTACAGAAACTTTGCAATTTTATGAAGTCCCATTTGTCAATTCTTGATCTTAGAGCATATGCCATTGGTGTTCTGTTCAGGAACTTTTCCCCTGTGCCCAAGTATTCGAGGGTTTTCCCCACCTTCTCTTCTATTAGTTTCAGTGTATCTGGTTTTATGTGGAGGTCCTTTATCCACTTAGACTTGAGCTTTGTACAAGGAGATAAGAATGGATCAATTTTCATTCTTCTACATGTTGTTCTCCAGTTGAACCAGCACCATTTGTTGAAAATGCTGTCCTTTTTCCACTGGACAGTTTTAGCTCCTTTGTCAAAGATCAAGTGACCATAGGAGTGTGTGTTCATTTCTGGATCTTCAATTCTATTCCGTTGATCTTCCTGCCTGTCTCTGTACCAATACCAGGTAGTTTTTTTTATCACTATTGCTCTGTAGTACAGCTTGAGGTCAGGAATGGTGATTCCTCCAGAGGTTCTTTTATTGTTGAGAATAGTTTTCGCTATCCTGGGTTTTTTGTTATTCCATATGAATTTGAGAATTTCCTTTTCTAACTCTGTGAAGAATTGAGTTAGGATTTTAATGGGGATTGCATTGAATCTGTAGATTGCTTTTGGCAAGATGGCCATTTTTATTATATTAATCCTGCCAATCCATGAGCATGGGAGATCTTTCCATCTTCTGAGATCTGCTTCGATTTCTTTCTTCAGGGACTTGAAGTTCTTGTCGTACAGGTCTTTCACTTGCTTGGTTAGATTCACACCAAGGTATTTCATATTATTTGCAACTATTGTGAAGGGTGTCATTTCCCTAATTTCTTTTTCAGTCTGTTTATCTTTCATGTAGAGGAAGGCTACTGATTTGTTTGAGTTGATTTTATAACCAGCCACTTTGCTGAAGTTGTTTATCAGGTTTAGGAGTTCTCTGGTGGAAGTTTGGGGGTCACTTAAGTATACTGTCATATCATCTGCAAATAGCGATATTTTGACTTCTTCCTTTCCTATTTGTATCCCTTTGACTTCTTTTTGTTGTCTAATTGCTCTGGCTAGGACTTCCAGTACTATATTGAATAGGTAGGGGGAGAGTGGGCAGCCTTGTCTAGTCCCTGATCTTAGTGGGATTGCTTCAAGTTTCTCTCCATTTAGCTTGATGTTGGCTACTGGTTTGCTGTAAATTGCTTTTACTATGTTTAGGTATGGGCCTTGAATTCCTGATCTTTCCAAGACTTTTATCATGAAGGGATGTTGAATTTTATCAAATGCTTTCTCAGCATCTAGTGAGATGATCATGTGGTTTTTTTCTTTAAGTTTGTTTATATAGTGGATTACATTGATGGATTTCCGAATATTGAACCATCCCTGCATTCCTGGGATAAAACCTACTTGATCATGATGGATGATTGTTTTGATGTGGTCTTGGATTCGGTTTGCTAGAATTTTATTGAGTATTTTTGCATCGATGTTCATAAGGGAGATTGGTCTGAAGTTCTCTTTCTTTGTCGGGTCCTTGTGGGGTTTGGGTATGAGTGTAATTGTAGCTTCATAGAACGAATTGGGTAGTGTTCCTTCTGTCTCTATTTTGTGGAATAGTTTGAAGAGAATTGGTATTAGGTCTTCCTTGAAGGTCTGATAGAATTCAGCACTAAAACCATCTGGTCCTGGGCTTTTTTTAGTGGGGAGACTTTTAATGACTGCTGCTATTTCCTGAGGGGTTATGGGACTATTTAGATGGTTTATCTGCTCCTGGTTTAACTTCGGTACCTGGTATCTGTCTAGGAAATTGTCCATTTCATCCAGGTTTTCCAGTTTTGTTGAGTATAGGCCTTTGTAGTAGGATCTGATGATTTTTTTAATTTCTTCCGTTTCTGTTGTTATGTCTCCCTTTTCAGTTCTGATTTTATTAATTTGGATACTGTCTCTGTGCCCTCTGGTTAATCTGGCTAAGGGTTTATCTATCTTGTTGATTTTCTCAAAGAACCAACTCCTGGTTTTATTGATATTTTGTATTGTTCTTTCTGTTTCTATTTGGTTGATTTCAGCCCTGAGTTTGATTATTTCCTGCCTTCTACTCCTCCTGGGTGTATTTGCTTCCTTTTGTTCTAGAGCTTTTAGTTGTGCAGTCAACTTGTTAGTGTGTGCTCTTTCCAGTTTCTTTTTGTAGGCACTTAGAGCTATGAGCTTTCCTCTTAGCACTGCCTTCATGGAGTCCCACAAGTTTTGGTATGATGTGTCCTCATTTTCATTGAATTCTAAAAAGTCTTTTATTTCTTTCTTTATTTCTTCCTTGACCAAGTCATCATTGAGTAGAGAGTTGTTCAGTTTCCATGTGTACGTGGGTTTTCCATTGTTTTTGTCATTATTAAAGACCAGTCTTAGTCCGTGGTGATCTGATAAGATGCAAGGGATTATTTCAATCTTTTTGTATCTGTAGAGGCTTGTTTTGTGACCAATTATATGGTCTATTTTGGAGAAGGTACCATGAGGTGCTGAGAAAAAGGTATATTCTTTTGTTTTAGGATGAAATGTTCTATAGATGTCTGTTAGGTCCATTTGGTTCATAACTTCTGTTAATGTCAAAGTGTCTCGGTTTAGTTTTTGTTTCCATGATCTGTCCATTGCTGAGAGTGGGGTGTTGAAATCCCCCACTATTATTGTGTGAGGTGTAATGTGTGTTTTGAGCTTTAGTAAAGTTTCTTTTATGTATGTAGGTGCCCTTGCATTTGGAGCATAGATGTTCAGAATTGAGAGTTCACCTTGGTAGATTTTTCCTTTGATGAGTATGAAGTGTCCTTCCTTATCTTTTTTGATTAATTTTGGATGAAAGTCGATTTTGTTTGATATTAGAATGGCTACTCCAGCTTGTTTCTTGGGACCATTGGCTTGGAAAATTGTTTTCCACCCTTTTATTCTGAGGTAGTGTCTGTCTTTGTCACTGAGGTGCGTTTCTTGTATGCAGCAAAATTCTGGGTCTTGTTTGTGTATCCAGTCTGATAGTCTGCGTCTTTTTATTGGGGAATTGAGACCATTGATGTTAAGAGATATTAAGGAAAAATGATTGTGGCTTCCTGTTATTTTTGCTATTAGAGGTAAAGTTATGTTTGTATAGTTATCTTCTTTTGGGGTTGTTATAAGATTACTTCCTTGCTTTTTCTAGGTTGTAGTTTCCCTCCTTGTGTTGGCGTTTTCCATCAATTATCCTTTGAAGTGCTGGGTTTGTGGGAAGATATTGTGCAAATTTGGTTTTGTCATGGAATATCTTGGTTTCACCATCTATAGTGATTGAGAATTTTGCTGGGTATAGTAATCTGGGCTGGCAATTGTGTTCTCTTAGGGTCTGTATGATGTCCGTCCAGGCTCTTCTGGCTTTTATAGTCTCTGGTGAGAAGTCTGGTGTAATTCTTATAGGTCTGCCTTTGTATGTTACTTGACCTTTTTCCCTTACTACTTTTAGTATTTTTTCTTTGTTTTGTGCATCTGATGTTTTGATTATTATGTGACGGGAGGTATTTCTTTTCTGGTCTATCCTATTTGGTGTTCTGTAGGCTTCTTGTATGTTTATGGGCATCTTGTTCTTTAGGTTAGGGAAGTTCTCCTCAATAATTTTGTTGAAGATATTTACTGTCCCTTTAAGTTGGGACTCTTCATTTTCATCTATACCTATTATCCTTAGGTTTGGTCTTCTCATTGTGTCCTGGATTTCCTGGATGTTTTGAGTTAGGAGTTTTTTGCATTTTGCATTTTCTTTGACAACTGTGTCAATATTTTCTACCGTATCTTCTGCATTTGAGATTCTTTCTTCTATCTCTTGTATTCGGTTGGTGATGCTTGTGTCTATGACTCCTGACCTCTTTCTTAAGTTTTCTATTTCCATGGTTGTCTCCCTTTGAGCTTTCTTTATTGTTTCTATTTCCATTTTCAGATCCTGAATGTTTTTGTTTAATTCCTTCTTTGTGTTTTCTTGCATTTCCTTAAGGGATTTCTGTGATTCCTCTTTAAGGGCTTCAATCTGTTTACTTGTACTCTCCTGTATTTCTTTAAGGGAGTTACTTAATTCCTTCTTATAATCCTCTATCATCATCATGAGAAGTGATTTTAATTCTGAATCCTGCTTTTCAGGTGTGATGGGGTGTTCAGGGCTTGCTATATTGGGAGAACTGGGAACTGGTGATGCCAAGAAACTTTGGTTTCTGTTGCTTATGTTCTTGCGCTTGCCTTTAGCCATCTGGTTAACTCTAGTGTTGCCTGCCCTCACTGTGTCAGACTGGAGTCTGTATTTCCAGTTATCTTGCTTGTTGCAGAGCTCCTCAGAGTCCAGATGTCTCTGTAGTCTTATGATTCTAATCTTGGTGTCTGCTGCTCTGATTGCAGTGGCTCCTCTGCTGCTCTGAGTGCAGTGGCTCCTCTAGGATGACTCAGGAGTCAGTATCTCCACAGGACAGGAGCAGACCAACTCTGTGTCTGCCCCAGCCCACAGGACCAGGAAGGGGCTCATCTTCTTTTTAATAATTATCTTTGGTCATGTATTTTGTTCATTTTTATTGCTTTTGTGGCAAAACAGTTAATATAACTTAGCTGTATAAATCTCTTTTCATTTTGCTTTCTTCTATTTTTCCTAAACTTAGCAGTCCACTCATGGGCTGACGAGATGACTCAGTGGTTAAGAGTGCTTGCTGCTCTTGCAAGTTGAGTTATTAGTACCTACTTCAGGAGGTTCACGGTCATCAATAACTCTAGCTCCAGGGGATCCAGTGCCATTTTCTGGACTCCCTGGGCACCTAAACACACATGGCAGAGACTCACACATAAATAAACAAAAATAAATCTTTTTTTCAAGACGGGGCTTTTCTGTGTAGCTTAGGCCTACACAGAAAGGAACTAGAACTCCTAGAACTCCCTTTGTAGATCATCCTGAACTCAAACTCAGAAATGGGCCTGCCTCAGCCTCCTGAATGCTAAGATTACAGCCATGAAACCCACTACCACCCAGCAAATAAATCAATTTTTAAAAAATTCTATTTATTACCTAAGACTTAAGACTTGTTCAGTAAAATCTTTTAACAGATGAAAACCTTGATTCTAGTTTAGCAATAATTTAAAGCATAGTAATAAAAGCTAAACTAGAATTTTCTTTACCTGAAAATAGAATCAGAAACAGTTTCCATTCCATGAGACAGTGTGTATTCCTTGGGACAGTGTGTATTCCTTGGGACAGTGTGTATTCCCTGGGACAATGTGTATTCCCTGGAACAGTGTGCATTCCCTGGGACAGTGTGCATTCCCTGGGACAGTGTGTATTCCCTGGAACAGTGTGTATTCCCTGGGACAGTGTGCATTCACTGGGAGAGTGTGTATTCCCTGGGACAGTGTGCATTCACTGGGACAGTGTGCATTCACTAGGACAGTGTGTATTCCCTGGGACAGTGGCATTCCTTGGGACAGTGTGTATTCCCTGGGACAGTGTGTATTCCCTGGGACAGCGTGTATTCCCTGGGACAGTGTGCATTCACTGGGACAGTGTGGATTCACTGGGACAGTGTGGATTCCCTGGGACAGTGGCATTCCCTGGGACAATGTGTATTCCCTGGGACAGTGTGTATTCCCAGGGACAGTGGCATTTACTGGGACAGTGGTATTCACTGGGACAGTGTGGATTCCCTGGGACAGTGTGGATTCCCTGGGTCAGTGTACATTCCCTGGGACAGTGGCATTCCCTGGGACAGTGTATATTCCCTGGGACAGTGTGTATTCGGTGTACCCTCAGTTCTTGGTGAGGTTTTTGACAGCATGACACAAGCCAGAGTCATCTGAAAGGATAAAAACTCAACTGAGAAAATGCTCCTAACAAATTCACCTCTTGCAAGCCTTTGGGGTATTTTCTTACGTGATGGTTTGTTGCTGACTTTGGCTATTTCATCATCAGGATATCTAATTTCTTCTTCTTTGTGCATGACTACTTAACAAACCCGACCAACAGCAACCAACAACCAGCCCACAACCCACCAACCAATAGCCCCACAACAACCCACCACCTTTAGGGGCCCTAATATGTCGAATAAATAATCCCAGAATGCTATGTCATCATGTGTTTATAACTGCACAACATGAGTGGAAGCCTCACAGACTAAACCAACTCAGCCAGGAAACGAAAATATCACTTCACACAACCCTAGTGGAAATGTCACCTGCATAGCCAAACACAAACAGAGCTGGAGGTCACAAGCAAAGTACATGAGCGAGTAACTCAGACGTGCTACCAATGCCTCCAAAGGCTTGCCCTGGTGCCCCTGTCCCAGCTTGTCTTCTCTATGGGGAACGTGCTCTGAGCAGCTGAAGGAAGAAAGGCTGTTTGCATATGGACTCATGGGATGTGCAGGTACAAATCAAAGCCAAACAGCATCTCATTGCACCCATCTTTACTTACTGGCTTTGAAAGACAGTGGTCAGGCCATGCTCGGTGGAGTGTACTGCCTATCCTAACAATGGAGAGATTGAGTCATAACAACTTTGAGATCCAGACAAACCTGAGTCCCAGGGGTGTGAGATTGTGCCTTAGAATAAAAGCCCCCCTACCAAGTGGACAGAGCCTCAAATGTTGTACCTGGTCATTCCCGGGTCTGGAAAGAGACTTAGAGAAACTATTTTCCATATAGAAGATTTAGAGTGCTTGCCTAACCATCTTTCTTTCCTAGACTAAAACATGCTTAAGGATTGTTCAATAATGAACGAAATCTATGGTAAAAACATGTGGGTGTACATATGCCAATGGGATGGAGTTTCCAAGCTCTTGGTGTTACATGGCAAACTCCACCAGAAAGCAGTCTAAGAGAATAGACACTGGTATTTTCATATGTATACATATACATATACATATACATATACATATACATATACATATACATATACATATACATATACATATACATAT